>NC_091000.1:13253571-13560357 GCF_041146395.1 Eulemur rufifrons
AAATTTTTTTGATCTTGAAGGAGTTGTCAATGATAAAGAACTTCTGGTTTGTGTAACATCATTCTCTACTGGGTGGTCTTCTAGGGGGATTTTTGCTTTTCTTTCATTTCCCTTCTCAGTGAGATAATTTTCCTTTGTTTGTACTCCAGTTTTCAAGTTTACATTTTCTGTATCTTTATCTATTCTCTCTTTAGGGTCATCATCTTGCTTGTCAAAAACTGAGTTACTTTCACATTTCTTTGCTTCTTCAAAGTCACTGTCAAAGAAAGAATGGTCCACTTCACCGTCTGATATATCTTCAAACCGATCCATGATGGCAAAAATATATCTGAAAAGTAATAAAGTGTAACTATCAGACTAAACAGTAATTTCCAAATACTTTTCATTTTTATACAGTGATTACATAATTTTCCCAAACTAAGAAGGTTGAGTAATATATAAAGAGAAACATTACAAACCAAAACCAAAACCAAAAACTCAGTGATGATGGGGCTTTAAGGGTAATAATAAGTTGTACCAATTATTTGAAATATAAATAAATCTAATAGTTAAGTTCACAAGAAAATAATAATAATCAAGGCAAGGATATCACAAACATGGATAGCAAGTGGAACCCTAAGGAAAATCTGCCTTCTATAAATTAAGTACAGTAAGAGTTTAAAGTAAGGATGGAGTTAAAACCTCATAGGATCAGCTAAGCCAGCTCAAACACACATTATTCTAGTGGAAGTAGTGCAATGAAGATTGACAAACTTTCATATTTCAGTACTTGCTGTTTTTGTCCTATTCTGCTCCTTCACTGCAGTTAGTAAAGCAGCAGCAGAAAGAAGGAGATGACTTCTATTAAATGTAAAAGCTCCTGCTATACCTTCTTAAAGAGGAACAAAAATTCTAAGGCACATTTACAGGTTGCACAGGTAGCTTGGAGTCAACTTCTGAATATTTAATCATAAACTGTGACACAATCAGATACAGAAGATGACAGGGGAAGAGCATATATGTGTCATTGTGTTAAAGTAGGTCTGGCATAAGAGAGATTTCATAGCAGAAAACCAACAGCTGACTAAAATAGAATAATCAAGGCATATTATTTAGACACAAGGAGTTAAATATTAGAAGAAATGGATAAAAATGTTCAAAGTAGTTGCCTCTACTGTGGGGCAGGCACCACTGTTTTTGTTATAGACCTTAAATTACTAATTGACCTGTAAATTCATGTATGTACTACAATGATAAAAAATTAAAATTTATTTAAAATATTTTAATACTTCATATAGTTGAAATTAAATTGGAAACAACACTATAAAGTCACAGCCTTTAAAAATATATTTCTATCTCTGCTATTACAGTGGTCTAAGCAGCAGTGTCACATTATCTATGATTGATAATCTTGAGTTCAGAGTTGGACCTCTAATAGTATTCTCTACTAAAAAAAACCCCAGGACTCCCTGGAAGGCAGATGAAGGGCAGGGAGCATCTTATTGTTGCCAGAGAGCACAATATTCAAATATGCCTGGGGTAGTGGTAATGAAACAAAGGATCCCGTTTAAAGGGCCTTCCACTGCCCAAGCTCAACAATTTAGCACTGAAAAACAAGAAAGAAGAAAAGTACATAAAAATGAAAAAATAACTCTATGGACAGCCATGAGTCCATAATGATATTCAAGAGTGACAAATAATACAAGCTATGTTAAAGGAAAGGCATATATACATTTCCAATGATAATATATAGCCAACAATGTTAATTATGTGCTTACTATATTCACATTACAATTAATTATATTTTATATCAAATCAGGCAATAAAAGATTATGTAATCTGTATTCTAAACCAGATATAATACTTTGCAGCCTTTAATTGTTTAAGTGACCCTGCAGCCTAAGATATGAAAACAAGTACAGATATGATTTTAAAATGAATCAAACCTCTATTATTAATATTAATGTGATAGGTTAATATGATAGGTTCAGGTACGTGTGTTAATACATTTTATCATCATTGGATAATTCTGTCTGCCTTTGAGGCTTTGAAGAATTCAAGAGATTCTGATATATTAGATATCTAAAAATTTAAGTGTTTAAAATCTATTTTTAAATGCTTAAGGGAATCTCAATGATTAAATCAGGAAGTTTGGACTTAGTAGGTTTTTAAACAATGTCTAAGTCATTAAGAAGATTTCTAATCACTAGATGTGTAAGTATCCTTGTCAGGTGTTTGAGGTACTTAAGAAAAATCAAATATAATAAAAAATTGTGATGTTAAGCGAGTTTGCAAATGGTATATAATGTTCAGGGAAATTTAATATATTTTATAAGCTAAGTGAAGATTAACCAAAATGAGTGAGCTTTTAAATTCTAATATGTAAGTAGATCTTAAAATTTGAGAAACAGAATATAAAATATACCCAATAAATATTAAAATGTTAGATGCATTACTTCCATAGCATAGATTAATACCCTCTTTACATTTTAAAATTCAAACTGACAGCCTCCTTCCCAAATCCTCAAAAGAAAGATACCTAATAAGGTTTTAGGCATAATATTTGTCCACATAGAAATCAAAGTCTATTCTCTCAATTTATAAAAACTGAAACTTAACTTTCTTTAATTAATTTTCAGACCCATAAAAAATCTATAAACCCTTTGAATCAGTAACTTCACTTCTGGAAATTTATCCTAAGAATGTAACACTAAAAAGGAAATGGTATTAATTACACCATTACTTGTAATATTGAAAAACTTATATAGAAAAATATGATTCCATCAAAATAATTATTTAGATTGGGGGTCAGCAAACTACTGTCCATGGGCCAAATCTGGCCTACCATCTGTTTTTTTTTTTTTTTTTGAAACACAGTCTCACTCTGTTGTCCAGGCTAGAGTGCCATGGCATCAGCCTAGCTCACAGCAACCTCAAACTCCTGGGCTCAAGCAATCCTTCTGTCTTAGCCTCCCAAGTAGCTGGGATTACAGGCATGCGCCACCCTGCCCGGCTAATTTTTTCTATATATTTTTAGTTGTTTAGCTAATTTTTTTCTATTTTTAGTAGAGACGGGGGTCTTGCTCTTGCTCAGGCTGGTCTCGAACTCCTGAAGTTTTTGTAAATAAAGTTTTACTTGAACACAGTCCCACTCACAGGTGTAGGTATTGCTTCTCACAGCTTTCACACTACAACTGCAGAGCTAAGTAGTTATGACAGAGACCCTATGATCCACAAAGACTAAAATATTTGCCATCTGACCCTCTACTGAAAAAGTTTGTTGACCTCTGACTTAGATGATATATCAACATGAAAAATACAGAATACAAAATTGTTACCTATACTGTATCAATAACACAATTTCTACATTTAAACAAAAACTAGGGGGGAAAAGGGAAGAAATTAAGAGTTGATCTATTAGAAAACAATGATCAATAATCCCACTGCATTTTTTATATTTCCATAATAAGTGTTTGTGCCATAAATTAAGCAAGTAAGTGATCTTGTCTGCTCAGTGTCTGAAAAAGAATGAACTGAGTCAGACACACCCAGGCTCAAAACTTGATTCTGCGACTTGCAAATGGCGTACCCCAGAGCAGTATTTTATAAACTGCAGGTTACCACTCAATGTAAAATCAATTCAGTAGGTCATGTCAATCATTAAACCAAGGAAAATAGTAGAATACAGTATAATAATCAAGAGTGCATTGAAGGCCCGACGAGGTGGCTCATGCCTGTGATCCTAGCACTCTGGGAGGCCAAGGCAGGCGGATTGTTTGAGCTCAGGAGTTCAAGACCAGGCTGATCAAGAGCGAGACCCCATCTCTACTAAAAATAGAAAGAAATTATCTGGACAACTAAAAATATATAGAATAAATTAGCCGGGCATGGTGGCGCATGTCTGTAGTCCCAGCTACTCGGGGGGCTGAGGCAGAAGGATTGCTTGAGTCCAGGAGTTTGAGGTTGCTGTGAGCTAGGCTGATGCCACGGCACTCTAGCCTGGGCAACAGAGTGAGACTCTGACTCAAAAAAGAAAAAAAAAATAAGAGTGCATTGAACATAAAAGCATTATGTGTACTAGTCCTTGATATAAAAGCTATTTCTTACTGAGGGTCTCAGCAAAGGGTTTGAAATGCCACTGGTCTATGGAGATGAGAAACTGTCATCAAAAGGTAATGTACTATAATGCATATATGAAGACAGAACGAATGTTTAAACTTTGGGTGGTACGAGAACAGTGTCAAGTGTCACAGGTAATATTACATTGTCTAGAAAGATTCTGCTTTGCTAGTGGATTAAGGCCACACTGGAATAAATCAGGATCTGGAGTTTAATAAATGTTATAAATTACAAATATAGAAGGAATGTTTTCTTGAGATTTGAAGAAACTGATTTCAGAGAAAATTATTTAATTACAAGAGATGGATGATTATAGTGTCTGAAGAAATGAAGAGCTCTTAAGAGTATGGGAAGAGAAATTTTACTCAGTCATAATAGAGTTACAAGTTTCTATGAAAGCTTTGCCCAGAATTAGTATATCATTATATAAACTTATTAACAGACAATGTCTCTTTTTGATTTTACTGGAAATATACTGATAGAAAAGCTTAAATTTTCTTGGTCTGTTAAAAAAAAACTTAAAAACAAAAAAACAAATCAACCATCCAAATCATTCCAGCCCACATCCCTGATAATAAATTGTTTAAATATTAAACATTAAGGAAATAAAATTACTAGCATTAAGTCAGTTTCACTTGTATTAGTGCAATATGCTATTCTACTACTAACAACTAAATGTACTGAGTACTTACTACATGCTAGCCCTGCTCCAAGTGCAGCTTTAAGGTTAATAATAATGATAAATCAATCTCCTTTACCGATGAGGAAACTGAAGCAGAGCAAGAACTTACTACACAAAGTCACACAGCTACCAAGTGGCACAGCCAGGATTCTAAAGCAGGCATACTTTAGGGATCATGCTATTAACTACTGTTCTATTCTGCTTCTCAGTATGGTCCTTCATAAGACTAGATACTGAGACTCTTTTTTTTGCTTTTACACATTGTGTTATCTAATGATTTATTTGATAGCAAACAGTCGGCAAGATAAAACCCTCCCAACAATTTTAAAAGAAAAACGGGACCTGTTCAGCAGTATGATTTTAGGAACTGTTGCTAAAAAGGATAGTTTGTACAGTCAAAATTAAATATACATGCCAGTGCTTGACACATATTTTGCTGGATGTTATTTGCCACGTAGCAGTTTTCCTCTAACAAAGTAAATTGGAACAAATCTCACTGGTGCCACAAATTAAATAAACCAGTTGCCCTGAGTAAATTAAAAACCATTACCCTAGGTAACAAGAATTTAGAACTCTGAATTAACTAGTGACTTTCCCTATCCCAATCTGACTTTGTGACCAAACTCTTTCCAAAAAGAGTAGAGAATTCCAAAGATATTTCTGGCAAGGAGAGTGACAATTCTGTAAGTCACTAAACCTGAAATGTTTCCAGCATACCTGCTTTTTGTGTATGACATAACAGAAGAATTTCCCTGTTAGTGATCCCTGGTAACTTTGAATGAGACCTAGCCAAAGTTCCTCATGATGGTGTATGGTACATAAGTGTTAGGGCTAATCCTCTTCTCAACCCCTATTCTCATGATTCCCTAACAGTCCTGAAAGGAAAAGACTTCAACCCCCTTCCCTTGCATTAAGAATGAAGAAACTAAGGCATGGCAAATTCAAGTGACTTGACCAATTTCAATTATTAGTTTGTGGCAAGTCTGCCTTTTATGAGTTCGACATCTATCAAACTTGTGAATAAAAGAAAGCTGAAATGGACAGATGAAGCATTCAAGATCACAATGCTAGAAAGAGTCTGGACTAGAAATCAGGCAGTCTGGCTGCAGAATCAGCACTCCTGCACATTATGCTACATTGCAACAAGCAGAGGAAAATTAATAAGCCAAAATCCTAGTGGGCAGAGATGTTCCAAAACAGCCAAAATAATAACACAATAATATCACAGATACAGAACAGAAGAAGGTGAAAAGAGAAGGTACACTGAGGACCTCAGCTTAAAAAGAAGGTTCAGTTGAAAAAAGATTTGAAGCTCACCAAGTGACAAAAGTATAACTTGGAAACCAAAAAACTAGTATATTCTAAAGTCATACCGCAATAGCAGTATACAGGCTAAAACAAGTTGCATTATATTTTACATGGTCAAATGAGTTTCTGAATGAAGCATTTCCTTCTGGGACTATGGTGAAGAGTCTAGAATCTAAGTCATGATAAATAGTTTAGAGAACAGATCTCATAGTGAGTAAAAATAATGACTAAGAATATGTTCAAACACTTTCCTATCAGGACTGTAATATAGAAAAAGATTATGGACCTCTTATTTGTGGTTCCAAGGTAGAACTTACATTAACAGATGGAGTGTATAAGAAATCTGCTATGAGCTTAACATAAGGACTGTTTGAAACTGGAATGGGCTACTTTCTAAGATTCTGAGCCCCAGGTTACTAGACACACTAGAGCAAAGACTGGATAACCACTTGCTGGGATGCTGCATTATTAGGAGGATATGATCTTTCTCAACCCTGAACTAGGACTTAATCCCAAAGTATCCATAAGCTATCAAACAGCATTACATGCTACAGAGAAATCTTTCAGGAAAGGAAGAGTCAATCTGATGCAGCAAACTTCATTGTTGTCCTAAAGACATTGCCACAGCCACCCCAACCTTCGGCAACCACCACTCTGATCAGTCAGCAGCCAACATCAAGGCAAGAATCTCCACCAGCAAAAAGATTATGACTTGGCTGGGTGTGGTGGCTCACGCCTGTAATCCTAGCACTCTGGGAGGCCGAGGTGGGAGGATGGCTTGAGGTCAGGAGTTGGAGACCAGCCTGAACATCAGCGAGATCCTATTGCTACTAAAAATACAAAGAAATTAGCTGGGCAACTAAAAATAGGAAAAAAAAATTAGCCTGGCATGGTGGTACACACCTGTAGTCCCAGCTACTCAGGAAGCTGAGACAGGAGTATTGCTTGAGCCCAGGAATTTGAGGTTGCTGTGAGCTAGCCTGATGCCACCGAACTCTAGCCCGGGCAACAGAGCAAGACTCTGTCTTAAAAAAGAAAAAAAAAAAAAAAAAAGATTATGACTTGCTGAAGGGTCAGCAAGTTAGCTTTTTAAAAAATCAATACTGGCCGGGCGCGGTGGCTCACGCCTGTAATCCTAGCACTCTGGGAGGCCGAGGTGGGCGGATCGTTTGAGCTCAGGAGTTCGAGATCAGCCTGAGCAAGAGCGAGACCCCATCTCTACTAAAAAAATAGAAAGAAATTATATGGACAGCTAAAAATATATATAGAAAAAATTAGCCAGGCATGGTGGTGCATGCCTGTAGTCCCAGCTACTCGGGAGGCTGAGACAGGAGGATTGCTTGAGCCCAGGAGTTTGAGGTTGCTGTGAGCTAGGCTGACGCCACGGCACTCACTCTAGCCTGGGCAACAGAGTGAGACTCTGTCTCAAAAAAAAAAAAAAAAAAAAAAAATCAATATTGTAGCTTTTTTATCAATAAGATATTTTTTTAAATTAAGGTATGTATATTGTTTTTAAGACTTAATGTTACTATACACTTAACAGACTATAGTATAGTGTAAACATAACTTTTATATGCACTGGGAAACCAAAAAATTCATGTGACTTGCTTCACTGCAGTGGTCTGAAACCTAACCTGCAATATCTCAGAGGTTTGCCTGGAGAAAGAACTGTTCACCTTCCCTAGAAGGTATACAACCCCTAGAGGCCTAAAAACTTTTTTTCCTTTGTTTTGTCAGGCTTTCACAATTTATTGTCCTTTGTTAAAAATTTTCAGGCCTATCCGCTTCTTTGGGTCTTCACTTCTTTTCTAGGAAAGGCCTGTGTCTGTAAAAATTAACATCATATAAAATTTGTATGCCTTTTCTCCTATTAATCTGTGTTGTCAGTTTAATTTCCAGAGCCCCAGCTATAGAACCTAAGAGAATATAGAGGAACTTTTTTTCTTCTCCCCTCCCCTACACTTGTCTCCTTATCAAACTGGGAGCTCCTGATGTCCTGCTTACCTTTATATCCTCAGTACATAAAGGAGGACCTGACAAACAGTCATTCAAACAATGGTTACCTGACAAAGCAGTATGGAGTCAGGAGACTTAAGATTGAGTCCTGGTTTTGCTCTCTACTTGCTAGGTAGGCAGAAAATCACCTCATTTCCAACCTAGTTTCCTTGACAGTTTCCCATTCTCCCCCCTCACCCCTCCAGACACACACACCAGAACCATCCCCTTCTCTCTGTTTCCATAGTACAGCCATGCAGTCCCCAAGAGTTGTAAGCCACCTGCATCCCTAAGTTGTCACAGTTCTTGAGAGGTGGTGCAGAGAGTCCAGTGCCTGGGAGATTTTTCAGGTGAAATTTAGGTTAATAGTATCCAACAGACAGGGATATTGTAAGGCTTTAAACACTCAGGTGATTTAACTTAATTTACAGGACAATCTATCCAACAATCCCATCCACTAAGCAATCCTTTTGATAATTTTTACTTCAAAGTTAGTGAGATTCAACTTACATTACACAATAAGCAAGAAAACGGTGGCTTAAGAAGGTACTTAAGATTCTCTTTACGGCACTTGGGAAAGGGTAAAATTAAAGGCCAGTTCATAAGACCATTATAACCCTCTGGTGCTCAATGGAGACAGGGTCTTGCCAAAGCTGCCTGGGAGTCACTTGGACACGCACCACTTGTATAGCTCATGCAGAACCGCCAATAGAAATACCAGTGCTTTTACTACACATCAGGAAAACACACAAAAAGGAATCTGGCATTTTTTTAAACTGTCATTTTGCTACCGTGACATCACATTTCCGAAGTCAGACATATAGTACAAAAGGGCCCCAATAAGATATCCAGTTGGGTGCATGAAAATCTCAGCCCAAACTAAACACCTGTTTTCCAGAACTCGAGGCTCTGTTCACGACCCCCTCCCGACCTCGGGAGACAGCAGAAAACCAATGACGGCTCCTCAGGCCTCAGGTTCCCGTACGCGGAGATGGGCGGGAGCAGTCACAGCCCAGTGGGTGTCGCCACCACAACTCAGTTTAGAGCCGATCCCGGCCCCCAACCCCCACGCCGTGAGGGCAGGGCAGGCCGTCTCCGCCCGGGGCCCCAGCGACCCGCCGGCCCCGGGCTCGGACGCCTTTGTTGTAGTTACACCCGCCGCCCGAGGGGCCGGCCCGGCTGAGAAGTGGCGGGGCGGAGGGCAAGGGCCCCGGCGGGCTCCTCCTTCCCGCCTCCCGCGCAGGCTTCGTTATACCAACCCCGAGAGCTCGCCGCCGCCTGGGTTCCGGAGGGGCAAACGGATGCCGAACGGAGGGGACGCTGGCGGGTGCACCGCGGGCGGGGAGGCAGCAGAGCCCGCGCGACGCTCACCCAGGAGCCGAGGCCACTGCCCCTCAAGCGGCACGCGCAACGGTGAGGCCTGACTCGCGCGCACGCGCCAAGGCGCTCCCGCAGCCCTGCACGCGGCCCTGGAGCGGCGGGCTCGCGCTTCCGGAGGCGGAGAGGACGGAAAGGGAGAGGAGGGGCGGCGGGAGGGGCGGCGGGAGGGGCGGCGGGAGGCGCGGGGGCTTCGGCCGAGGCTGGGGCTTCGGCGGGCCTGCGCCGCCCCGGACGGGCGTCATAGAGCTGGTGGGCCACACGGGGGCTCCGGGAGCTCAGACGGAGAGGTGAGGAGAGCGAGCAGTCGGTGCCTCACTGCCCCTTCCCTCACCGTTGAGGGCAGCGCGGGTAGGCCTAGTTGTTACCGTAATTTAATGGGGAAAGCTGCTTTATAATTTTGTAATTTCTTTACTAAAATAAAATGGTAGAGCCGGGCGCGGTGGCGCGTGCCGGTAGTCCCAGCTACTCTGGAGGCTGAGGCGGGACAATCGCTTGAGCCCAGGAGTTCAAGACTAGCCTGTGCAACATAGCGAGACTCTGTCTCAAAAAAATAAATAAGTAAAAGGAAAATTAAAACAATAATAAAAATGGAGGCTGGCTGTGTCTTCGTGATGTTTTATATCAGCAAAGTTCAGTTCAGACAACTAGTTTGTTCTGTGGGCCCGGGATAATAGTTGGTAACACGTTAGAAAGTCATCAGCCTATTGGCAAATGAGGTAGGCAGCTAAAACAATCTAAGAAAAATGATCTCTGGAGAATATATTGAATGCCATAATTTCCCATTGTTGAACTTTCAGGCACATGTTAGGTGTGGTAGAATAATGGCACCCCAAAAGTGTCCGCCGCCTGATCCCCAGAACACAGACAGGACCATGTTACCAGTGGACCCAACGGGATGACCACAAAAAGGGATGGAGTGATGTGAGGAAGAGGCAATGAGCCAAGCAATGCAGGTATCCTCTTGCAAGCTGAAAACCTGGAGGAAACATTCTCCCCTGAAGTGCTGGGAAAGAACTCAAGCCTGCAAATACCTTGATTTTAGACTTCTGATCTCCAGAACTGTAAGATAATAAATTTGTGTTGTTTTAAACTACCAAGTTTAATAATTTGTAACAGTTTAGTAATTTGTTAAAGCAGCAATAGCACACTAATGTAGTAGATACTCAATTGTTTACGTCAAAGTGCAAAGCAAGTAAGTATGGGTTTAACCCTATCCCAGGGAGTAGGGAATTGTCTCTATTTCTGTTCTTCACAGTGCATTTTGTACTTGTTCATCTTAATTACCAAAAGTACAGAGAATCAATTCTATGTTCTAAAGAAAGGGTTTCACTTAATTCTCCTTGATAAAACTATGCTGGCACCACTTCTCAGGGATAGTTGTCTACCCTGTGGTCAAAAGTTTATGCAGTAAAAATGCGGTATAATAAAATAAAGGAAAAAAAGTTTAATTTATAAAGGACTTGAGTAGATATTTCTCCAAAAAAGCTATAGAAATGGCCAGTAAACACATGAAAAGATATTCAATATCACTAATCATTAGTAATAATGCAATCACTAATCATTGCATTAGGGAAATGCAAATCAAAACTACAATAAGATACCACTTCACATCCACTAGGATGGCTATCATCAAAAAAACAGTAACAAGGATTGGCAAAGAGGTGGAAAGATTGGAACCCTCATGTACTGTTTGTTAGAATGCAAAATAGTGTAGCAGCTATGGAAAATGGTATTGCATGTCCTCGAAAAATGGAACAGAATTATATAACCCAGCAATTCCCCTCTGGATATATATCCCAAAAGAATTGAAAACAGGGTCTCAAACAGATATTTGTTCACCAGTGTTCATAGCAGCATTATTCACTATAGCCAAAAGGTAGAAACAACCCAAGTGTTCATCAACAGATAAACAAAATGTGGTATATACATACAATGGAATATTATTCAGCTTTGAGACCTGTGTTCCTCTGACTGCACATTACAACATAAAGATGTTCTGCAGGACAGACAGAATGGAAGGTGTGCTAGTGTTCTCCAGAGAAACAGAACCTATCGGACAGATACAGATGTAGGTAGACAATATGAGAAGGGATATTGGCTTACTTGATTATGGAGGTTGAGAAGTCCCACAACAGGCAAGCTAGAGACTCTGGGATAATGGTGGCGTGGCTCAGCCCAGTCTGAAAGCCTCAGAACTAGGGAATCCGATGGTGGAACTCTCAGTTTGAGGCTGAATACCTGAGAACCCAGGGTCCAGTGGTGTAACCTGGAGTTCAAAAGCCAGAGAGCCTGGAGTTATGATGTCTAAGGACAGAAGAGTATATCCCAGCTCCAGGGGAGAGAGGAAACTGCCTTTTTGTTCTGTCTGGGTTCCCAGCTGATTGGATGGTGCCCACCCATATTGAGGGTGGATCTTCCCCGCTCAGTCTACTGTCAAACGCCAATCTCCTCTGGAAACACCCTTACAGATACACCCAGAAATAATCTTTACCAGTTCTCTAGGTAATCCTTAATCCAGTCAAATGAACACCTACAATTAACCCTTATCTTACCTCACTTCTCACTGTTCCTCAAACCATGCACAGGGTAGAGGCCCAGCTAGTATTTGCTAAGGAAATGTATGAAGTGTCAGTGCTGACTTAGCAGTATATTTCTCCAAAGAAGATATACAAATATGCTTTGAGGAAGTTTTCTGACCATGGGTTTATATTTTTCTAGATCTATATTACTCTTAGAAATAATATATTTGTGTATTGGAAAGATCATGGTCTTAAGAGTTACAGGCCTGCAGCTCTCAATGTCAGACCAGTTTCCCCTTTACTGATACAAGTTATAATCACTTAGCCTTTATCATAGAGGGCTGAGTAAGGTACTGCTATTCTCTCAAAGCAACAAACCTAAGCACTTTTTTTTTTTGAGACAGTCTTGCTCATGTCGCCCTGGCTAGAGTGCAGTGGTGTCATCATAGCTCACTGCAACCTCAACCTCCTGGGTTCAAGCGATCCTCTTGCCTCACCCTCCCAAGTAGCTTGGACTACAGGGATGTGCCACTTTTTCTATTTTAGTAGAGATAGGGGTCTCCCTCTTGCTCAGGTTGGTCTGGAACTCCTGACCTGAAGCGATCCTCCTGCCTTGGCCTCCCAGAGTGCTAGATTACAGGCGTGAGCCACCACACCCTGCCAAAACTAAACACTTTTAAGCATGGAATATAAGTACTGGGCTCCTGAATTTAAACCTTGTTTTTCCTCCTCTGTGATATGAGATGACTAAATCACAGAGTTCTTAGGGAAGCATCATGGCATAGTGACTAAATGCACAAGCTCTGAAGCTAGACCACGTGGAGTGATAACCAAATCCTAGCTTTATTATTTATTAGCTTTGTAACTTTGAGCAAGTTACTTCACCTCCTGTGCCTCAGTTCCCCATATGTTGATGGAATTAACAGTGTCTGTCAGGGATGTTGTGAGGATTCAATGAAGTATGTTTAGTACTTAGAACAGTATCTGGTACACAGTAAGTGCTCAATTAGTTACTTGCTCTGTGAACTAGAGTTTAAATTGGAAAATATATAAAGCCTTCAAGATACAGCCCCTGGCGTGTAAATGATCAAAAACTATAGATATGATTGGTGGTGATAACAAGCTACCATGCTTTATTTGAAATAATTTGGACTTGTAGGGTATACTTTGAGGAGCCCCAATGGGACAAAAATGAGCAACTATTTTAGAGGCAAAAGGGCTTTTTCAAAATCAGTTACACTGCTTTATTTAAAAAATAAAAAAAGAAGACAGGAAGGTAGTAACTTCATTTGGTGTCGTCACCTTGGCCTGGTAAAGTCACATCTAGCATGAGGGACTCATTATCTCATTTTTGATTTGCAAGGTTTAAGAGAGAATGAAGTGCCTCATGAATACCAGTTAATGTTAAAAACAAAAGATGCATCTGCTGCTTTATTGTTCTCACCAGTAATTGCCAGTGTTTATGGAGCATATTGGCATTTATCTTCTCAGCAATCATTATCTAGATATTACCGGCTGAGACTATGATAGAAGAGGAAAATATGTACTCTAAAAATTATTTGGACCACTTTCCTTTGCGTGAGTAATATCATTTGTACTGAATAATTGGCAAAAAAACCCCACCAAAACCAGAATTGGAGCCAAAGTGATTATGGCAGCTGCGTACGCCCGGTGGCACCAGGCAGACTTCTTTGGACCTTTCCATAACTAGGAATCAGAGGCTTCATTTACTCCAACACATGTGTCTGATTCCTTACCTAAGGCGGCAGGGTGGGAAAGGGAAGGTTGTTAAAGAGAAACGCTCTAAATGAGGCTCGGGAATGGTTGTCTATTTAATCTAAAGAGCGGATTAAAACAGGGCAGAAATTTTGCGAGCAATAAGCAAGGCAAGGGGGTTACTTGTCCGTGGTGAGCGGAGAGCGAGAATTAAGGGATCACAAATGCTTCTGACACCTGCAGCAAAATTTTCCATTAACAGACGGGAACCTGGGGGGAGGCGGGAAGAGAGGAGCGCGGGAAAGAGCAGTTTCCGCGGCCTGTGGTCGGGCCCCTCCGGTGGGGCCGGCCCGTCGGATCCCGCCCCGCGCGGTGGGTGGGCACCTCCCAGCTGTCACTCAGCGGCCGCGGCCTCTCTCCGCCCCCACCCTGACACGCACTGCGGGGCCGCCCCCGCCCCACGTCAGGCTTTGCCGGCTTCAGTCACAACACGCTCCGGCTACCTGGGCGCATCCGGCCCGGTAGCTGCAGGCCCGGCGCCGGGTGGCGGCGTTGAGGGGTCGCCGAGAGCACCTCGGCGGCGTCTGTGAGAGCCGCTCCCTCGGTGGGCCGCCGGCGAGGGCATGAGCGCGGGCTCCCTCTGCCTCCCGAGCGGCGGCGGGAGCGGCGAGGGGAGGAGGCGCCGCGCAGAGGCCACCGTCCAGGGCAGCGCCAGGGGACAGCAGGGCAGGAGATGTGCCTGTCCTTAGCCGCACAGGAAGCAGCATGCACCCCGATGTCACCCACAGCAGCGGCGCCGGCCTCAGTCCCGCGTCGGCCTCAGGCGCCGGCAGCCGTCCTGTCCCGGGCTCCGGGGCTGAGCGGCGGCCGGAGCCCCAAGGGGACGCGGAGGCGGCGGCGGCGGCGGCGGCGCCGAGGGGCTCAGGAAGCTGGAGCTGGCGGGTGCCAGCGGCCCTGGCCGCGCTTGCAGCCGTGGCCCTCTCCTTCCTGGGGCCTGGCTGTTGGGAGGCGGCGGGAGGCGCGGGGCCGTGCACCGTCCTGGTCAGGTTCAGCCTGTACCTGAGCGGCGCCGCGGCCGCCTTCCTGCTGGGGACCCTAGTCGCCCTGGTCTACCGAAGCCCGCGAGCCACGCCGCCCGACTTCGCCGCCGCCTGGAGCTGGCTGGCGGTGACCACGGCTGCCCGCCGCCCGCCCGGAGTAAGTACGAGTCTCTGGGATGCCTCGCTCGCCCGCGGCCTCTGCCCGGCCCTCCCCGCTTCCGGTGCGAGCCGCCGGCTCCCGGGGACCTGGGTGGCCGCGGCGTGCCCTCCTTCGGGCCCGGCTCCCCTCCTCGAAGCTGGAAGCCCTAGAGCCACGGGGCTGGACTGCATGGGCCCGGCGGGTGGACGCGAGCGGTCCCTCGCCCCCGGCGGGGCTGGCTCGGGGGGCGGTTTGCCGAGATGCGCTTTATTGGGCTCTGTAGTTACTCCGCCGCCATCCTCAGTCCCAGCCTTGAGAGCTGAGGAGTCATTCCAGATCTTCGATGTTGCTGTGCAGTTCTAGAGTGGCAGGAAGGGGACACGGCAGTCGCCGTGGGCAGCAGGCACTGCACTCGGTATTGGTTATCGGATCTGGTTCTTCTGGCGGTTCTCGGTCGGAGGTAACTTTATGACCATTTGCAGATGAAGAAACTTGGTTAGGTCAGCCACCGAGCCCCTCACCCCCAAGCCGGCACACACCATGCTGTCTCCCACCATGTTGATAAGTAGTAACGCAGTCCCGGCTGGCTTCTGTGATTTGGAAAAGGGATGCCAGAAAGCACTGTAGTTTGCAACAAAAGAAATGCTCTTCTCAGTGCGGTATGGGACATCAGGGCTGTGGTTAGAGAATACAGGATAGAACAGTATTTTAAATGAGCCCTGCTCTTCAGTGCTGAGCCCACTACTTCGTCTACCTCCCTCCCAGCTTTTCTCATAACCCTTTAAAAGGAACTTTATTCTATCATAGCTTGATTCTCACTACTTGACTGATACCATCATTAAACTGAAATTGGCCAAGCACTTTGAGGTAAGGGAATTGGCAGTGGCTCAGCTTCATAAGAATATTTGTTAGTGTGAGCATTGTCCCCAGGGTTTGTATTTGCTTGGGATTTGACTTGCTTACTCCTATGTAATAAAGCATCACACTTCACCAAAATTACTCTTTCCAAGTCTGTCAGTTCAGAATGCAGCACTGAGATAATGGCGGAAGAGTTGTAGGTAAGGCAGGCATCTTCACTGGTAAGGTGGATCAAGTAATTCAGTATATTAAGGCACAGGAAACTTGTTTTCATAAGTAGCCCCCCAAATTACTGACGTTTGTTTGTCTTAAAAGTCTTTACCTGGCTCTCCATTTTTTTCATATTTAATTTATCAGGAGTTGGTGAGCAGATGTATTTTTCCTCTTGCTTTTTTTCTGCAGTGATAGGTAAGGACCCTGAAATTTTACTAGTTGGCTTATTGATCTATAAAAGATGTCCCAGTTCTTGAGTCTTGTAAGAAGTTATAATTCATTCAGTCCATATTAAGCATCTTGTATGAGCCAGGTACTATTCTGGAAGCTAGTGTTGAATCAATAAGACATGTAAATGTCCCGGTCTCTGGAGTTTATATTCTTGTGTGGGACTAGGCAATAAATAAATAAATGCGATACTTTGGGGTAGTGATAAATGCTTCTGAAACAAAAAGGGATTAAGAGTTAAGTGATTAAGATGGACTAGTAGTAGGTGGGGGAAGAAAGTATAGAGGGTGAAGTCAGGATCAAAATCATGGTCTTTTAGTTAACCTCTGAAAGAGCCTTGGAAGCCTCATAATTGTGGGTTACCACTCTGTTCCCTGGAAAATGCATGCTTCTGAAAATCTAGCTCTCTGGATAGGTAAAACTGGGATTATCATCTGCAAAGATGGTTTAATAGAGGAATTAGAGAAAATAGTACTTTAAACGTGACAGAGAAAATGAATCATTACATGTAATCTCTCATGTATACTACAAGAAGATTTCTGATAATAGAAGAGGTGAAGTATAATGTAAAGAAAGTGATTATTAGTCATTCTTTTTGAACTTCCTACAGTAGCTTTAAATAAGAAAGTAAGTGCGTTAGGAAATTACTAAGTTATATATTACTTATAATTGAAATACATGTTATTCACATGAAATTATATTTTCTTTGTAGTACTGGTGCTATTTACTCAAGCTTGTAGTTGTGCTGTATCTCCAGTATTTTTCTGTGTGTTTTAACGTTCTCTTCTTTATGAATGAAGGCTGGGAAGCATAAGCATGTGGTGTAGTATAAAATATCTACAGTCCGTTCTGTGGGGGTGGGAGCTGGACTGCACAGGTCATCTAACATATGTGGAGGGGGAGGCTGTTTAGCAGTGAACCAAATGGAGCCTCTTCGAATAACAGTGACTACTACAGAAATTTGGATTCAGCATGAAAAGAATCCTTGTTTATTCTTATTTTGAATTCTTCTAGTGAGAACTAGACATGTTAGACACTGGGTCCCATCCTTTTATCTATTCATTCTTCCTTCCCTCCCTTTATTTTTTTCTTCTTGCTGCCTTCTGTAGAGCAAAAAATGCATGCACTATTAAAAGCAGGCAACTAGAGAAGCCTAACCTAAAAGGGAAAAGGTATTTTCATGTCTGGAGGTATTCAAGTGCTTTTGAATGCCTCACTTCACAGTGGAGTAATTCTCAATTGTAAACTCCCTGAGGTTAGTTAGGACTTATGATTGGTACCTTTTGTTATCCCTCACACCTAGTAGGAGCTCAAGAAGTGTTTGCTGATGATAATGAAGAAAATTATGTCTGCCTGTAGCCACTAAGTGGTTTTTCTCTACAATTTATCTAGTATCTATCAGGCATCTCCGGTGCACATGGATTTTAATTTTACTTGGATAGGAATCACTCTTGATTAAAATAGTAAACATAATTTTCATCCCAGATAGAAATTTCCTCCCAGACATCCAGTGGTATTTTCAGATACCAGGGAAGCTTTTGTGTAAGGTTAGAAGGCTGATGCTAATGCCTTGATAGTTGATATCTGGCTCCCACTTTAGAAAAACTAGAACTCTGTTACAGGTCAGCAGACTGGGGCCGTGATGCTATGGGGCCTGTCTACCCCTGGTGTGACAGTTGTTAGTCCAGCTTTGCTGAGCGGGCTGTCATAGTGTGGCATTCCTAATCCAAGGTTGTCCTTTGGTCTTCTGCCAGGCCAGTCAACTCATCTGAGTCTGAGCCTCAGATTCACTAACTACAGTTACTTTACTCCAGCACGTGATCCAACCAAGGCAACAGCAAGAGAAACAGGGCAAGGGTGAATCAGTAGTTTAGAAAAACTTATAAATATCACAAGGCCAGCAATTCAAAGTGCATCTTCTCATAATGGAAAAGAGAACATTTTGATGATAGGATGGTAAGAGAGAATAACTTCTTTGCCAATTTTTCTGTCACATAAGCCTATGGATTTTTCTCTTTTCTTTTACGCTATAGTTTACTAGATACTTCTTGATTTATGTCCTGTAAGTTCAAAAATAAATAAGCTCTTGATAACAGTCATGATGAAAAAAAAAAAACAAAAATAAATAAGCAATTAATGAGGCTTGGAGGGCTGATATAAGAAAGTCCATGAAAGTTGAATGCATATGGGATACTGACGGCCACTGCCATGTGACGAAAACATTAATGAAAGACTTTGAAGTTTAGCCATAGAAGTTTAAGAAGTTCATCAGATCTGATTAGTAAGCATTTACTGAATATCTGCTACCTAGGTCATATTCTGATCTTGTTAGATAACTTTTTACTTAGTTCCTAAGTGCCAGTGCCAGGCACATAGTATGCTCTCAATAGATGGATTTTGATGAGAACAATTTTAAGTGTCTAACAGACATTTTTACGTCTGAAATTTTGACCACAGTTTCCTAGAGAAGGGTCAGAGCCTTGCAATAGGTGGCATTAAGAGCTTGGATAATTGCTTTCTATAAATGCATGGCACTCACTGGTTTTGGTGTTGGGAAGCTTTCAGAGGTGAAGGAGAGTATTGCCTGTGCCCATCCTCTCAGGCCGAGTAGATTAGACCCACAGAGAAGACTGGATGGGAGAGCAGATGTGTATAGATGAGACAGTAAACACATTCACACAGCAGTGTGCTGCTCCAGTTGGCTTGGGTTGGACTGCTAGAATTCCTAAATGAGTTCTTTTACTAATACAAATGTTCTTTGAGTAAAACAAACTTAATTTAGTTACTTGAAGGGAAAAGGAAAAGAAACAGGAATTAGGGAGATTATACACAGCCTCTTTGTGGCTTTCCTTTATTATGCTAATGTGATAAACTAATCCTCAGTTATTTGCTAATGGATAATGGCATAATATATTTACTGTCTTCAGAATATTCTTTTGCATAAACTAGGGGATTTAACTAGGAGATTTAGGTCATGGTGGCCAGTGAGAAGAGTATTTTTGAGGAAGTTGGCTTTTTGAAAACCCCTTAAATCATAGGATCCTACCTATCTCTCTGTGGTGTGAGGGTTGTTTAACTTTAAATTCATACTATTCATAATTTTTTAATTTAATTTTTTTCATTAATTGTATAATCACATTAAAAATCAGAGCATATAGAAAGGTATGCAGTGAAAAAAACTCCCTTATGGGCAGCCACTATTAATAGTTGCTATTTATTCTTCCAGATATATTTTACACACATACAAGCAAATACAAATATATATTCAAAAGAGAAGTTTCTGATACTATAATCTCTTAATATATGAACAGTGATTACACATAAAGGAAAATTGTTTTCTGTATTTTCTTTTGTGAAGGAACTGTTCCTTAAGGTCAGTAAACATAAGATGAAGTTGTGTATGAATAGTGATGACAACTTCAAAATGGGAAGATACAGTATATAATTAAACCTAGGACATAAAATATGCTAATCAGAAACAGCAAATGTATCCTATGTAATGAGGAAAGTGTGTATTTGAATTTAGCAAAACTGGTTAAAGGAAGCAATATGTATTTTCATAATTTCTAAAAAAAAAACAAAAAAACCCTAAACTGAAAAGCTGTTTGAGACAGAGTACATGTACCTTTTGAGATTTGAGTTGCCAGCGAGTATGTGAGATGAGTCATAGGAGTGAGGACTGGAAAGGTAGTTTTGGCCAGGTTATGAAGTCTTCAAATGAGGGAGTAGAATTGGATTTTAGTCTGTTGCCATGCCAGCTGCTGACATTTTCTGAGCATGGGAGTGATAGGATCAGAGCTGGGCTTTAGAAATGTTGACTGGAAATGTGATTGGGATGGACTTAAGAGAAGTACTGTGTAGCTACGGTGATAAAAGGTGAGAGTTAATGAAGCTGTATGAATGGAGGTGAGAAGCAATAAATTCAAGAGTGAGTGAGATTTTTCTTTGATATTAGTTATCAATACAGATAGGTTCAAGAATATTCCCAAGTATCCTAGCATCCTTTTAAACAATAAATTTAACCCCAAACAAAGGATTCCACAGTTTACATACAAATGTGAAGACAGAAGTCTCCAAACTTGAATGTTCTACTTGGAGCCTTCTTAATTCTAGTCATTCCCAGGGGATTTATTTCTAACTCTCTTGAATCTTAAGCTGCTTTTGTTTTGGGAGCATACTGTGATGTCATGTTGGAATTGAATGTTCCTTCTTAAAAATATCTTAGGTTTCATTTCCCAAACATATCATTTTGGGGGTAGTGTCCTAGATTCCTTAAAGTGTATAATTCCTTATAGTCAGAATGGTGTACACCGTTGTACTAAAAAGGTGACTCAGCAAGTTTGGTGCTGAGGTTCAAGCTACAGAAAATGAAGAGTGTCTGTGGAAGGCTGTTGGTATTAAAATGATTGCATACAAACTTGCTGGGGTGGGGTTTAAATTACAACTTTACTTTTGAAAGGAAAAAAAATTGCTAGCTTGGAACCTGTATTTTTGCCCTTTGCTATTAGGTCACCTTCCCAAATAGGTTGATTGGGGATGATGGGAAGATAGGCAGCCCTTCTCAGAGGCTCTCCTGGATACTCTGAGGGCCAGGTTTTTGGTTCAAGTTACACCCTGCCTTATTCTGAGGGTATGTGCTTCTGTAGTTTCTTTAAGCACAGGGGAGCTTTCCAGAAAACCCAGTGTATTTTGGTGAACTTCTCAGTTCAGGTGCTGCTTTGGGAGAATGTAGCTAGGACTGTTTGATGCGCCTGCTTTGTCCCTAGGCTAGCCGGCACTCCCCAGCTACTGTAGGCACTAGGCAGTCCTGGTACATGTGTCAGACCAGTGTTTCTATGTATGAGTAGCCATGAGCTGGATGTAAAGAAAAATGAATGCAGTATTCCAATGCTTCTGAGGCCAATGGGGAAAAAAGGAATAAATTGTGCATTTTTAGGAAAAGACACATAAACTTGTTTAGACTACTAGGATCTATTTAATAAGTTTTCTATTTTAGTGTGGAATGTACCTCTTGGAAAAATAAGATAAATTTTTACAAATACTCATTTTTAAGGTATGTGAATTTCTGTAGTTCTCACCTACCTGTATGTGTGAGTTTACATAAATAGTAGTCACTAAAATTTTATAAGCGTTTGCTCCTATCTGCTTATACAGAACCTCATCCTCTTGCAGTACCCCTACCACCTCTCCCACCCCGCCCCTCACCAACACTTCTGGGAGTCCACAGGCTGTGGGCAGTCTTATGTATTTGGAAATAAGCTCACGTATGCTCATTTGTCATTCCTGGTGGCTGCAGAGCACTTGAGAGAGGCTTCTGCGCGGGGCCACTACTGCTGGTTTGTGAGAACATACATTTCCTGCTGGAGTACTTCTTACTGTCTCAATCCCCCAAGGCTGCATATCCAGGTGTGCCTGGTCCTTTGGGGTTTTCTGGGCCAAACTACATGATATGTTATAGAAGCTGGGAGTGTAGCCCTGTTTTTCTCACTCAGACATATTTAAAAAATTTTTTTTTCACCTTGTTATGGAAGCTGAGGAGCTTATGGCCATGTTGGCACCTCCTGTTAAGATAGCTGCTTCTTTATTGCCTTTGGCTCCTGTCTCCATCTGGCTCAGACCGGCCCCTGGAATCAAGCCAGGGCTTTCTCTAGTCTCCAACCTTGAGCCTCTACACATAATCTACCTCCCACAGGGCCTCTTCCTCCTAGGCAAATTAACTCATGCAAATATATACCTGTGGGCTGCTTGCAGGCTTTGCCAACTAGTTACACATGAAATTAACATCTTAAATATGCTAGAAATTTGCATGTATTTTTCCTGAAGCAGAGTTGATAATCTCCCATTTTTCCTTCTGATTTTTTCTATTTCATTAAACCTTTCTCTTTCTGAGATAGATTTATTTATTTATTTATTTTTGAGACAGAGTCTCACTCTGTTGCCCTGGGTGGAGTGCAGTGGTGTCAATCATAGCTCACAGCAGCCTCAAATTCCTGAGCTCAAGGAATCCACTTGCCTCAGCCTCCTAAGTAGCTGGGACTACAGGCACCCCACGACGCCCAGCTATGTTTTCTACGTGTAGTAGAGACGGGATCTCGCTCTTGCTCAGCCTAGTCTCCTCAGCTCAAGCCATCTTCCTGCCTCAGCTTCCCAGAGTCCTAGAATTACAGGTGTGAGCCACTGTGCTCAGCCTCTTTCTGAGATTTAAACCCCCAGATAGCTCAGGAAGTTTGTTTGTTTTCCAGATTTGAAATTTGGTCATTCTTGAGGTCTCATTTTTGTCTTCTCTTACTCTTGGGCAGTATCCCCCTTGAGCCCCCTACAATAACTGTCTCTACATTGAGGACTTAGAGTTTTATTCCTGAGGCTCAGATCTCTTTTGGGGCCTCAGACTCACTCGAAACTTGAGTCCAAGACGTCTTGTGATCAGTGTCTCTCCTCTTGTTGATATGTCAGTGACTGGCACCTCTGAAAGTCAAGTCCCACAGCCAGAAGCCTAGGTGTCCTTCTTGACAACTCCTTCTCATACTCATATGCACTCCATCAAGTCCTGTCTTCTTACCTCTTGAATACCTTGTATCCCCCTACTCATTTCCATTTCTCTTGCTTGGTCCCACCTGCCATCATGTCCACCCAGATGATTGCAGCAACCTCTCAGTTGTTCTCTCTGCCTCCAGTTGCTGCCCTCTTCAATTGATTCTTTTAAAAACGAAAGCCTAATCAAATCCTCCTTCAGCAACATGTTTAATTAAAACCCTTCAGTAGCTTTCTGTTCTTAGTTCCTAGCCTAATCTCCTGTCATAATTACCTTCACTCCTCATGCTCCATCCTCAGTCCTCAAAGTGCTAAGCTTCCCCTATTTATGGGGACTTTATATGTTTTTTACTTTACCTTGAGCACTCTGCTGATCCCTTTACCTAAATTCTCTTCCTTCAGACCTCAGTCATCACTTTTACAAAGAAGGTTTCTCTATCTTCTAACTTTATATGTTCTTATGGTGCCACATACTTCTCCTTCATTGGACTTACCACAATTGTCATTTTATGCTCATTTGGGTGGTTCCTTGTCTTTTTCATTAACCACTGATCTCCATGAAGGCAAAAAACTTTCGTCTGTATCTTTAACACCTAGGTAGGTGATTTAGTGGATGAACAATGAATATTCTTTGAATGAATGAATAGTTGGGAACCAGTAGAACATAGGCGTTAAGAGAATGGTTTTGAAGTTAGTAATTCATCTGGATTTTGAATCTTGGCTCTCTCCTAGTAACTCTTATGACAGTAGGTTTCTTGCTTAAGAGATGAAAAGTCTCCTCACCTGAAAAACAAAGATAGTGAATACCTTTGAGGGTTATTTGGAAGAATGTGGTAGTATGAGGAGTCTTCAAAAAGTTCATGGAAAATCTGTATTATGAAAAAGCTAGGTATGGATTTCAAAAATTTTTTTCACCAAAACAGCCGGGCGCGGTGGCTCACGCCTGTAATCCTAGCACTCTGGGAGGCCGAGGTGGGCGGATCGTTTGAGCTCAGGAGTTCGAGACCAGCCTGAGCAAGAGCGAGACCCCATCTCTACTAAAAATAGAAAGAAATTATATGGACAGCTAAAAATATATATAGAAAAAATTAGCCGGGCATAGTGGCACATGCCTGTAGTCCCAGCTACTCGGGAGGCTGAGACAGGAGGATCGCTTGAGCTCAGGAGTTTGAGGTTGCTGTGAGCTAGGCTGATGCCGCGGCACTCACTCTAGCCTGGGCAACAGAGAGAGACTCTGTCTCAAAAAAAAAAAAAAAAAAATTTTTTTCACCAAAAGTGACTTGTACTAACGTGTTACAACATGTCTGAACAGTTTGAGGCACTATGAAGGATGAGACAGCAATTTGAAAAGAATCCCTATCAGAATCCTGCTAAAATTGAAGCAAGAACAAACATCAAGTTTATGGTGAAGCTTGGGGTGGAAGAATGGTGAAATCACTGATGCTTTATGAAAAGTTTATGGGGATGACGCCCCGAAGAAGTCACAGTTTACAGATGGATAACTTGTTTTAAGAAGGGACTTGAAGATGTTGAAGATGAAGCCCAAAGCAGCAGACCACCTACATCAATTTTCGAGCAAAAAATTAATCTTGTTCATACCCTAGTTGAAGAGGACCAACGATTAACAGCAGAAACAATAGCCAACACCATAGACATCTTAGTTGGTTCCATTTATACAATTCTGATTGAAAAATTAAAGTTTAGCAAACTTTCCACTCAGTGGGTAGAATGGGCTCCAGCTCTATCCAGGATAATACAAGAGGTGCTAGATCACCATTGTTTTCCTGTGATTGAGTAGAACTCCATAGTATACATTTACCACATTTTATTAATCCACTCATGTATTGATGGGCACTTGGGTTGTTTCCACATCTTTGCAATTGTGGATTGTGGTACTATAAACCTTTGAGTGCAGATGTCTTTTTTATAGAATGCCATTTGTTCCTTTGAGTAGATGCCCAGTAATGGGATTGCCGGATCAAATGGTAGTTCTACTTGTAGTTCTTTGAGGTATCTCCATGTTACTTTCCACAGAGGTTGTACTAGTTTGCAGTCCCACCAGCAGTAGTATGAGTGTTCCTGTCTCTCCACATCCATGCCAACATTTATTATTTTGGGACTTTTTGATAAAGGCCATTCTTACTGGAGATAAGTGATATATCATCGTATGCCTGTTTTGAATGTGTTCTGCTCATACCTGGAATTAGCTGTTTCTCCGAAAGGAGTCCTGATTTCTTTTAATGGGCAGTGGTATTTCAAGAGCTCATTCTGGGTGTCATGGAGGCTTGTTGTTATTGGGCTGGTCATTTTTTCTTGACCTCTATGGGTAGATCTGGAAAAAAACCACATGTGAGATCTGTGTTTTACAGGAAATAATCACCCAGTAGTTAGAGTTATATATTTTATATGTCTTCTTAAGGGCCAGTTACACTTATTTTGGACAGTGCTTTGTAATCTTCTTTGCTGCTGCTTATCGTAGCATATGTTAGCATAGTTAATGGGTTCAGGGAAATGATTTCTATGGCCTCAGTTTGATTCGTTTCATTCTAATCCGTGGCTGTGAATACTGTGATAAATATATGTACTACAGGGATCATAATGTGATTGTCATAAAGTGAATGCATAAGTAATTGGCATAGCTAGACTTAATAGTATACTTGCTGTTTGCAGGTGCATTACCTGCATTATATTATCCAATTTAATTTTTACTTCTATCATGTGAGGGTAGGGACTGTTATTTTACAGATGGGAAAACTGAGGTTTAGAGAGGCTAAATAATGTGCTGAGGCTACATAGCAAGTGGAAGAGCTAAGAATTAAACCCAACTCTGAAATCTATATACTTAACCACTTTATTACTATTTTTATTATTAAAAGGTTAATCTGGCCTGATTGCAGTTTTAAAAGATTTGGGAATCTTTGGGATGGTTCTAGGATCTGCTTAGGAGTAAGTGTCACTTCGTAGATCTTACAATGAATTTGAATGATGTCACAACTGCCCCTTCTGTGCTCATGACAATCATTACTAATCAGGTAAGGTTTTCCCCCCACTCTGCTTAATCTGAATGAGTCTACAGAATCCCTCTCTATACAGCATTCCATGCAGGCAGCCACTAAAAATGTACTGGAGTCAGCACACTGTGTGAAACCCATCTATCATTCCGAGTGAGAACCTCATTGGATGGCAGTGATTCTTTTGGATTCCTGTATCACTTTTTTTGGTGCCTGTATTCCTGTGTCATCACTATACTGTATCATAATGGTCAGTCATTCACTCTTTTATCTCTTTTGTTCAAAATCAGAGTTTCCCAAACTATGATCCATTAACACTCAATCCTGGGAGATGCTTTTAGGTACACTGCAAAAACAAAGAAGAGAAAGCTTGAGAGGCTGGTTTAGTGGTCACATAAGACTGAAAAAACTAAATTCTTGAAGCCTTACAATGTGCTTTATTATAAACATTCTAAGAAATCCTACTGTAAAGGAACTTGTGAAATTGTTTTTAATCTAGTGTTTCCTAAACATGACTGATCCTTGTATTCCCTTTTTTTAAAAAAAAAAAAAAAAAAAAAAAAACAGTAAGAAAATTTATTATCTTAGGAAATAGCACACAGTCCAGAGCTAGGACAGGCCCAGTGATAGGGCAGCCTCCATGTGGAGAACATTAAGCCTTTAGTACCATTTCTCTGGATGTTTCTCAACTGTGAGTCGGGTTATTTCTCGGGCTGTTGGCCAGATGACTGGTGCATCCGTTTCAGGCACCGCAGCCACACAGGAGGATGATATCCAGAGGAAGAAAGTCCCTTTTTGGAATAAGAGAAATGCCCTTAGAAATGCCCCTGGCAGTGTTCCCCTCACATCTTGTTGGCAGGGTTTAGGCAGGGACCTGTTCCTAATGAACTGGTGGCAAGGAAGACAGGATTTCTGTGATTGGCCCAGGTCAGTCTTTTAGAGAGGAAGGAGATTATGGAGTCAAAACACTTTGCCTCACAGTGAAGGTCTTCATGACCATGCATAAACCTCTCCCTTTTTAGCCTTTTGCACTTGTACTCGCTCACTCTTCACTTAAGCTGAAGTACTTGCTATTCCTGAATTTACCTTTATGTGGCATAAATGTGTGGGCATGCTTATCTCCCTGGGAAAGCCTTTGCTCCCATTTTTGTGCATTCAGTTCTGCTGGTTAAAGGTCCAGCTCAATTGCCTTTCCATTCAGTCAGCTTCATTCTCCTCTTCAGTTCTGCCCAATAAACATTTATTGAGGGAAAGAAGAGCGAGAAAGGTAGAGATTAATTCCAGGTTTCTGGCTTGGGTTGAATGGGTGCAGATGCCCTTCAGGCAGGTTTGGGATGGTGGAATATAAGGATGCAGTACGTTTTGGCCATGTAGATGTTGAGATGCCAGCTTGCAGTTAGGTGTGCAGGTTTGCAGCTTGAAGGAGAGATCAGGATTCAACAAGTAGATTTGTTGGTGGTCAGTGTACACGTGGCAGTTGAAACTATACAGTGGATGAGACTGCTGTGTATAGTGTGTAATGGCTGAGAAACAGTGAGCCAAAGTTTAGCAGGTGAAGAAGGAGCAGCCCACCAGGGCATGAGAGAAAGAGCATTCAGAGGCTGTGAGAAGGCAAGAGAAGCAGGGAGTAAACAGCCAACAGTGTCAGGTGGAACAGAGAGGTCCCGAAGGAGGATCCAGGAGTGTCCTCTGGACTTGGCCATCTTGGAGGTCTTTGCAGATCCATGCCAGACCGTGTTGTTTGGGGATTGGGTAGAGAGGTAAGGATGGACTTGGGGCAGAAATGACATTCGCTGAGATTGAAGGGTGGGAGGCGAGGATGCAGACTGTGTGTAGACTGCGTTCTCTAGAAGCCTAGCTGAGAAGGAAAGAAGAGATGGAATGTGTGTTATGGGATTTTGGTTGTTGCTGGGGGGAGAGATTAGAGCGCATTTCTAGGTTAAGGGAAAGATTGAAAAGTAGAAAGGAAGGGCTAGAAACTCGCAGAGATAGAGGAAGATTGATAGAGCAGTGTCCAGGAAGACAGGCTCAGAGCACAGGGGGGAGGAAAGTAAGATTTGAGACTAACGGGAGAGAGGTCACAAAGCGGGCACATAGAACATTGTAGGAGGTTGGCAGAGAATTAAGATATTTCAAGCTGGATAGCCTCAAATACCTTGGCAAGCAGGAAGCAAAATTAATTACTGATGTTGAGGATGATGTGTAGAGGGTAATTTTAAGAGAGGTGGTAAAAGGTTTGAAAAAAAATCATTGGGGAGAATAACAGCAAAACCATTTATTGAGCACTTACTGTGTACCAAGCACTACACTAAGTACTTTACATTCTCATTTAGTCCTCACAGCTATCCTATGAGAAAGGTACTACGATCCCCATTTTATAGATCAGGGAACAGGTTTAAAGAGGTCAAGTGACTTGCCAAAGGTGACAGAGCTAGCGAATGGTGCAAGTGAGAAATGGTGTTACGCTTTTGTGGCCGCCGGAGCCAGCCCTCTTGGTCTGTGTGCTTTGTGCGCAGGGAGAAGCAGTGTAGCTAAGGAAGGGGCTGAGTGCTGAAGAGGAGAGGGCCAAGGTGTGAAGTTCGAGGCCATAAGTGCATGCTGACACCCATCGGCAAGGTTGTAAGATTTTTGTAGGTGGAGCGCTCAACTCCTGAAGGGAAACAGTGAAGATGACATCTGTGGGCATGGTGCAGAGGGTCAGGGTGCAAGAATGTGTGATGAGAGCTGCTCAAGTCTCAGCCAGGGAGGAACTGACGCAGGGAGGGAGCTGAGAGCTTAGAGAAAAAGAAGGGTCAAAAGGACAGGATGTGTCCTAACCATCATGCCAAAGCCTTCCATGTGGCCACAAGAATGGGTGATGGGTGCTGGAGGTAAGGAGTCCAGGCTCTGCGTGGGTGTGATCTGTCCCAGCATTCCATAGTGTTTGATGTCATGTTTCCCTTTTTTGACTGAAGGAATTGCCTCCAGAAGTTCTCTGGTAAAATGTTACCAGGGAAGGAAGATTGCGTTATGTATTATGAAATCACAGGGAATGGGAGAGGCTGTGTGTGGGTAGAGCCAAGGCTACCTCTGGCTATACCAGTGTCATTTAGGGCTTTCGCTTATAACTGTTCTCAGGAACAATTGTACTGATTAAATGCAATAGAACTTAGATACTGGGAAAGAGAATTGTTGTGTCTCTTCTTCAGAGGAGTATGTTTTAGCCATGTTAAATGTCCAAGAATGGATTTATGGATTTATTCAGTGTCCATACACAATGAGGCCATTCCAGGAAAGTAAATAATTTTTGATTCAAGCACTGTATTTAAAACAACCTCCCCTTAATTTAACTGATTTTCCTTTTAAAGTGACTAATGGTTTGTTAATATCATTGTAGAATAAAAATTCTGTAAAGAAAGAATTCATACTACCTCCTTTCTTTATGAGAATACAAATGAAGTGTTATCATTGCAGGTAACTAAGCAAAGTCTAAGTTATAAGTGACTCTTTTCTGACCCTGCTGCCAACTTATGTAGAATATTTGCTATACTCTTACATTAAAATAAATCTTTCTCATTTTTTTTTTTTTTTTTAGGGATCATAATTTTTGTTATCAGGACCATTTAGCAATGTTTCTTCAAGTGTGGTCTAAGGATCACAGAAATAATTTAGGAATTTTTGTTAAAAATACTGTGCTTATTTCAAAGACGTACCCTAAACTTTCTTAATTAGGGAGCGGTGTCTAGAAACCTGCATTTGAACAGATTCCTCAAATGATTCTTGAAAATTGATTTAGAGTGTTTTTAAACTATGCATAGGGGCTTCCTGATGTCATCAAGGACCAAGGAAACTCAGAGTCACATTTAATACTTGTTTATGTACCCACATGCACAAGGATGCATTTCTGAGTCCTCTCTACCTAAGAGGTGGAATGACTGCTGCATAAAGGCCTGTCTTGATCACATGTTTCTTTTAAGAGCAGGTTTTAGTCTTTGAATTTCAACATATTTATTTTAGATAGAAACAGAAGAAGTAATTTTTATGATGTAGATCTAGGCTGACTCAACAGTTAAAAGGATGTAAAAGTCAACCTCTTTGAGTTGATTCAACTGAATTGTATTTTTAGTTTTATGCAACTAGTATTTTATGGCAGTAATTCATCTTACACATCTCAAGATATACGTAGTTGTTATCTGGGCCACCTGTGTGGAGCTCAGCTTCTCACTTCAAGGGAACTATGGAAACAGATCCCACTGAATCAAATTACCAACATAATATTTTTCTATCTAGATACTAAATATTTTATCATCGGTTTTTATTTAAAAGCCAGTCAGTAAATTAATTAAGAAAATGGAATTATGTTATTCCATATTCCAGGAGAGTAATGAAGTACAAACTAGTGATTACTTTCATTGCTAAAGATGTCAGTGAAAAAAGCAATTCTACATGACTCATCTAGCTTTTCAGTTACATGAAAGCTTTGAAGGAGCTCTGGTTCCTTTATCATTTATGTTCAGTGGTATCAGTGAGAATACTTACGAAATGAGAATGATTTTTATGATATACTTCAATATGTTTTAACTTCGGAATCCTTATGGATTGATTGTATACTTGTGTAATTTTTCCTCTCTGACCTGGGCTAGAGAATGTAATGTAGAGAGGATACCAGAATAGGAAATGTAGTAGAATCCCTAAACCCAGGCTTTTACGGTTTAGCTCATTAGTTACTCAGTTACGAGCTTCCATCAAGAATAGATTAAGTCCCTTGAGCACATAGGATGTAATTTATTTACCCTTGACTCTCCAATACCCAACTACATGCCACGTACACAGAGGGAGTCCTTACTAAATGTTAGATGACTGAATGAGTTGTTGGAAATGTGCTTCATATTATAGAAACCTATGATTTCCCTTGTGAACTCAAAATTACAATAGAAGCCAGTGATAAAATGGTTACAGAATTTTTATCACACAAATCTTCTCAGGAATGCAAAAAGTTAACATCAAAGTTTTTGATTATCTTTTCCTAATAAGCCAATTTGCTTTTCTTCATTTTTTTCCAGTCCCGGTATTCGTTCTATACTTGCCAATTTAAGCAAATTGCTGTCAGCCTGTGTATTTTCAAGTGGATGTTATGATTTCAGTTTCCAAGTCCATGTCTGGTTTGAAATATACTTAAATTTCTCTTGTAATCAAGTGGAGTGTGTTTTCTAAGGATCTTCAGACTTGAATCTTTGAAATTAGAAATAAAACATGCTTTTCTCCTGGAGGAATCTAATTCTCCCACTGAATAGAAAATCAATCTTAAGTATTATTGACCTACCTCAAAATCTACATCTGTTGATTGTTTTAATAGAGATTTTGCCTTTGTGTTCATATTCATTTTTCTTTTAGAAAGTGGATTAATTTTCAAGAAACATCACTAAAAGAATCTGCTTCTGACGGTACAATCTGTTTTTTTGTTTGTTTTTTTAATCCAAATCTCAATAGAATGTAACAGTAAAATCTGAAAGAATGAAAGATCATACCAATCCCTTGTAATATAGTCATTCTTGGGGAAGGAAATTAACATTGTGAAAAATTTAGACTATCATTTTTGGAACCATACGTAATAGCAGCCTTTATCTGTATACTGCTTTATAGTTGTTAAAGTACTTTTACATGCATTATCCTTGAAATGCATAAGTATCCTTTAAATAGTGCAGACATTATTATTTTAAGATGAAGTGAATGTCAGGGAGGTGGACGTGTTGATTATAGCTCAGCAAGTAAATGGGAAAGAATCAACTACAGCCTACTTTTTTCTGGATTTTTATTGAGTGCTCTTGCCACTGTCATGATGTCATATGCTTTTGCCATAGTAATAATAAGGGGATTGTACCCCAGCATGAAGTACATTTGAATATCACATTTGTTCAGAGAAAAGGTCTGATTTCATCCCTTCATAGGATCTAGTCTCAGGATCTATCATAACAGATGATTATCTTTCATTATGGAAATATGAACAGAACCTGATTCCTACATTTTGTGCAGGCATGGTTGGCCTTTAGCCTGAACACAAGACATACTTTGATAAGTACTGTAATAAATTACAGAAGCTTCTGATTATCTAATCTACCATTCATCTCTTGCCAAGTTAATCTGAGGTGCAGTCATGCTGGGGATTTATACTTTTGGAAGCTGAGTTGGCTTTACTGTCTGAGTAGCCCTCGGGTATAGAAGGCCCAGACTTGCCGCTTCATGCTGCCTCTCATCTCTCCCTCTGGAGGTACCCTGCACAGCGTACCTGGGCTTTCAAGACACATGGTTTAGGGTTGGTTGAAGAGGTTGAAAAGGGATTTTTCTTATTCACCTATGCATCGTTTGTGCTTCAAAACTAGAAAAGCTCAAATTTTATTCTTTCAGTTTCTTCTCAGCTATTAGAAGACTCCCCTTGAAGCACAAGAAAATTCTCGAGGCATTTAATCCTTTGGATGAAATCAGAGTCCAAATCCAATTATATATTTCATAAAAACGTTTAGTAACTTTTAGAACATTTTTGTTGATACTAAGACCAATAGCATAGAAATGAAAATACTTTTCATTTAAGATAAAAAAAGTTGGAGACAAACTAAATGTAGAATAAGAGAATAGTTAAATTATGGTATAAACCATTCATTTTATATGGTATAAACCATATAAAAACATTATATTCTGGACCGGGTGCGGTGGCTCATGCCTGTAATCCTAGCACTTTGGGAGGCCAAGGTGGGAGGATTGCTTAAGTTCAGGAGTTCGAGGCCAGCCTGAGCAAGAGCAAGACCCCGTCTCTACAAAAATAGAAAAATTAGCCGAGCATGGTGGTATGCGTCGGCAGTCCCAGCTACTCAGGAGGCTGAGGCAGGAGGATCACTTGAGCCCAGGAGTTGGAGGTTGCCATGAGCTATCATGACACCATTACACTAGCTGGGGTGAGAGAGTCAATGAGACTCTGTCTCAAAAAAACCGAAAAAACCCCACATTATATTCTGAGTCTTTTATTACATAAAAGATGTTCATGATATAGTATCGAGTGTAAAAAGCCAGATACAGAATTGTGTGTCCTATGATCCCAATTTCTGTTATAAAGTATGCAAATGGAAAAATAATAACTTATTAGTGATAGACATTATTTTGTGCTTCATGTGTATTAACTCAGTTAATGCTCTTATCAATCCTAAGAGATAGGTGTTATTATTATCTTTGTTTTACTGATGAGGAAGTTGCGGTACAAAAAAGTAACTTGCTCAAGTTTATATATTAATTGTAAGTTTTGTAGTCACTGACTAGAAGGAAATCACCAGAATGTCAATAGGGATCATCTCTGGATGGTGGTATTATGGGTCAATTTAGTTCTTTACATCTATAATATGTTATAGAATGTGTCTCTGCTGCTCGTATAATTGGAAATAACATTTCAAAAAGAAATTGTAGCATGTTTGAAATCCAGAAAAAGAGCAATATGAGAAAATCTATAGGTTTGAATTTTAAAGAATAGCTTCTCTTATATATCAAATAGAAATTATGCTTGATTAAGAGGGGGGAAAAAGACATAAATACCACTATTTTCTATCAGTACAATCTCTCTTAAATGGTAACCTGTCAGTATATGTGTTTAACAATTTCCTGTTATCAATTAGGAAAACAAGATACTCTTAGTTCATGATGAAGCATAATGAAAGCACAATCCAAAAAACTGTCTTCTGTCAAACCAGGTTTTGTTTTGAATACTTAAATGCTTTACCTGTGTAAAGGCACATCACAACAGAACCTCTCCGGGGAATGTGCTCTTTCCTCTCTGTAAAGCATAGTCTCAGAGGGTGAAAATCCTTCAAGAATGTTACGTTCTGTTATGTTGTGTCTTACTCTGGCTGCTTAACTTTTCAACCCTTTTTTCTTGCTTTCATTCCTGTCCCTTTAGAAAACCAACCAACCAGTCATCCCACCAGCCATTAGCCCACTTCCAATTTGTTGAAAGTTGGAACCTTTTGAGTTTTATTTGTGATAATAGCTGTACTTTGCTGCTGTATGTCTGCACCCCTGCTCAGTGCTTTATGAGAGCAAGCAGTTACGGACTGAATGCCCCTGGGTTGAATGTGGCTCACAGTTTGGCCCAAATAGTGGAGGTCCGCAGTGTTTGTCATACATAACATGGAATCAGTTGGAGATATCATCTAAAATTTGTGACATCCATTTTTTGCAGGAAAAAAAAATAACACCTAGCAGTACAGCAATTGTAATATAGTCCTTGTTAGGCCACTTGTTGGGGGGGGGGCTTTTCTTTTTTTAGACCCTTGATATTAGTTATTTTATTTAATCCTCTGAGGTACAATTAGCCCACTTAAAAATTAAGCCAGAGAGGGGAGTGGCTGGGTCAAGGACCCTCTGTTAGTAGACAGCACAGCTGGGCCTCTCTGACTGGGAAGCCCATGTTCTTTTTCTTAACACAGCTGCTCCGCTTCAAGGTTGGGAGTGACTTTTATAGCTCATGTCATGGTCTTTTGTCAGCATCTTAGTCAAATTAGGTGGCCTTTCAAGTTTGTTAGACCTTTCCCATCCTTCTGAGGAATAATATGCATGTTTTCATCATTTCTTCAGTTTTGAATACATTATTTTTTGAGGCTAAGGCAGAATATTGTTGTTTTGCAAGGAGCTGTGGTTCTGAGAATATCATAGTTTAAGAATGAGAATATTAGTCATGGGATCCCAGTAGCTTGTCAAGATGCTGAGTATGCTTGGAAAGACTCTCAGCCATGTGACAGCTCCATGTGGTTAATGAGGATTATTGGCAGTTTGTTTTTGTCTTTGTAAGATGAATTACCATATCAACAGCTTTATAGGATATTACACCTATCACCCCTTGAACTCTGTGCAACTGTTTTCCTTTCCAAAATAAACAAGAATACATTAAAAGTTCAAAAGATATGTATGTATGTATGTAATGAAGGGCAGAAACACTGGTTTGAGTAGTCCAGGTAATTGGCATAAACAGAATTACAAATCATAGATTAGCTGTTCTAGCTCCCACAGTGAGCAGTGTCATTCTTAAAAACAATGGACAATGAGGTGTATGTATTGGCTGGATTCCAAATAGTTCCTGGTTGTTTAGTTGCTAATGGTGTTAGAACAACCAGGTTTCTCTGCATGGCTTTTCCCTGGATGTTTCTTCATGAGAGGATGTCTTTAGCCTTGACTCAAAGATAATTTGAGTGTATTATGGCGATAGCCTAAAAGCTGATATTCAGGAGTAAACAGAAAGCTGATGTGTATTTAGAAAGGGTTTATTGATATGCTTTCTGCTCTTTTTGATGCTGAGGATCTAGTTACATATATTAGAGAAAAGCTTTCAGGTTTTATCCTGTCTTTGGAAAACAGTTTAGAAATGTTTTTAAAATAAGGCCTCACATTTTCTCTCTCCAGATAACTCAGCAATTAAAAATGATCTTGATAAATTGGTTTTAATCTATATTTAAGTCTTAAAATGAAGACAGCCTGCATTTATTTTAATTAAGTAAAAAATAAGGTGTATTTTTATATGACAGTGGTCTGGTTTGCAAAAAGGTTTTGTTGTTTTTTGTTTGTTTGTTTGTTTGTTTGTTTTAAGAAATAAGAGTATCTCTCTGTTACCTAGTCATTATAGTGCAGTGGCATGATCAGCCTCAAACACCTGGGCTCAGGTGATCCTGCCGCCTCAGCCTCCCAAGTAGCTGGGACTACAGGCAGGCACCACCGGGCGCGGCTGATATTTTTTTACTTTGCCTTGTAGAGATAGGGTCTCTCTGTGTTGCCCAGGCTGGTCTCAAACTCCTGGCCTCAAGCAGTCCTTCTGCTTCAGCCTCCCAGAGTGCTGGGATTACAGGCATGAGCCACCATGCCTGGCCCATCTTAAGCATTTTTGAGTGTATAATTAGGTCATATTAATTAAATACATTTGTAATGTGCAATCATCACCACCATGCATCCGCATAACTCTTTTCCTCTTGTAAAACTGAAACCCTGTATGCATTAAACAGTAAATCTCCCCTGCCTCCTTCCTCCAGCCCCTGGCAACCACCATTCTACTTTATGTTTCAAGCTTTTTAAATTAAAGAGACCAAAGGCCTTATAGTCAGTAGTGACAAATATATGTTTATATATCGCCTAAAGTGTGGAGTGGAGAAATGAAAAATATGCAGACAAAAGGCAAGAGCTAGTTGATCCAAAACTAGGGAGATAAAAAAAATTAAAAGTTTTGGAGGGAGTTGTAAAAACGAACGCGTATACAGAGGATGCTTCAAATAATGTATGCACTGCCTGTCAGTCACATTCATGCCTATTTCTCTCCTAGCCCTTAAAGATAGGTTCCATTTTAAGAATCCATAGTCAGGAACTTCTTAAATAAATGTTCTTTGGCTTTGGTTTTATCATCCAGTCAGTATTATTCATTAAAACTATCATACCTGTATTTGGTACTATAACCAGACTATTTGCCAAAGTGTTGAGAAGTTGTGATTAAAATTATAAGTGTAGCCCTCTGAAAGTATCTAACTCAGGTGAACATTATCCAAAAAATTCATAAGTTGTTTAAATATCTGCCTGATGTTTAAAAAGCACTATAATTTAAAAATTCCTCATTTCTTCAGTTTTTTTCTTCATGAGCTAAATAAAAATTTTTAGCAATTGTAATAAAATCTACTGACCATTTAATTTGGTAGAGAGCTACCCAGAGACTAGAAAATAGTTTTAAATGCATTTTTTCTTTTTTCTTCTATGCATTAAGTGGTTTTGTCTATACATGATTATGATTAAGTTTTAAAAAAAATTCATTGGGACAGTGTTGAATGCTGTATTTTAATTTGTAGCATAAAAGAATGTCTTTTCTTTCATAGGTGTAAAATGTACATCATAAGATTTTTTTGAAAAGCACTTTCACTAAGAAGTCTTAAAGCTATGGCTTTTTGTTTGCTTTTAATAATAACGAGCATGAACAGGAATGGCACCTTGGCACTTCACCCGTGGGTCCCATGGATAGCATGAGACTAGGCCAGAAACTTGAAATTCTCCACCCCCAGCTGACTGGCCTAGAGCCATGGGATTGATTGCAGCTGTGCTGTTGTGGCCTGCTTGAGAACAAATTGGTTTCTTCATGCTTGTTTATAGGATGGGGGTGATAGAAATTTAGATCTCCTAGTGATACGGTAATGCTGGTCAAACACCTGTAAAATTTCTCATGCACAAAAAATTGCTCTACAACTTTTTAGGTTTTCTTCCTTCTCAAACCAATAAGTAGACCCCAATTGTATTATATACACTTTTGATTACTTTGGTATGTGATTATTTAAAAAATGTTTTTCTTTAATATAATCTTACTAGCCAGACAGTGGGATTTTAATTCTGTACATACTCTGTCCTTTTTTCTTAAATACCAAGCAAACATTACTTGTTATTATATAGACATACATAGAGTAAGAAGTTAAAATTCTATGCCCCTGGCTAGAGGAATTCACTTTTAATAGTTTGATGTTTGTGTTTCCAAATATCTTCCCATCATGGAAGATCATGTATGCCGAAAGCATTCTTTTTAATGGTATACTATTATTTAACTCTTTGACTATTGATATATACTCTTGTGTTATTTCCAATTTTTGCCTTTATAATCAATATAGCTGTGAAATTCCTTACACATATACGTTTTTGTATATGTGCAAGTATTTCTGTTGGGCAGTTTCCTAAGAGTGGCATCGCTGAGTCAAAAGACAGTTCATTTGGCCGGGCGCAGTGGCTCATTCCTGTAATCTTAGCACTCTGGGAGGCTGAGGTGGTAGGATAGCTTGAGGTCAGGAGTTCAAGATCAGCCTGAGCAAGGGCAAGACCCTGTCTCTACTACTGAAAATAGAGAAAATTAGTTGGACAACTAAAAATACAAAAAATTATCTGGGCATGGTGGTGTGTGCCTGTAGTCCCAGCTACTCAGGAGGCTGAGGCAGGAGGGTCACTTGAGCCCAGGAGTTAAAGTTGCTGTGAGCTAGGCTAATGCCATGGCACTGTAGCCCTGCGTGACAGAGCGAGACTCTGTCTAAAAAAAAAAAAAAAAAAAATTTGAAATTTTGATAAATGTGGCTCAGTTGCCTTCTTAAAAGCTTGTAGAAATAGACATTCTCCCAACAATATATGCAAACAACCATTTCCAGATGTCCTTACCAACATTGGATATGTGAGTCTTTCCTCTGCTTTGGCTGTCTGCCGGTACCTCATTGCTCTAATTTGCATTCCTCTAATAAAAAGGGGATTGCATTTTTTCATGTACTTATTGGTTATTTGTTTATATTTTATGATTGCCCTTTCAATTTATTTGCTTGGTTTTTATTTGAGTTACTTTTCTAATTTTAGGAGTTATATTTCTATTAAATGATAGTCTTTTGTTACATACATTGCAGACATTGTCTCCTAGTCTATCATTTATATCTTGTTTATAGCATCTTTTATCAAACAGGAATTTTCTATTTTAAATAGTCATAATTGTCTTTTCTTTTCCTTCATAACTCTTGAACTTTGTCTTATTTTAGAAAAGCCTATTCTATCCCAAGATTATAAATGGCTTCTCCCTTATTTCCTTTTAATACGTTTTTAGTTAAAAAAATTTTAATTCTTTAATCAATTTGGAGTTATTTATACATAAAGTATAAGACTATAATCTTTTTTCCAAATATGAATAGCAAATTACCCCAACATCATTTACTGAATAATGTTTTTCCCTCATTAATTTCAAATTCTTTCTTTATTATGTTCTTAATTTCCATATGGGTGCATCTGTTTTTATACTTTCTACCCTTCTGTTGATTTGTTTAGTCTTACACTGTCATCATACTGTTTTGATATCTGGTAAGGAACATTCTCCCTTAATTCTTTCTTTTCAAAAATTTAACCTTATGCATTTATGTACTTTTTCAGAAGAACTTTATAACCTGTTAAGCCTTATCTTAATGCTTATTTAGATGGCATTTCATACCTGTAGTTTTATTTTTATATGTGATTTATTCATTCAGTAATCTGGTTTTGTTTTCTTACATTTCAGAGTCCTTTTTATGGTAACTCACATGAGTCAGCTCAGTCTAGAAGAGTAGTAATTTCTCATAATATGGATAAAGCTCTGAAAGAAGGTAAGGATTAAATGAGAGTATATGTTATAATTACTGTGTAGAGCAATTCATTATGTTCTAAAAGGAAAATATAATCTCTAGCAAATTTATCCTTCTTGTCTACATACAACATGAGGAGTTTTCTTCATGAGTTTGTATTTGATGACTGAATACATCAATGTTTTGGTTGAATGGAAGGGATTTAAACATTTATTGAGTAGGAATTTTCAGATCTTATGAAGCTATCCAGCCATGTAGAGCTAGTTCTACCATATGAAGCATGGATCTACTCCCTCCCTGTTCCTTAAAATAGGTTTTAGAAATTTTTTTTTCTAGATAAAACCTAGAGAAGTTGTGTTGGGGATAAATGGACTTAGGCTCACTCATAGATAAACCAAGTAACCAAATTAAGTGATAGCAGTCAATACTATAGAAGAATGAAGAACATACAAATGAAGCTTGTACTGAAGAAGGCTGAGAGTGGATGGTGGAAGGTACAATATGGTTATATGTCTGGAAGTGGGAATAAGTAAGTGTAGTTATAAATATTAAAGTTTAGAAAGGTAATATATTTTGAGGATCAAATTAAGGTTTAAAAAGGTTTTTTACAATCAAATTTCTAAAAACACTGACAATTTATTCAGGAAAAAAGTCTGAGTTTTTCAGGTGAGTGCATGGTGTTAGACATGAGTTAAGAGAACTGAGTAAGTGTTACATGCATAAACAAATACGTTTTACTTGTTGTAGTTCATAGAGATCACCATTTTAAAATCTGAAGACGAGTACTATGTAAGTACAGAAACAGTTTGAAATTATGTGGATTCATAGAATTTTAAAACCTTGGGGACTATAATTAAACTTTAAAAATACTTCTATTGTATTAGTAGTTAAAGTGCAATAATTTTTAAAAGCTTACTGGATTTAAAATCTGATTTTTATTATTCATAGTCTCAAAATCATGGTTTTAGAGTACAGTATTAATTCTTAATTGCATTTCAGGAAAAATTTACATACTTTGAAATGCATAAATTTTAAGTATACAATTCAGTAATTTTCATAAATGCATATAACCTTGTAAACACTACCTCAATCAAAATAAAGAATATTTCTATCATCCCAGAAAATTTGTCTCATGCCTGCCTTTGGTCAAAACCTACCCTCCGTTGTTTGGATTCTATCACTATAAATTCATTTTACCTATTAAACTTTATAGAAGTGGAATCATCGTGTATTTTTTGATGCTGGGCTTCCTTCACTCAGCACAATGTTTTTGAGATTCATCCAAATTGTGTATATCAGCTTATTCGTTGTTATTTATGGGTAGTGTTCCTTTATACTCACAAGACTAGCATAATATATTTGTGATATATTTTGATACGTATTGTGATATATCTGTGGTCACAGTTGACTGTTATCTTTAATTCCTTGAAGGTATTTATAGTAGCTGCTTTAAAGTTCTTGTATGCTAATTCTAACATTTTGAGGATGGTTTCTAGTGATTGCTTTTTCTCTTGACTATATGTTACTTTTTCTGGTTTTCTTCTCAGGTCTAGTTATTTTCGATTGTGTACTGAACAGCGTGGATGCTACTTTTTAGACATTCTAGATTCTGTTATCTAGACTGTGGTCGAAGTATCTGCTCAACGCTTTTATTTATTTTTTTGAGAACAGGGTATTGTTCTGTTACCTGGTCTAGAGTGCAGTGGCATCATCATAGCTCACTGCAACCTCAAAATCCTGGGCTCAAGTGATCCTCCTGCCTCAGCTTCCTGAGTAGCTGGGACTACAGGTGTGCTACTGCACCCATCTAGTTTTTCTAGTTTTTCTATTTAATTAGAGACGGGGTCTCACTCTTGCTCAGCTCAAACAACTGAGCTCAAGTAGTCATCCTGCCTTGGCCTCTCAGAGTGCTGGGATTACAGACATGAGCCACCATGCCTAGTCTCTTTTCTGATATCTTAAAAAAAAAAGACATTCTCACTGAGTTCAAACTGTCTTATACGTTTAGTACTGTTGTTGCCTTCAGGGGAAAGTTATATAAACATGGATCTTACCTAGTGCCATTTCCTTCTTTCAAGAGTGGATTCCTGGCCAGGGCTTGGTAGCTCAGGCCTATAATCCTAGCACTCTGGGAAGCCAAGGTGGGAGGATAGCTTGAGGTCAGGAGTTCCAGACTAGCCTGAGCAAGAGTGAGGACCCCGTCTCTGCCAAAAAAACAGAAAAAATTAGCTGGTCATGATGGCGCTTGCCTGTGGTCCCAGCTACTTAGGAGGCTGAGGCAGGAGGATCACTTGAGCCCTGGAGTTTGAGATTGCAGTGAGCTATGATGATGCCACTGCACACTAGCCTGGGCAACAGAGCAAGACTCTGTCTCAAAAAAAAAAAAAAAAAAACAAAAACAAAACAAAGCGGATTTCCCTCCAATTTCTATCTATTCTTTGCTTTCCAGTGCCGTTAAATACAGATGGTCCCCAACTTACAATGGTTCAACTTAAAGCCCATTTTTCAATTTTACAGTTTTTACAATGAAAAATCCTGGATTTATCAAGATTCAGCACCCTCATAAGTTGAGGAACATCTGTAGTGCTCTGATTTTTTTTCCAGAGTTCCTAATTGTTAATCTGATATAAGCTATTCTACCATTCCTGGAAATCTTCCCTTAATATTTAAAACATTTTTAATTTTTTTTTGAAATACACATAACATAAAATTTATCATCTTAACCATTTTAAGTATATAGTTCAGTAGTGTTAGGTACATTCAGATTATTGTACAGCCAGTCTCTAGAACTCTTTTCATCTTGCAGAACTAAAACCCAATACCCGTTAAATGACAAACCCTCCCCTTTCTCCAGCCCCTGGTAACCACCATTCTGCTTTCTGTCTCTACGAATTTAACTACTTTAAGTACCTCATGTAAGTGGAGTCCTATATATAGTATTTGTCTTTTTGTGTTTGTTTTGTTTAACATAATGTCCTCAAGTTTCATCCATGTTGTAGTATGTGACAGGATTTTTATCCTTTCTAAGGCTGAATAATAGTCCATTGTATGTGTATACAATTTTGTTTATCCATTCATCCATTGGTAGACACTTGAGTTGCTTCCACCTTCTGGCTATTGTGAATGATTCTTCTATGAACAAGAGTGTCTGTTTAAATTTTTGAATACTTAGAAATTTCTCTACACTTAGACATGACCTTTATCTTGGATAGGCTAATTTGGTTCAGAAGTATTTGTGAGGGAAAAAAAAAAAAAGGAAAAATAAGGGCTGAGGCTGACAAACAAATAATTTGTTATCCTCAAGCTAATTTCTGTGCAGTGATTTCTTTTGAAAGGAAAATATTATCCAAAGCCTTTGGGTAGAGCTTTAGTTAATTACACTTTGATACAATTTTTTTTGTTACCACATTCTTAGTGTTCAAATTTCCTGTCCTTTGTTTTAAGCAAAATAATTTTCGGGAAGTTATATACTATATCATCTACCAAAATGAGAGCTATTAGCTTCCATAAAGTTGGTTATTGGGAGTAAAATTTATACATTTGGCAGTTGTTATTCAACATCAACAACAAACAAACCAAAACTAGAATCGCCTCTTAAAAATTTGGTCCATTAATTTTATAGGAAATTAGAATATGGAAATGTATGTTGAGAGGACTAAGAGATTTCATAAACATTTAGAAAATCTTTATGGTTATGATTTGTATCTCTAGCATATTTTAATTTACATTTCTAAACCCTGGTACCAGTATAATTAAGGGGAATTCAAAATGTTGTTATTAATAGCTAGGTATAATAGACTAAATTTTTAAGAACAATAGACTTAATGTTGATAAAATTGAGGGTCTCTTTGTATGCTTACAGAACATTAAAAACAGTACACGTTAAGGCTTTAGTAATTTGAGTTCAGTTGATATGAAATGCTTATGAATATTTAAAAATTTCCTCGTGAAGTTAATTTAAACTAGCATTATTGTACCATTTTATCTTTATATATCTATTTTATTGCTTTTAGAATGTATAATTTAAAAACAGATTTATTCAAAGTGTTGAATAATATATAAGGCGTATGTGTGTGTCCACACATGTATACATACATAGTCTACATATTTGTGGATTTTTTTGGTCGCTCAAGTGTGCTTGTATTGTAGCTCAGTATAAATTAGGATTTGTTTTAAGTCTTTACAGATTGAATTACAAAGAAGAAAATAGTAGTAGTCAAAAATGCAGAACAAAATAATACAGGTAGCCTTTCTGTGGAGCAGTTAAGAAATGCTAAAGCTACAGATGCTGGAAGTTAAATGGCACACTTAGGGAACATGAGCAAAGCATATTATTACTCTGTTAGCCAATTTAAAATGTAAAAACTCTATTTTAGGAGTTCAGATACAGTATGAATGAACTACATGTCTATTTTGAATTTCGATGGTAAATGTGCCTGTAAGTAAATTGTCCAGATTATCCAAAGGGCCATGATCATGATAACAGAAGATAGGTCTGTTTGTTGTCACCAATAAATGAGATTATAGGATTGGCTCATTCCTATTTTTGCCATAATTTCTTACATCTGAGTCAGAAATTGTTTCTGCTTTTTTCTTAATGGAACAGTGGTTAGGGATGAGATATGGCTACTTTTTGCAAAATCTAGAAAACATAACAGCCATTTATTTAAATTAATATCTGGAAGTTAGCAGAAAATGGCTGAGAGAGTTTTAGGAGATGGTTTGTTTGTTGGCTTTACTTTTGTTTTGGCTTCTTTTTCATGTTCAGTGGTTAGTGATGCAGATATTGATTCTACTTACATGCTGGAAGCCCTCTATAAATATTTATTTACTGAATGGTGAAAGATTGAGGTAGTATCTTTTTTGGCAGTTGGTAGTTAATTGTTCTCAGCTAGAAGGCAGTTAGCTTAGGTATCTTAACTCGAAGACTGAGGCTGATGGAATCACTTTGAAACTTTACCTAAACCTATGTATCTGTGTCTGTGAACAAAATTGTTGAGGCTGTATTTATGTTTTGGGGCTGTGGGATTTAAGATTCTGTTTTATAAATTGTTATAAAGCTGCATTGCAAAAATTCTAGAAATGTAGAAAAGGATTGAATATGCTTTCATGGTTGATGTTTTGAGAGGAAAAAAACCTATCACAGAATATTGAAACAAGAATGGTGCTTCCTTTGACCTTTGGGTTCTTGCATATATGGGGAATCCTCACATGGGGGGACGCTAGTCCTGAGCACGACGTTCCATTTGCTGTGTAGTTCCCTACGAGACATGACTCTCCCTCTCAACTCTCCACACCCCCCCCAAAAAAAAACCCCACCTAAATTTATTATTCTTAAGCCTCTAAATTGGTATATAGTAGCCAAGATGAATACAATGAGCACCAAATCCCAGGCTAAAAAATTACTTGACAATTATAGGTTAGTCCTTTATATGCCAGTTGTGAAGTAGATCTGGTTAACAAGTTACATTTTGTTCCTTAAGATTCCTGGGGATAAAGTAGTGTACAGATAAGCAAAGAAAAACAAGAGGATAAATTATTTATCTGAAATGATATATAGTCACATCTGAAATTAAGACAAATCAAATAGTGTTTGAAAAATGAAAGAAAAAACTTTAAGAAATAAGAAATGATGAAAAGTGACCTTGAGGTGGAGCAGGATTGTGTGGCTGCATGGTTTTCTCCCTGGGGTGCCTGAGGGGAATCACCACTTAAGCCAGTAACATTTTATTTTTCAAAAGTTGCTTGCAAAGATCAACATTGGCTTCACTTTCTATATGGGCTAGAGCTGAGCTATCCAACACAGTAACCACTAGACAGTGTGGCCATTGAGCACCCAAAACGTGGCTAATCAAATTGAGATTGCTGAAGTTATAAAATATGCACCAGGCCAGACATGGTGGCTCATGCCTGTAATCCCAGCACTTTGGTAAGCCAAGGTAGGAGGATCACTTGAGGACAAGAGTTCAAGACCAGCCTGAGCAACGTAGGAAGACTCAGTCCCCCATCTCTACAAAAAACAAAAAATTAGCCGGGTGTGCTGGCATGTGCCTGTAATCCCAGTGAGTTGAGAGGCTGAGGCAAGAGGATCATTTGAGCCCAGGAGTTTGGGGTTGCAGTGAGATATGATTATGCCACTGGACTTCAGCCAGGGTGACAGAGTGAGACCCTGCCTCTAAAAAAAAATTAAAAAAACAAATACCAGATTGCAACACTTAGTATGGAAAAAATAATGGAAAATATTTCATTTTTAAATCTTGATTTTTAAAACATTGATTATATATTGAAAAAAATATGTTGAATATATTGTGTCAAATGAAATATATTATTAAAGGTAATTTTACCTGTTTCTTTTTTTTTCTTTTATTTTTATTATTTTTAACCTCCAAACACATCTGTCCAGTAACCTGTTTCTTTTTTACTTTTTTAATGTGGCTACCAGAAAACTTAAAATTACATTTGTGGCTCTCATATTCCTATTAGATAGCACTGCTCTATAGCTAGGGTTTTCTAATTCTAAGGCATAGAACTGATCCAGAATTAAGAAAATGGGGACTAGAAATCTTCCAGAGAAGGTGATGGGCCATAGACACTGAGCCTAGTGTGATATCTGATACTGGTATATGGGATTCTTCCTGCACTAGTTGGGGGTCTCATTAGGAGACAGAACCCACACAGTAATTGAAAAGGGAAAGTTAAATATAAAGAATTATTAACTTACAGCATAAGATTAAGTACTAAGGGGTAAAGAGCACTCTGAAGAATATAAGAAGAGCGGATGATAGAAACAACCACTACCTCTAGGGCTAAGGCAAAGCACCTTCAGGCAGAATAAATTTGGAAGAAGTCTCCTCCTTCACCCTGGGTTGAGACCTTGGTCTCACTGGAGAGTGCACCACCTTGGCACACTTGATGGTTCAGGAGTTTGGGCAGATACCACAGGCCAGAGGAAGCCAGCAGAATTCTCTGGGAAGCTGTCCTGTGGATGCCATTTGAACTCCCTGCGGTGAGCACCACTGGGTGCCGTGCCTGCTGCTGTCTGCTGCACGCAGTAGGAACCATCAGAGAAGAGCACACAGGAGCCAGGAAGAAAAGTCCCTTCTTCCTCCAGTACTCTTCCAGCATACTCTGCTGACAAACTCAACACTATGCCAGTAGGCAAAGAAGAAATGTTTGCAGGATTCAGGTCCTACATCAGAAAGCAGGGCAGAAAGGCTGAATTTGGAGCACAAAGGCAATAGATTGATAACTGATACACTTCATGGGTGTGTTATCACTGCATAAGATGCTCTGTGTTTTGTTTTGTTTTGTTTTGTTTTGGATAAACTTGGGTAGTTCGGCATCAAGATAGAATATTTTAAAATAGGGCCAAGAAAATCCAGGACATGTGATCACCATACCCAAACATTCTAGTTATGTGAGAATCTTCCATTTTAAATGATTTAAGAAAGATTACCTGTCTTCTCTTGAGTTCTGTTTTCTGCTCTCTTCATATTTTAAACCAGTGATCCCCAACCTTTTTGGCACCAGAGACCGTTTTTGTGGAAGACAATTTTTTCATGGACTGGGCTGTGGGGGGATGGTTTCAGGATGTTTGAAGTGCATTATGTTTATTGTGCAGTCAAATCTCTCTGCTAATAATAATCTGTATTTGCAGCTGCTCCCCAGTGCTAGTATTACCGCCTCAGCTCCACCTCAGATCATCAGGCATTAGATTCTCATAAGGAGACCGTAACCTAGATCCCTCCCGCTCAAGGTTTACAGAAGGGTTTGTGCTCCTATGAGAATCTAATGCCACCACTGTTCGGACAGGAGATGGAGCTTATGCGGTGATGCAAGTGATGTGGCGACTGTAAATATGGATGAAGGTTCACTTGCTCACCAGCCACTCATGCCTTGCTGTGCAGCCCAGTTCCTAACAGGCCACAGACAGTACTGGTCCGGCCTGGGGGTTGGGAACCGTAGTTTTAAACAGAGAATATTAAACAGTACGTGGCCAGTTCCTAGTAGAAATGCTGTCTTGGTATTTGCTTCTTCTGTTGGTTTTACTCATTGCTTTGCTTATTCCTGTTAGTGTTCGACTACAGTTACAGAGATTACGTTCTGTCCTGGTATGGAAACCTCAGCAGAGATGAGGGACGACTTTACCATCTGCTCTTAGAAGACTTTTGGGAAATAACCAGAGAGCTGCACCACAGACTGAGTCACGTGGATGTGGTTAAAGTTGTCTGCAATGATGTTGTAAGGACTCTACTCACTCACTTCTGTGACCTGAAAGCTGCTAATGCCAGGTAACTATTACAGTATGAACACCTCACCCCTTTTTTCATGTTAAAATATCTTTCTTATTGGGTAAGAGGTCAAAGTCAAGACAAAACTCTAGAATATTCTGCCTCTTGCTAGTATTTGGCTTAAAAATGTAAACATATTGAGGGGAAGTAACTATAGAGTTTTGATAGAGTAGATTTTCAAAAGCTTTCTAATACTATTTAAATTTTCTAATAAAAAACCACTTTATAGATATGTTTAATTTTGCAAATACACAGTCAAATGAATTTTACTGAGCCAGCACCAAGATGATCTTATTTATAGCATTTTAGGTATTTAGAAGTAGAAAATTTAAATATATTATTTTATAATGTGAACAGTGTCAATGAGTTTACAATTTTTAGAGAATTTTAAATTTGGTTCATGTTTTTTTGGTGAGTGCTGTGTTACTAGTTCTATTGCATCCCAATATCCTGAAAACCGATTTTTAAAGGTACTTAATATTGGAGCTCATGGGCTTTAATTAGAGAAGAAAATAACTGATATTTAGGCATGTTAGCCCTTTGTACTGTTACATTAAAAAAGTTTCGTGCCTATTAGGTGAGAATCTGCCTCTGGAAGAAGACTTCAACAAAGCCATTTCTGTGCTCTTAACAAAATCTTATTTTCTTAGGTTTACTGATAGGATCTTAAATGTGTATCTTTTAAATAAGTGTGAGGATGATGAATTGTAGCACTTCTAACTTGAGCATAAAAAGTAGTCTTATTCATCCTCATATTTTCATCTAATCTTTGACAAAGCAGACAAAAATATACACTGGGGAAAAGAATCTCTATTTAATAAATGGTACTGGGAAAACTGGATAACCACATGCAGAAGATTGAAACTGGATCCCCACCTCTCACCTCTCACAAAAATCAACTCACATTGGTTAACAGACTTAAACCTAAGGTGTGAAACCTAAAGAATTCTAGAAGAAAATTTTGAGAAAACTGTTACAGACATTGGCCTAGGCAAAGAATTTATGAAGAAGACCCCCAAAGCAATCACAGCAGCAACAAAAATAAATAAATGGGTCCTAATCAAATTAAAAAGCTGCTGCACAGCTAAGGAGAAACTATCATTAGAGCGAATAGACAACCTATAGAATGGGAGAAAATATTTGCATGCTATACATCCAATAAAGGGCTGATAACAAGAATCTGTATAGAACTTAAGAAAATTAACAAGAAAAAAATCAAACAACTCCCTTAAAAAGTGGGCAAAGGACATGAACAGAAACTTTATAGACGAAGACAGAATAATGGCTAGCAAACATAAAAAAGTGCTCAATATTTCTTATCATCAGGAAAATGCAAATCAAAACCACAGCCTAACTCCAGTGAGAATGGCCTTTATCAAAAAGTCCCAAAACAACAAATGCTAGCATGGATGTGGAGAGATTGGAACACTGCTTTTGTGGATAATATAAAAGTAGTTATGGATAAAACATCAAAATAATAGAAACAGAACTGATTCCATATTAGCTCCTTCTCTTAGGGATTCTAGTTCTTTTATGCCAAGGGTAGATTTATTTTCCTGGTATCTAGGCTAGTCCTAGTAGCTCTAGTTGGAGATACGGCAACAACAAAACAAAGAATAAATAACAAAGAAAAAATATCTACCACTGTTCTCTGGGAGTATGAATGGTCGAAGATGTGCTAGTAGGTCACTGGCATTTTGCATATGGACGATCTTGTCCTGGAGAACTAATATCTTTGTATTACACAAACCATACAATGAGACCAGCAGACAATAGGCCCAGGTTTGATGACTATATCTGTATCTGCCTGCCCCAGGTAAACAAACAGTGCTCTTGTCCTAGAAATCGCCATTGGTGTGCAGATGTCTGTTGGCTGCAGAATGACTTTGGTAGCCTGGGGAGCACCGAATTGAATTGGCTAATGTTGGACAAAAGAATAATAAATTGCATTAGTAAAACAACAACACGTCTTCTGGTTGATTGTCAGGCAACTGTGTGGAGGCTGCTTTCCGGTCTTCCTTATTTCTGGGCTGTTACTCTGTTGCTGCTATAAGCCAATCCAGATGACATTTAATTCTTTTCATTTGCTTCCTTTTCCGTTGTTTCATCTGTCTTGTTTCAGGAAAATCTAGAAATGATTGGTTTTGTACTATTAATTCAATAGCATCTTTAATTTTATAGTTTCTTTCTTTTAATCTCTGCATTTTATTTGCTGATCAAGTACTGGCATGTGGTTTGAGGGGAAAACAAAGAATGTTTATATTCACTTATTTTCCTCCTTTATCTCTTAAATTTTCTTCCCTTTCATCTTTGCAATCTCTGATTATGGTGTCATGTAGAGTCTGGACTTGAGAGTTATTTCTACCATTTTTACCTCTGTGACTTTCTTCACTTTACTATTCAGATCTTAATTTTCTCATCTATAAAATGTGGGTGAGGATATCTACTTCCTGGTGTAAGTGGGAGGATTAAGTAATATTGTACATATGAAACTTATAAAAGGTTAATGTCCTTTTTCTTACTCAAGGAATGAGAACCCAGAGGCAAATATTGGGAATTATAGCAAGCAAATGATTGATCCACACTGAACGGAAGAAAGATGCTGCAAAGACCAGTGGTACAGACCCCTGGAAGGCTAGCTAGACATCTCCTGACTCAGAAGTTGCCATATGCCTCATGAGCTTTTCTTGGCTTTAAAGCATACTTGATGCCCACTTACTAGAAACGGCATCATAGGAATATCCTGCTTGGAGTTTGCAGAGAGATTCCAGGGAAGCATCTGCCATTCCTTTTTCTATAGATCAAGCTTGTTTGACCAACTCTCTGGCCTTTGACTCAAAAGGTTTTTCCCTAACTCAGCTCTAGGAGGGAGGGAAACTTGTGGCAGTCTGAGAACCAAGCTGTTTATTACCTGCCTTCTGTTGGTACAGACAGGGGACTGTGTGTACCTTGAGAGGGATTTTGCTATTATTTAAAGAAGCTTTTCTTGTGAAAGTGGATTTTTGGGGATACCGACCTCCTCCAATAAGTTTTAACCAAATTTATATTTTAAATAAAAGAATTACCTTTAAAAGTCCTTGTCATGATAAAGGGATAGCATCTTAATCATATTACATTGAAATATCAATGCTAGCTGGCAACATAGCTAGAGTTTAAAATAATTGAAGATTCCATTTAAAGAAGTCAGCATAAATTGGTATATGCGTAAAGGCTTACTCTTAAAAATCTCTTTTCATGTTGTGTTGGCTTTACACATATTTTTTTTTTTTTTTTTTTTTTTTTTTTTTTTGTTGAGACAGAGTCTCACTTTGTTGCCCAGGCTAGAGTGAGTGCCGTGGCATCAGCTTAGCTCACAGCAACCTCAGACTCCTCGGCTTAAGCGATCCTACTGCCTCAGCCTCCCGAGTAGCTGGGACTACAGGCATGCGCCACTATGCCCGGCTAATTTTTTCTATATAGATTTTTAGTTGTCCATATAATGTCTTTCTATTTTTTAGTAGAGACGGGGTCTCGCTCAGGCTGGTCTCGAACTCCTGACCTTGAGCAATCCACCCGCCTCGGCCTCCCAGAGTGCTTTACACATATTAGGATAGAATTCCTCCAGCTTGTAGAAGACAAAGAGGAAACCTTTCTTTTTTGGTGTACATACTCTAGAAACTAGTCTTCAGTCTCTAGTGCAAAAAGAAACCACAGTTAACTTCTAAGAGATATTGGGTCTACGGCCATACCACCCTGAACATGCCCGATCTCATCTAAGAAACATTGGTCATAAAGGCAACAGTATGCATTTATTTATTTAATTTCCTGTGTAATACTTAGTATGTTTATCCTTCTCTGTTTAGTGGTTTTTTTCCTTCTCAGTATTACCCACTATTTACTGTAAGAATCTCTTACACTTTGCCTCCTTATCTGGAAGACGATAGAAAACTGAGCATCTCAGTCTTCCTTGAATTGCTGTCTAGATACTATGGAAAAGGGAAGTATAGAAAGTTCTACTTTTGACTCTTCTTTACTCAGATCCTCCACATTAATGGTCCTGGAATTGGCTCAGTGCTGACATTGAAGTCCACAGCCAAGGTTGGCAAGACTGATTGGAAAATACCTGGGTGTCTCCCAGAAGGCAATTTGCCATCAAATTAGGTAGCATCAATTTACGGATCCTCTTCTCACTAGAAATGCCCATAGACTTTTTATCCTGTGGTCTCCAGTCAAGAAAGCTGCCTGGTGACCTTGGTTTATGCTTCTTTTTTTCTTTTTTCTTTTTGGAAAAATAAAGCTGTAGATCACATTTAAGAAGCCATCTAGAAGACTTAAAAATAATCTAGTTAAAGAAATACCTTTTGAATTGTTACTACAATTTGGGAGTTACGTATAACCCTTGATGCTACTTAAGTTAGTTATCATGGTTTGGTTTGAAATTCCAACAGGCCATGCATTTGTGTTTATTTCACCGTAAGTTGTCTTTGATTGAGGAAATTTGATTATTGAGATTGTTGAGGAGGTGGCAGAGTTATAACCAACGTGTTGTCCATTTGAAATATTTTTTACCTAATGGTACATAACTGAATTGTTTCTAGAAATTTTCCCTCTGTTTGTTGTTTTAGACATGAAGAACAGCCAAGGCCTTTTGTGTTGCATGCATGCTTGAGGAACTCAGATGATGAAGTGAGATTTCTGCAAATGTGTTCTCGGGTTCTGGTGCTTTGTCTCCTCCCCTCAAAGGATGTCCAGTCTCTCAGCTTACGGATCATGCTTGCAGAAATTCTCACAACAAAAGGTAGACCTATGAAATTGATATAACTAATGCAATAAGTGTGCAAACTAATGTGCTACATACTGATATGGTAATACTTTGTATAACACTTATGCAAACCTTGTTTACTAAGGGACATATTGGAATTAGCCAACTGTGCCCATCATTTGATATAATCAACCACAGAGAAAACAGATAATTTTTAATCTAAAGTTACTAGAATGGGTTTGTAATAGTGTCACTGACTTTTTAACAACTTCCTCCATGGAGTCTGCTTTAACCACATGGGAGAATGTTGACTTTCATCTTTGGCAGCCTAAACTGGTCAAAACATATTGACATGACCCTTATTAAAAAAAAGAAAGAAAGAAAGAAAAGAAAAGAAAGAAAGAAAGAAATCAGTGAACTTAATTTTGATAGTTTTGTTAGCAACTTGGGTTCCAAATGACTTCCTTTCATTATTCCTTTACATTTCACTCATTTATTAAAATGACCACTTGATTGTAGCCATAGTTGGTAACGTATCTGGAAAGATAGGCAGCCTGTGTGTGTGTGTGTGTGTGTGTGTGCGTGTGTGCACACGTTTTTGAATATCTTAATTGTTTATAATTTCTCCCATTTGGCTAGTTGAAAAATGTTTGCCAAATGTAGTTTAATTATGTAATATAAAAACAATTATTCAAAGAATACCTTTTTCAGTGGTGCTTTCTTCTCCTTCCCACAGTCTTGAAGCCAGTAGTGGAGTTTCTAAGTAATCCGGATTATATAAACCAAATGCTACTTGCCCAGTTGGAGTACAGAGAACAGATAAATGAACATCACAAGAGAGCCTACACTTACGCTCCTTCTTATGAAGAGTTCATCAAGCTTATAAACAGCAACTCTGATGTGGAATTCTTGAAGCAACTAAGGTATTTGATCTTTAATTACAGCACAATAGCTAGTGATTATCATCCCCTGCCTGGTTAGGTAAAAAAAAAAAAAAAAAAAAAAAAGTGACTATCAGGGAAACAAAAGAAGTCCATAAATCTTATCATTTAGTGACAACTAAACTTATCCAGCTTCTCCTTAACAGTGGAATTAGAATTAGTTTTTTTCAAAGTATTAGGTTTTTCAAATACAGTTCACCCTTGAATAATGTAGGGGTTAGAGGTGCCAACAACCCTCCAAGTCAAAAATCCACATATAATTTTGACTCTTCCAAAACTTAACTACTAATAGTCTACTGTTGACAGGAAGCCTTATTGATTACATAGTCATTTACTATTTATTAAGTGGAAGTGGGCCAGGTGTGGTGGCTCATGCCTGTAATCCCAGCACTTTGGGAGGCCAAGGTGGGAGGATCACTAAAGCCCAGGAGTTTGAGTCCAGCCTGGGCAACACAGAAAGACCCTGTCCTCTAGGGAAGAAAAAAATTAGCAGGGTGTAGTGGTGCACACCTATAGTCCCAGCTAATTGGGAGGCTGAGACAGGATCACTTGAGCCCTAGGAGTTTGAGACTGCAATGAGCTATGATTGTGCCACTGCACTCCAGGCTTTAGCAATACCGTGTCTCTTAGAAAAAAATTAAGTGGAAGTGGATTATCATAAAGGTTTACATCTTCACATTAAGTAGGCTGAGGCGGAGAAGGAAGAGGAAGCTTTGGGCTTGCTGTCTCAGAGATGGCAGAGGCAGAAGAAAATCCCATTAAGTGCTCCTGTGCAGTTCAACCCCATGTTGTTCAACAGTCAGTGGTAATTAGGTTATAATAGATTAAAAGTGCTACAGTTGTTAGGAGTACCTACTTAGCTACTCACATGCCTGCCTCTTTAGTAAAGCATTGAAAGGAGATGATGCATTTTTTAATTACAATGTAGAGCATTGTGTTGGTTTCACTTTTCTTAGAAAATGCAGAGACTCAGGTTTGGGAATAAGAAGTTCTTGATTAATTGTTTCAAGAACACATTTGAAAATACTACAGGAGTGTTTTTAAAGGGGAACACAATCTCCCTTAGCATATTTGAGATATTTTAGGGATGAGAGTGTGTTTATGTGTGTTTAGTTTTCTTTTTACAGCCTATGCAAATACAGTATGTATCTGTCTTCTTTCACTCAGCATAATATTTTCAAGGTTCATCCATGTTGTTATAGTATTATAGGGACCAAGACTCTTGAACTCCCAAAAGTTTGCTGAAAAATCACTGGAATGAGGCAGATTGATTTCTAGAACAGGCATACAGATTTATTTTAGCCTGTATACATGGAAGCCTTCAGAATTAATACCCAAAGATACAGAGGAAATTATCCTTTTTTATACTTAAGTACAACAAAGTATGGACAGCCATGTATGTGGGAATTTGTACATGGGATGAGAAAGAATTCTCAACACAAAAGTTAGGATAGAAAGAAATAAAAAGTTCATTTAACTTTCTCAGAGAGAGAAGGGGAGAGAGAGAGACAGAAGGGAAAGAGAGGGGAAGTATTGGCTCTGAGGAAGGGGGAGCTTGGGAGTTTTATGGGGAAAAGGGGGAAAAAAAGAAAAATTGGTTGTGGCAGACAGATAGGAAAAATGGCTGTGGAGCCACTGCTTCTGATTTTTTTCTTTTTTTCTTCTCCTGGAGAGTAGCTTATCAGTAGTCTGTTTGAACTGGTCTGGTGAGGAGGATTTTTACACTTTCTGTCTGCTCATCTCTTTTCAAATGCTGTTAAAAAAAAAAAAAAAAAAATCTTAGCAGGCATTTAATCTTGAAGACCGAGAGTTAAGACCCGTGTAGTGAATCGTAAAGACGGCAATCCTTTTTTTCCTTTCCTTTCAATGTAGAAATATGTTGGGACAAAAAGGATATGACCTAATGCTAGTAGACTGAGTGGGGAAACCCAGCAAGGTCTGTCTGTCCAGATTCATATTGGTCTATCTGAGCAGCATTCCTTCCTTCTGGGTGTGGAGCAGGCCCCATGGGGGTCTTACGACTTACTGTCAAACAAGGTAGATCTGATAATTTCTTTATAGACAGTTTTTGCACAGCATAATTTTAGGTTTTATGGCTGGCTTTTGGGAAAAGGCATTCTGGTTTCTATGGCCCTCTTTGGGGAAGAGGGATGCTGGTTTCTTGGTTAGCTTCGGAGGAGAATGGGACTGAGAGGCAGGAGGACAAGAGAGGGTCAGAGAAAAATTTTGCTTCTGAGGCCTTCAATGGAGGGTACAGTTTCTGAGCCCCATCAGCATGTATCAATTCTTCATTCCTTTATTTGGCTGAATAATATGCCATTGTATGAATATACCACATTTTGCCTATCTATTCATCAGTTAATGGGCAATTTGGGTTGTTTGCACTTTCAAGGATGCCTTTTGACTGACCCTTGAGCCTCTTCGGTACCATTTCAGTAGCATTATCAGTGGCTATTGATAAAGGAGAGTAAGGTAAAATGTTGCAGAGTCCTAATCTCTTTCTACCACCAAGGAGGAGTTGATGGAACACAGGCAGAGGGGGGATATTCCTGGTGTGCACTATTCCTGTTCCATATGTCGTATCTCTTCTGTGTCTTTCACTTTACTGTTAGGCTTTGTGTTTTCAGGAGAGTTTGCAGAGTTGGCCTGGGGGCAGTTGGAGGTACTGTAATTATTAGATAATAAAGCTGTTAAAGTGTATATTAGAGACAGAAAGAATACACTTTTAGATATAATTACATTGGTATAATGACTGAGTCCTGACCTCCATCCCTTTATAAGCTTTCAGTTCCTCATGTAGAGCTTGGGAAATGTGTTGATAACTTTCTGCAGAAGGGCTGAGAGTTCTTTTGTGACGAGAGGTATAAACTTTTCCATGCAACTGGCAACATCAACTATGGGATCATGGTGATCCTGAAGAGTTCATAGTTCCCTTAGCAATCTTGGCAAAGAACCTGGGAGAAAATAGTGTGCAGGGCATTTTTCTCAATGATAGATATACACATCCAGAGTTATTTCTGAATACTTGTGCAGATTCTGCATATCCTAAGGCGTCTTCCCTGGGCCTGTAACTGTGAGATGACTCCTTAGGCTTTGCTGTGTAGTAGAATTTCAGGCAGTTCTGTTTGATGTGGCACTGGCAAGTCTTTTATCCATGGGGCAGTTGTCTTATCCATTGTATCTTAGGAGCACACCCAAGGGCTTTATTCTCTGCTTTGTGCACAGTTGTAACAGAAAATCTGTCAGGAACAAATGCAATAGCAGAGATTGATATTTTGCCCCAAAACGTTGGTGATGTTACATAAGTTGTCTTGTTACCAAAAGTTCAGCACTTGTCCCTGAGGCCGCATCAGGTGGTTTGAGGAGAAGGAAAGGGAAGGTTTATTAATTTGCCAGCAAATGAGTAGGTTGGCAGACTTCCGTCTTTAAGCACCAATGTCCTGTCTAGAAGCAGAAGTACAGAGCTTTTATAGGGTTTTTGTTTGTTTGTTTCAGGTTATTGTTGTTTAACTACAGTTGATGGTCCTGATCCATCCCTTCTCCAGGGAAGACAATTTGGTGACCTCCGCCCCTGGACAATTCCTTTGTGCCATCTCCTGTGGTACAAAGAATAAAGGACACTCCCCTGCCCCTCTGATTACTTGCCTTGGGCAGGAAGGCAGGTTTTAATTCCCAAAAAGAATGGGAGAGGTTTTAAAGAGATAACTTTTAAAACATTTTACCCTTTTTCAGGCCATTCCGTGCGTTACATTGTTACTTGGTTACTTATTGTTTGTTTGACAAAAAATTACTCTCTTGTTCAAAGATCAGTTCTGCTTATTGTATTGACAGTCGGAATTACTTTTTATTAGACTCTTGTCTACACTGTATGTTGAGGCTTATCAGCCTCCCAAAACCAGTGGAGTTGCTTTCTTTAATCATAGTCTGAGCTGTTCTGTTGTGGTTTTTTTTCTTTTTTTTTTTGGTACAATTAGAGTGCTCTGTTGTCTGACTTTATTAGCATATTAGGTCACTATCTTTAAATTGCTCTGAGTAAAATTTTGGCATAGGCTGCCTAATGCAGGGAATGTGTTTTATTTAGACCCAGTAGTTGATGAACACATCCACTTTTATTTCATACATATTTGGTAGATAGATGCCTATTTTCTAAAGGAAATAAAGTCATTCAGCTCTGCTAGGCTAGAATCCACACAAACAAAGAAAAACACAGAAAACTTTGAGGGTGATATGTGCAGTCCTGGAATAGTCTGGTTGTTTTCTGAGTCAGCATGAAGTGTTTTCACAGTAGGATTATAGAGCTAGAAATACATCCTTTAAATATACTAAATTTAGTGGTTTTTAACCCTGGCTATATATTGGAACTGCTCAGGCCTTAAAAAAGGGTACAGTTGGATATCCTCTTGTCCTTTGTAGCTGCTTCCTTTTTTTTCTTTTCTGGATCCAAGATGTCACAGTGAAAATGTGGTGGCTACACTGGTCCAATATTTTTAGTTTTTCATGGTTTTCTAGTAGGAACAGTGACCAACTCTGCTCAGCCAGAAATGTGAATGCCATCTTGGTACAGGATATTAAAGAGCAGCTGAGTAGATTTCCCACTGCTGGTGTGGGTGGGGAGATGATGCCACAATTAAGGAAGGCAAACCAGAGCTCAGAATGAAGGTGTGTCCATCAGTGAAACTCGACAATTACAGTGATAGCAGAGAAAATACTGAGTGTTCCTTTATTTTGAAGATAAAGTGGGGTCAAAAGAATACCAAAGGAGAAATGAAAGGTCTGCCTTTGCAGACATCTTATAAAGGCATGGGCAGATTGTAGGATTGTAGCCCAGGAAAGCATGCAGTGCTGCCTGCCTTGGGTAATTAATTCTTCACCCTATTGGTAAAAAGTACTCCAGTGAAAATTATTTACTCTTCCACTAAAAAAATAAAAAACTGGTGCCTGGGCTTCGCCCCCTGGAATTTTTATGTAGTTTGTCTGGAGGGGAACCTGGGCATCAGTATTTTTAAAAAGATCCCCCAAGTGATTGTAACGTGAGACTAGTAGGATCTCTTTCAAATGGAGTGTTCTCCCACTCGCTACCAATTTGAAGTCCAGGCTAGCTATTATGTCATGTCTTTCATTGTATTCTGACTCTTTGAAAACTGTTTGTACTATTTGAGGTACATGGTGACTGTTGAGTATACCTCATTCTTTTACCGTGTTTATTGTAATGAACAAAGGGAATTTTATCACTGACCTTCCTGAGAGGCATTTTTAACCTAAAGTTTTTCAACCTTGGTAAAATTGGCATTTTGGGCTAGATAATTTTTTATTGTTGGTCTATTTATTGTGCAGTGTTTAGCAGAATCCTGGCCTGGGCCCACTGGATGCCAGTAGTACCCATACAGGTGTGACGACCAAACATATTTCCAGACATGTCAAATGTTCCCAGGGGAAAAAGTCTCCCCTGATTGAGAGCCACTGGTTTAACCCCATGAGTAGATTGGAGGTACTTACTTGTTAAGATTTGATTCAAATGAAAGTTATAGGACCCTTTCACCCAAATAATGATGACTTATCCAAAGTATAGTGGTTTTTCCCCTAGATTTATTGAGGTATACTTGACAAATAAAAATTTTGATATATGTATTTATTGTGAAATGATTACCACAATCAAGCTGATGAACATATCCATCACCTCACATAGTTGCCATTGTTTTTTTGTGGTGAGAACACTTAAGATCAACTCTTAGCAAATTTCAAGTATACAATACAGTGTTACTAACTATAGTCACCATGCTGTGCATTGGATCCCCAGAACTTATTCCTCCTCCATTAACTGAGCCTTTGATCAGCATCTCGCCACCCTCACCCCTTCAGCCCCTGGTAACCCCATTCTCTCTGCTTTTATGGGTTTGACTTTTTTAGATTACACATGTAAGTGAGATCATGCAGTAGCTGTCTTTCTGTGTCTGGCTTATTTCGTTTAGCACAGTGTCCTCCAGGTTCATCCATATTGTCTCTAATGGCAGGATTTCCTCTTTTTTTAAGGCTGAATAGTAAGATAGGCAGTCCAGGACTGGGATGGGGGCTCCACCCCTCTTAAGGACCCAGGCTCCTTCTAGCTTGCTGCTCTGCCATTCTCTGGGTATGTTCCAGAGTCCTTAGGGTCCAGGATGGATTCTAGAGTGCCATTCATCATATCCTAATTCCAGGAGGCAGGGAGAAGGCAAGAATAGAAGGTGGCAAAGGTCATGCACTGGCTGTCTTTTAGGAAGTTTCTGGATACTACTATATGATATTTCTGCTCATATTTTATTGGTCAGAACACTTGAAATATTATAGGGAATCTTATTCTGGGCAACTTTAGGCCCAGTTGAAAAATGGAGAATTCTGTTACTAAGGAAGAAAGAAGAATGGATATATGGGATAGGCAAGTGGCCATTTTTGCTACCATACTGTATGTTGTATAGTTTAGTGAGACAGAATAGCTCCACTTTCCACATAAGCATTAGAAAAATACAACTTTCCTAGAGGAGACATTTGCCAAGGTTAAAGAGATGCCAAGCAAATGCTCAAGAAGGGAAAACTTTCTTTGTGTGTTTCAAGCTACCATTTGTTGAACATCTACTATGTATTAAGCACAATGTTGGATTCTTTATAATCATCCTCTTACTTGATCATTATAGCAAGCATGTGAATTAGAGATTATTATTCCCTTTTATGATTGAAGAGAACAAAGTCATTTGCCCAGGATCACAGAGCTAATAAGCAACATAGCTGGGATTTGAACTCAGGTCTGCCTGACTTCAAATCCTGTATTTAAAGCTGGGTGGCTTGCTTACCAGGTGGGCAGAAAACAGCAGTGACACAGGGCTCCAACTTTCTGGGGTTTCCTAAAGGTGTGGAGATAACTCTTCTGTTTGTGAGTCTTGGCTGGCACCAATCCTTTGGACAGAGAATAATACCATCAGAAGTATTGTCATCTGTTATTAAGGCGGTGATATACTGCCAGATAAACAAGTAGTGATAAAGAAAATCAGAGCAGACTACCACTGCCATAATCTTATTTACTGCCAGTCCAATCTTTATTAGATTTTTCAGTTCTGGATCTGTTTATTTCTGATCCGTTATTTAAAGAGCAAAATGGAGAGTCTGAAAATAGTAGGGAGGAAATTTTAATAATGGCTGGAAAGTTTAAAATTGAAAAGATGAAGGATTATTTAGCTTGGAGAAGAAAAGAAAACCTTTTATCTACTTTTATCTAGTACATACTGAGATTGAGGTGGTATTTTCTGCTTTGCTAGAGTAAAACTAGAGGAAATGGGCATAATGAATGGATGAATTTAAGAGATAATAATTAACAATGGAGTGGGCTACTGATGGAGTTTGCTAAGTATTTTTTCTTTAGATATTAAAGGAATGGATTTTTATCTCTGAATTATTTTAGTACATTTACACATGAAGATAATATATTAAAATATTAAAATTCTTAACATTGCATGCTTCTGTGAAGAAGAACTTAAATTATTTAAATGTTCTGTGTTTTGAACATTGATTCTGAAAATATATTGTGAGTCATGAGCAGTAAAATAGGATTACGTCGTAGAGGAACATGAAAGAAGAAATCAAGCATACCTCAAGACAAACTAATGCAGCGTGTCAGAAATCAATAAGTACACATTAACTGCTAAGGAAAAGATGAGTGTGGGTGGACAAGGAGATGAAAAACCATCATGTATAAAACCAAGAGAATCCTGGCAAATTTTTATGGAAAGAATAAATGAATGTAAATTTAGTTTTAATGAAAAACTTGATAAAATATGTGGCTGCTTATGAAAAATGTTCTGAAAGATTTTTCAGTCTTATGAGAAATAAAAGTATATTGACTTCAGAAATATAGCTCCTTTTGTTGGTGTCCAAGAAATAGCAGAGGGCACAGAGGTGGGAGTTAAAACATATCAGAGAACACACATTTTTATTTAGGAAGAAAGATAATTGAGTATTGGCAGCAATGTAAAATTTGATATAAGAAGGGGAAATTTTGGTGTCAAGAAGTTCATGATCTCTCTGAAATTAAAAAATTAATTATGTGCTTATAATTGGAGCAATACCAGCACTGTGGGTAAATGTATCTGCTTTATGAGTGACTGTTGGGACAAGTCAGTTTATATAAAGCCCTTGGCCCAAGATCTGACACATTTCCAATTGTTAGCTGCTACTGTTGTTATGGTCATTAAACCAAGGATTGCAAACAGACTTAATTTTATTATGAACACTAATCAGTTGCTAGTGGCTGGCTAGAGTACAGTGTTAAGTTTTGGGGTTTGAGGAGGCTCAATAAATAGCAATGCTCTTCTCCCCCTGAGGTCCGAACCATTTCAGAGCTGAGGAATAAGGCCAACAAAGACCAAATGTCACTCTTATTTTTAACAGATAATGGAGAATGCAGTTTATATGTGCAAGCAGCCTGCTTTCTAAAACAGAACCTCAGGATTAGACAGTCTTTCCTGCCCAGCTATGCTGGACCAGAATAGCTTCCTTGTCCCTGTGTTCCCCTCCCGCCCCTTCTCCCTGGTAGGTCCAGAGTCCATCTGCTGGTTGCCCTTGGAGGCAGAGAATACATGCCCTTAAGAGAACAGAGAAAAGAAAGGCCTATGCTTCACATGCCTAATTCCTCCTTCTCTGTGGTCAGGTTAACAACCTCTTCCTTCACTAAGGAGGAATGAGTAAGGGGTTGAGAGAGGCCAGGGATGAGGCTTCTTATATTTGGAATGGAACGTTAAGAGTTGGGGGGTGGGTAATGCTCTTTTCCTTGAGGGGAGGAAAGGTGGTGCTAAGTTCTTACTCAGCAGAAGAGAATTTTGCAATTGCTAATGTCTGTTAAGGGAATGGTAGTGAAGAGTGGTATGCTGCTAATTTTTAACAGCTGGCTTTTGGGTGGGTAAGAAACCCTGACTTGTAGCATTTGCCGATTTCTCTAGTGTTAATATTCCGCCATGGCCGCTTTAAAGCCACCAGCATGATATCACTGGACATGGAATTGGGAAGAGATTTGCAATAGCACACCATTATATGTGCATATGGTATTTCCAGAATACTGATATCATAGATGTAAATAACCTCATGAGCATATGTAATGATAAAATGAATAAAATTATTAGGAAATGATGAGCTTTGAGTACTTAATTACCTTTTCAAAAATACACTTAATTGTAAGTTTGTATAATTTGATTTTTAATAATGAGTTTAATTCCTAAAAATTCTTTTCTTTCTTTCTTTCTTTCTTTCTTTCTTTCTTTCTTTCTTTTTGAGACAGGGTCTCACTCTGTCACCCAGGCTGGAGTGGAGTGCAGTGGCCTCTTCATAGCTCACTGCAACCTTGAACTCTTGGGCTGAAGTGGTCCTCTTTCCTCAGCCTCCCAAGTAGCTGGGACTATAGGCACGAGCCACCAGGCCCGGCTTAGTTTTTCTATTTTTAGTAGAGACAGGATCTCACTTTTGTTCAGGCTGGTCTCGAACTCCTGGCCTCAAGTAGTCCTCGTGCCTCTGCCTCCCAAAGTGTTAGGATTACAGGCGTGAGCCACTGTACCCAGCCTGATTCTTAAAAATTTAACAGCTAGGTCTCATGAGCCTGCACAAGCCTTGTGAACTGGCTCCAGTGCAGCACTGAGTGGTAACCACACATGCTTTCTCTTTTGATGGCCCTGCACTAGACAGAAGTGCAGTTCTTGTAGAGATGGATGAGGGTTAGCAACATGAGAAGTCAACCTGTGGTGATCAGTCAAGCATCTAAAGTAGACCCTGGCCAAGAATTTGGACTCAAGAGTCAGATTGACCTGGACTTAATAGAACAGGTTTGCATTTTCGCTTTGCTACTCACAAGCTGCATGATCTTGGGCAAGTCATTTAAACTCTGATCCTCAACTTTAACTGTGAATTGGAGAAAATGCTTTCTATTTCAAAGGATTGTGATAATTAATGAGATCATGCATGTAATGCATTAACACAGTTCTCAGGTCATGCTAGGCTCCCAGGAAGAGCTAAAAAAAATAGCAATTGTCAGAAGAAGGCATATAAATTCTCAGATCCTGACTTGAATCGGATTAATGAGGCAACACAATATTTTATTTCAGAAAAACTTTACTCGAAATGTATAGGAAAGTCATTGGGACATTTTCAGTATAGAACATAAAAGTAGGCAACTAAAGATGATACTTGGTAAACATTCTGAACAAAAATGCTTAATGTGAGAATCAGGAATGAATCCTAGCAGTGGTTATACATCTATAAATACTTTATAATGATAATAGTAGCTGACATAAAAATATCAGGAATACTGGTCGAAACTAGATAACAAAGAGAAAAAGTTTGGTTTTTTTTGAGGTTAACTAAAGGGCACCAGCTAGCTGAGGGTGACATAAATTTGGTTGTTTCTGTAACATGTAATTTCTGTAGCTCTGGGAACTAGAAAATGAATATGGTAACATTTGGTTATTTTAGGAAGATAAAAAATATAGATAAACAAGATTAAGAAAAGTATCACTTATAAACATAAAAACTATACTTAGTGAATATATTTCCAGATTATTTTCTGTGTGTGTGTGAATAGAGAGAGAGAGAAAGAGAGGGGAGTGTGAGAGGGAGGTGTGAGAGAGAGAGAAAGGGTGTGTGTGGGGGGGGAGTGTTTACCTAAGTTCAGGACACCTCACCTCAGGCTGCTGTGGTTCAGAACTCCCTACCTGGTGTGACTCAGCGTATAGATGTGTGGAGATGGTTTCCTCAGCCCTTGGGGGTGGCTGGGGAGGGTCTGGGATGGGTGGTTACCCCCGTGTTCTGTTCAAATATCATTTAATATGTGTGCTATGAGTGGAAAAACATTAGGAAGCATGTCTTAGTCTTTCTGTGGAATCAGCCACCTTTGGCACACTAGAAAGATGGAAAACAGTTTTAAAAGCCAAGTCCTTGAGCCGAAAGAGCCTCTCATTCCTCCAAGTCCTAACTTAAAACATTTCCGCCGTTTGTGCTTCTGACACTCCCTGCTTAATGTCACTAAACATACCTCATCAAAAGGTAGCTCAGAATCCTCTTGTTATATATCCTCAGTAGTACTCAAAGACATAAACACTAAAAAGGGATACTTTTCTTTGTTCATAATATTGGTGGTGATTGTTATTGTTGATTAAAATTTGATGACAGTGTTGGCAACGGTGTGGGAAAATAGAACCTCATGTTTTACAGGTAGGGGTATAAATGATTACCTTTCTGTAACACAATTTTATAATGTGAAAATATGCATTCTTTTTCACCCATTTATTACTCCTAATAATTTAAGGAAATAATCACGAATGTATAGAAAGATTTCTCCAAGAATGTTTCTTGCAATGTTATTTAAAATAGAAAAAAGCTTGAAATAACCAAAATGTCTAACGAGAGATTTAGTTAAAAAAAAAAAGTTGGTGCATTTATACAATAGATTGCCAGGTATTGGCAATGGTGTAATATTAGAATATTTAATTATATTGGAAGATATTAGCTAAATTAATCAGTTAAAAAGCTCTAAAACAGTATGTATACCCAGTCTTATAAACAAAAGATACAATATTTGCATAGAAAAAAGTTTATAAAGATATTCCAAATGTTAGTAGTGGTTAACTTCGAATGTTGTGCTGTGTGTATTTTCTCATTTTCTTCAATGAACATATGTTATTTTAGAGAAAGAAAAAATTGGCTCAGACTGACAAAGTAATATCTGCCCAGCCATTTATCAGGCTGGTGTAACAGACATTAAAGCCAGCTACAAAGTTAACAGGAAACAATATTTCTCCCAAATACAAGCTATCCACACTATGGCTTTAAAATGTCATAATGATCCCTTTCTTTGAGCTTTCTTAGTCACTGAGAAACTTCGTTCTCTACATCTTAGTCTGTCAGGAACTTTGCTGTTTGAAATTATGTCAGTAAGAATGACACATCCTACTCTTGCCTGGAGGATCTAAGTCAGTTTGAGACACAGAAGCAGCTTTTATTTACAACCCAGATGCAGAGCTGCACATAAGGGGTTTCTGGACTCAACATATCTATCTTAACTTTATAGTTTTCAAGGAAATGGGACCTTGTATCCGCCCAAAGTTGACCCCTTTACAAAATCCTGCTTTGAGTTTATCAAAATGCTGCTTCCTTTAAATTTCTTCTGAACTCCACTTTTCCCTGGAATCCCATAGTAACTTTATCTTTTCCTTTGTGGAGACACCCTCCAGTTCCTCCAGTATGTAGTGTCTCACTCACTGTGTGGGTCAGCAAACCTGATTTTCTTGAACTACAGTGATCCTGGTGGGCTTAGGTTGATTGGGCTAAAATGGTAAATATTTGTCTGGCCTTTGACTCTCCCAAGAAATTCCACCATGTGCATGCCCAGAAAACTCTAATAATTTCTTAAAAATCTGTATAAGGTGTGCCTAATGAAAATGAAGAGACTGATTTTTTATATTTGGCATGCAAATAACTTTGAAATCAATTCTAGTTGAATTCCAAAGCTGTTCTAAACAGTAGAGAGTAGAAGGGCAATAAATCTATAGATTTCTAAGGTAATTATATACTTTGAAGTTCTGTGTAGCATTTCAGGTGAGTTTCAGATTGGTGGGGAGTGTTCATAAACACAAACTCACTCTGTTTAGCCAATTGGGTAACACTAAAGGGGGAGGGGGTGGCAATTCAGAAGAGCAGGTGGTGGCAGTTATCTTAATGTGGCTTTTTCCTAGTCCCTGGGACAAAGGATATGATACTGTAGGTAGGATCTTGCCACATTTGGAAAACAGCTGAATTCTTGTTTTTGTATTGTTTTGTTTTGTTTTTGTTTTTTTGAGACAGGGCTCTGTGGTCCTGGCTAGAGTACAGTTGTAACACCGTAGTTCACTGCAACCTCAGACTCCTGGGCTCAAGCCATCCTCCTGCCAAAGCCTCCCAAGTATCTGGGACTACAGGCACTTGCCACCAGGCCTAGTTAATTTTTCTATTTTTTGTAGAGATGGGGCCTTACTCTTGCTCAGGCTAGTCTCCAACTCCTGGCCTCAAGCGGTCCTCTTGCCTTAGCCTCCCAAAGTGCTAGGATTATAGGTGTGAACCACCGTGCCCCACCTGAATTCTTGTTATACCACTTCTCCTTAATACTTGAGTTTACATTATCATTTTGGAAAAACATATACTAACAATATATGCACACAAATATCAATCTTCCTGATTCTTGAACCAAACTCAGCACCTAGAAGGCCATATCCTCCTCTGGAGAAAGAAAGCTGAATGAGTGCTCAGTATCTCTGAATTGCTTCCCAGAGTTCAGGGAAGCCTGTGCCCTCAAGAATAGCCAGCATTGGGATGTAGTTCAGTGTATATATATTGTGTGGTTTTTGTAGAAAAAAATGAGAATGAAAAAAGTCAATCATTTCCTCTTGGTATCAAGTGAAAGTAAGTTAAACAAGTTCAATAATCATCTTCAAATGCCTGCTACTTGCAAAGCACTATGTAAGGAGTCTGGTGTATATGAAGGTGAACAGGCTGTGAATCCTTAGATTCTGCCCCCTGCCATCAAAGTGTTTGCAGTCCAGCATATAAATAGCTAAGTAGGAAGCAAGATACTAATGCCCAGAAGTGTGGAGTAAGAAGAGCTAAAGAAGTCGGTAGGAGCAAATATTTCATCTTATAACAGAGAGGAATCTAAGAAAGCTGCAGATAGATAGGAATGGCCATGAACTGAGTGAGTTAATAGGATTTCAGCAGATGAGGAGTGATTGTGTGTAAGAGGGAGAAAAAACAGAAGAAATATTGAGGAGAAGGGAGTCAGGAAAGAACTGGAGTGTGTTCGGGGTATGGCATGTGGTCTGATTTGGCAGAAACAGTATCCAAGAGGGATATAGAAGGCAGTAAGCCTGGAAAGGCTGGATTATCTGCCATTGACCATGCTTATGTATTTTGAAAAGCCTTGGGCAAGGTAAGTATTAACCTATATTGAATTTTGGAGTAGCAGGAGAATGGTTAAGAGCATGAGCTTTAGTGTCAGGCAGCCTTAGATTATAATTCTGGCCCTAATGCTTGAGAAGCAATGGGACCTTGTATAGATTTCTTAATCCGCCTAAACTCCAATTTCCTCCTCTGTAATGTGAAGATAATTATAGCACTTTGTTATGAGGATTAAGTGAGATAATATAAATTAAAGTACCTAAACAGATACCTGTTATTTAATGAAAGGAATCTAAAATTGTTAGCTGGTATTATATTATTATTTTAATGTGTTATTTAAAATTTTTAACTCTTTACTAAGATGGTGTGTATTTTCTTCAGTACCACTGATGATTCATTTGTTCCAAAGCATGAATCATTACAAATATCAAAAGAACAAATTGTTCAGAATATTATTTGTACCTGCTAAGTGTTTGAGATGTTAACTCTTGTTAATGTAGCTTATTAATATTTATTGAGTGCCTACCTTATGTTTAGTGCCAAACTAGTTTCTATAGGAAAATATAAGACACAACTCCTATCTTTAAGAGGCTCATGATCTAGTTGGGGAGAAAAAAGTAGCATATCTTTAGTATAGGCAAAGTCACACTTTTGCCTTAGGCTCAAAAATATGTCACCATTTTTTAAAGGAGAATTAGGCCCTGAAATACTGGACACACCATTTTCTTTGTTCACAGCATTCTTTGTGGGAGTGTGACTCTTTAAAACAACAATGTAAAATAGTAAATAAAAAGGCACTATTAAAGAACATAAGTAATTTAAGATTTCAGCGAAGGCAGGTATGAAGTTGCTTAACCGGGATTGGGGAAGACTTGAGGGAAGAAGTGATATATACATAAGGTCTAATTAGGTGGACAAGTAGGAAGATTGCCTTCAAGAAGCAAACAAAGCATGAGCAAGAGCCTAGAGAGACCATAGAGAGGACAGTATAGAAACTGGCCCGGCTTATGTGCACGTGTCTATGAAGGAGAAAAAGAAGCTGGGTTGGATAAGAGAGCCAGCGCCAAGCTGTGGAGGGAACGGCAGGCTAGAGGTGTTGAGCAAGGGAGAGATAAGATGAAGGTGGTCTTGTGGGAAGGTGCTTTGACGGGGTGCTCAAGGTGGTTTGGAGAGGGAAGGATTAAAGTCATGGAGACAATTAGACTGTTTAGCCATTGTAGTGCCCCACGTGTGAAAGGAGGAGGCCTGAAACAGGGTGGTGGCAGAAAGAAAGGAGCTTATTTAAAGCTCAAAGCCAATCAATATATTGGCTTTGAGACTGACGATTGCTGGTAGGGTGAATATCTAAGATGATAACATCTTGAGAAAGATGATGGTAATAGTGCAGAGATGGGGAGGTAAAGAAAACTTACTCTGCAGGAGAGGAAGTAAAGTTAGTTTGAATAGGCATAGATAGGTAGGTAAACAGTCTGGAAACTGGTTAAAAAAAAAAAAAAGACTCATAATTCTACCAATTCAACACAACTGCCCTTTATTTTACCTGCATTTTGCCTTGTAGCCCTGGTTCATATATACCTACATGGTTACATACCTGCAATCATTAATGTACGTGCCATTTTGCATTTTTAAAATTAGTTCATCATAAATTCTATTTTCATGTAATCTTTATGATCATAAATACTATTGGCTGAGTGCTTCCCCTTTAATCTGATGTATTCTCAGAGCTTCCTGAAAGCAGGGAACATATTGGTATTATTCATTCCTGTGAACAAGAAAAGATTGACAAATGTTTATTTAATGAAAGAATTATTGACCACATAGATTATTTTCATGCTTTGTAGAAGTTACTACAACAAATATGTATATGATAGTTTTTGGTTTTTGTTTTTCTTCTTTTTTGCTTCTGTTAATTGTTTCCTTAAATTTTTTTTTTTTTTTTTTTTTTTTGAGACAGAGTCTCACTTTGTTGCCCAGGCTAGAGTGAGTGCCGTGGCGTCAGCCTAGCTCACAGCAACCTCAAACTCCTGGGCTGAAGCGATTCTCCTGCCTCAGCCTCCCGAGTAGCTGGGACTACAGGCATGTGCCACTATGCCTGGCTAATTTTTCTATATATATATTTTAGTTGGCCAGATAATTTCTTTCTATTTTTAGTAGAGACGGGGTCTCGTTCTTGCTCAGGCTGGTCTCGAACCTCTGACCTTGAGCGATCTACCCGCTTCGGCCTCCCAGAGTGCTAGGATTACAGGCGTGAGCCACCACGCCCGGCCTGTTTCCTTAAATTGATAATAAATTCTCAAGATTGGAATTGCTATGTGGAAGAAAATCCATTTGCAGGACATCTAATCTAGATGGCAGTGTACAAAGGGATGTTTGGAAACACATGCTGGAGTTGTGTGAAAGGTCCATGCTGTTCACTAGTAAAACCTAAGTCCCAAGGTTAAATTAAGGACTTGGGCTTCGATGGTTCCAGGTTTTTGTATGCTGCTTATAAGCTGTTTCCTCATCCATTTAGTAACTAACAGAATTACTCACGTAATGAGCTATTTTTGTGGTTTGCCATTATTTGGAGGAATGAAGGCAGTTCCAGCAAAAACTTTATTGGTCATTAATGTGCTACCAAGACTTCAGTTTGGAAAACATTGCCTGAGTGCAGCCTAGAGTTTGTCGTCTGTGTGTATGGAGTCCTTAAAGAGCTCTCTGTCAGTTGGAGTGGCATTTGGCCATGAGACAGCTTGACATACAGTGAATTAAATAAGTTATGAGTTTATTTTCCTCCTGCAACAACGTGTCCTGAGATAGGCAGATGGAGGCTGTTAAAATGGTTCATGATGTCACTGGAGCCCTAAACAACTCCTGTCTTCTTACTGCAAATTTGTTAGCCTGTGGCTTTTATCTCCTGATGACAAGGTGGCTGCTGTACCTTCATCCAGTTGCGTCCTTGTTTTATGTAGAAAAATGAGGGATGGGCAAGGACAAAAAGTTGAGAGGGTTTGCTTTCCTGGAATCCCCACCCAGCCATTTCTGCCTGTATCTCCCAGGCTAGAATGGTGTCACATGACCAGCTCTAACTGCTGGGGGCAAGGTTAGCCTTTTTAGCTGAGGGTCACTTTCCCTAATAAAACTGTGGGTTAGGCCGGCGCGGTGGCTCACGCCTGTAATCCTAGCACTCTGGGAGGCTGAGGCGGGTGGATCGCTCGAGGTCAGGAGTTCGAGACCAGCCTGAGCAAGAGTGAGACCCCCGTCTCTACTAAAAATAGAAAGAAATTATCTGGCCAACTAAAATATATATATTATATATACAAAAAAAAAATTAGCCGGGCATGGTGGCACATGCCTGTAGTCCCAGCTACTCGGGAGGCTGAGGCAGTAGGATCGCCTAAGTCCAGGAGTTTGAGGTTGCTGTGAGCTAGGCTGACGCCACGGCACTCACTCTAGCCCGGGCAACAAAGCGAGACTCTGTCTCAAAAAACAAACAAACAAACAAACAAAAAAACCTGTGGGTTAGTAAGGAAGGAAAGGAGACTGGACGTTGTGTGTGCAACCAACAGCGTCTGCCACCATATTTGGGTGACACACCGACACTACTCCTGACAGCATACCCATTGAGATGGTGAGTCAGGCATTGATATTTATATTACACAAGTGAAGATATAAAAAAGATATGAATTTGTGAGGAGTCCATGAAATAGCTATGGCTGTGACGAATTTGTGTCTCCTGGATTTTAGTTGAAAAGCAAAAGAATGTATGTTAATTGATGCCGGAGTCCCATTGCAGATATTCTGATTCTGATCTGGAGCGACTTATAAGTGAGAAGTAGTGAGGGACTACATTCAGGCAGGGGCAGTGGAGCTGCAGGGGAGAGGACAGCTTTGAGATCCATTTATGACAGCACCATCCAATAGAACTTTCTGAAGTGATGAAATGTTCTTTCTGTTTGCACTGTCCAGTATGGTCCACAAGCCACATGTGATTGTTGAGCATGTGAAATGTACCAAGTGTGATTGAAAAGTGACTCAACTTTTAATTTAATAACTTTAAATAGCTACAAAGCACTTGTGGCCACCTTATTGGACAGTGCAGATTTAGGTGGTAGAGTCAATAGGCCCTGCTTGCCTAGGAGTATGGAGGAGAGGGAGGAGTTAAGCAAAACCTCAGAGTTTCTACCCGCGGTGAGGGGTAGGTAGTAATACTTCCGTTATGGGGAGTAGAGAGGGGGCAAGTGGGTGTGTGATTTTTACATTAGGGCCTCAGAAATGACTAGCACGTGGCTCAGTGCCCGGCCTGTTATAGGTGCTCGATCCATGATGGATTGTTTCAGTGAGACTTGGTAAGGATTCACAGCTCTTGTGTTACGTTTATTTAGTATAAGTACAGTCTAAAGCTGCAGTTCTCAACCCCTGGGCCATGGACCAGTACTGGTCCTTGCCCTGTTAGGAACTGGGCCTCACAGCAGGAGGCGAACGGTGGGCGAGTGAGCAGAGCTTCATCTGTATTTACAGCAGCTCCCCATCGCTCGCATCACTGCCTGAGCTTTGCCTCCTGTCAGATCAGTGGTGGCATTAGATTCTACATTATGGTGAGTTGTATAGTTATTTCATTATATATTATAATGTAATAATAGTGGAAATAAAGTGCACAATAAATGTAGTGCACTTGAATCATCCCGAAACCATTCTCTCCCTCCCATCCATAGAAAAATTGTCTTCCTTGAAACCAGTCCCTGGTGCCAAAAAGGTTGGGGACCACTGGCCTTAAGTCCAGAAGTTCGAGGATGCAGTGAGCTATATCATGACACTGCATTCCAGCCTGGACAACAGAGCGAGACCCTGTCTCTAAGAAAATGAATAAATAAAATAATGGTGTTTCTGCAAATAGTTTTTCTTCCTGTTAAATCTTTTTTCTTTCTCTCTTTTTAAAAATCAGGTATCAAATTGTAGTGGAAATAATCCAAGCGACTACAATTAGCAGCTTTCCCCAAATGAAGAGGCACAAGGGTAAGAACCAGTTTGTTTTCCTCAGTGACATGTTAATGGCCCTAGGTCTATCCACCCCCCCGCCCCCCGCCCCCCGCCGTCTGATTTTTGGCAATATGAGCATTCTTTTGGCTTACATTTAAATAGTTCAAGTTTACTAAAATATTAAATTATTAAAATAATATAATAGCATTAGAGAAAGTAAATATCATTTCATCCTAACAAAAACCTTTGTATTTCTGTATTCCCTTATAAACTTTATTCATCTGTAGACATAATTTTTAGAAGATTAAAATCATCGGATATATAGTGTTTCTGTTCTGTTTTTAAATTAAACATGATTACATGATTTTTTCTTATGTTGAAATTTAATTTTAATATTCATTAATATTTCTATCATGAAAAATTATAATCATTTAAATGACTCCAGTGTTTCATAATTTACTTAATCTTTTCCTTTTCTTAAGCATTTGGATTATTAGTAGTTTTTTTTTCCGCTTTCCACTCTTGTGTTGTAGATTAAAAAAAAAAAAAAAAGACTATTTTTTTTTTTCCTGTTTGTTTCTCTTCAAATGAAGTAAGATTTTTACCCAGGCTTGACACTAAGGAATAATTAAGGTATGAGGATAGCTCTCAACTCCCTATAGTTTGCCTGATAGTAAAACATTCCCCCTCAAATAAATGAGGTTAGAGAACATGTTAAAATCTAGGCAAAGCAGGTCTTGATTCACAGGTGAGAGGCAGCAAACAACTACTTTCACCTTGTAGAGCAGACTTCCCACAAGACCTGCCCAAGTGCCTGTCGGGGAGCAGAGGGCTAAAAGAAGAGGGAATAGTTGGGCCGTGACAGGCTTCCAGGCTTCTCATTAGCATACAGCAGCAAAAGGAAGCTCAGGCTGGAGACTTGTCTCTCTGCATCACTGACAGAAGGTAGGCACGGTATAAAGCAAGTGAAAGTGGACCATGAAGAGAGACACTAATTCTTAATCTCAGCCCAGTAAGGAAGAGTGTACAAATACAGTCATTCAGCAGTGTTTACTGAGCCCCTACTAGGTGATAATCGTACAGTAGTAAATAAACAAAATCTCTGCATTCCGTGTCCCTAAAGGAGTCTGGGAGGCAACCAGACAATAAACAAATGAAATACACAGTATTTCACACGATGTGTGCTTGGAGTAAAACAGAGTGAGTAGGGAAAGGGAAGAGGTGGTGGGGTTCTGCTGGAAGGGAGGCTAATTTTGCATTCACATAGTGATCTGGGGAAGATCTGCCCTAAATGGAGACCTCTGAGCAGTGATCTGGGAGTCTGAGGGTATCTGGGGAAGAGGAGCTGCAAAACTCTAAGGCAAAAGCTTGCAGTGTTTGAGGAAGCTGATGTGGCAGAAGAAAGGGCTCAGTCAGTGGAGCGAAGCCAAACCTGAGCCCAGAGGTGGCTGGGAGCCCAGCCACAAAGGGCCTTACTGGTGCTGTGGGGCTTTGGCTTTCACTCTCGATGAGGAAGGACGTCTTTATAGGCTTTTGAGCTGAGGAGACTTGATCTGATGAATTCCTACAAGAGTATGGACTCTGTTCCTCTTCTTTTGCTCACCGTTCTTGCAGAGAAGATGCTTCACTTTCAGACCGTTTGATAGATACTTCAGAGACTACTAGAGAGCGATGTCTTCTTGCCACCATTATGTTTTTTTAGTGCCCCTTGTTATGAGTTTAATCAGAAAAATACCTTTCTTCTTTTGTTACTCTGTTAGTTTGCTTGGGCTACCATTCTATAGTACCACACACCAGGTGGCTAAACCAACAGAATTTTACTTTCTCACAGTTCTGGAGGCTGGAAGAGCCTCCAACAATCAAGGTGTTGGCAGAGGTGGTTCCTTCTGAGGGCTGTGAGGGAAGGGTCTGCTCCTGGCCTCTCTTTGGCCTGCAGATGGCTGCCTCCCTGCGTCTTCACATCTTCTTTGCTTTGTACTATCTTTCCTTTGTGTCTACATTTCCTATTCTTACAAGGACACCAGTCCTATTAGATTAGGGCCCATGCTAATGGCCTCATTTTAACTTGATAACTAACCTCTACAGAGACCTTATCTCTAAGTAAGGTCACATTCTGAGGTACTATGGGTTAGGGCTCCAACATATGAATTTATTTTGGGGGTGTGGAGAAGGACACAATTCAGCCCATAGCAGTATGTTACTAGACATTCTCTGTGACACTTGTTTCTCTCATGTCTCCGTTTTCCATCTAAGCTGTCCTCACAACTGCCTTCAGGATCGTGGCTTCCTACTATTCAAGCATTGAGGGAAAGAGCAACAAACTAAGCACACTTGGGGCCTTGGAGCTATTTTGCCTTGGGACAGCAACCATGGGAGACTGGTTTCCTTACTTCTCTGAGGTTACGCTTAGCGATTATCTTCATCACCCTCTGTGTCTGCGTAGTATGGTGCTCCAGAGGAGTTCAGTCTTCCTGCTTTCTGCAATGTTAAACTGCCAAGATTAGCTCTTACATGTTAAGTATTTAACATGAAATTTTAACGTGAGAATGTGTGCTCATGTTATATATGTAAGGACAAATTAAGTGGCAAGAAGTTACTCGTAATGTGGAGTATTCTTGTTGAATTTTAATTATAACTGAACTATTTGATTTATTCTAAGTACTAGTTTCTGTCTACCTAAAATAATCAAAAAGGTCAGAATTTGTGCTTGAATAAACTCTCTTTAAAGTTTGAGGACTGCGGTGGGGACACAAGTCCAACTTGCCTTGGGGAGTGCTCTAGAGAACAAAAGAGAGGCTCCAGTTTTTAAAGAGAAAAAGGATGAATCATGAGAGCGGATGATTATGAAAGTTGTTCATTGGGAATTCTTACTGGTTTACAGAAATCACACTGGTTAGTTTTTGGCTGTAAATTGTTGAACTATAGGGTGCATGGCATTTTGTGGCTGCCCGCCATTGGTTCATCTAGAGCCCATAGAGCAAGAGGCTTCCAGAGGTAATTATTTAGCTCAAGGGCGAGTGAGATGTGAAACTGTTACTTTTCAAATGCCTTTCTGGGCCTGATAATTTAAAGGGGCTTGCATTCCTCAGATTTTCTTTTCCTCCCTTTTGATCAAAATCTGTCTTCTTAAAAGCATTGATGATCAAGACCTGAGTGTCAAGGTGTTTCTCATTGCCAGGAAGGCTCATTTCCCAATAGTCCTATCCCTCATCAAGGAAGGAAAGGAGACTTCTCAGTTAGGAAATTTTAAGAGCACCCAGAAGCCGATTTGGGATGGCATCACAGAGTAGCAAAAATGAGACCTTAGTCAAGTCATTGATTTATATAGCTGCTACTGCTGGTTGAATCATCTCTGGTGTTCGGAATTCCATGATTTTGGTATTTCTTGGAAGAATTAATACATAAGGATTATAACCAAAAAGACAATTTGTATGCCAGAATGGGGAAAAAAGCAAAAAAAAAAAAAAAAAAACAAACCCTGTTCCATTAGTGAGCTAGCTAAATATGTCATGAAGAAAATTAAATCTAGGTTCTTCTTTAGAGACTTTTTGTAGCCAGGAAACAATTCCACATTTAGTCCAAATTGTAGGCAGATACTAAAAACTCAAAAATAATGGTCAGGGCTAAAATCTTATGACAGGTATGCTATAGTTTTACTCTGAAAAATAATTTTTCTCTCTCGAGTTCCATTTCTACTAAAGATAATCTTAATAGGACCAATTTACTTGTAAAAAAAAAGTTTTAGTATTATATTTGGCCTGTTGTTTGCATAAAGTGCAATAAGAATAGTGATTGGCTATATAGGCTCCTTTTAAAGTTGGCTTTGGTGGAGCTTTGTCATGATGAATTTCAGATTAGACTTTTAAAAGCCTCTCAAGGGGAGGAAGTCACGCCAAGGATTCAACATCAGACTGTGCCTGTAATACCTGTATGAATTGGTTGAATTCCTCTCTTCTCGAGGTCCCAAAATATCCTGCGATTCTGGGGCCCGTCAGAAAGTGACATTCCTTACTTACTTTACAACTGGAGGGCAGTGCATCTAAATTTTTAAAAAAATCAAGGATCCCACTTTTACACTGAATCTCAGTCCCTGCAGAGAGGAAACACCATGACACTGGACTGCACAGGCTTCCACAGCGCACCTTACCACAAAGACATTCCCCTGGGGCTGGTGACTCTGCAATCAGCCCATCCCCCATGGAAGTCCTATCCCTTGGTGGTGAGTACTCTCACAGCCTCCAAGTGTTCAAACCTGCCTTTTTATCTGTAAACACTCAAAGAAACGAATAGCTCCTTGTAACAACTATTTATTGCAACCACTGTCAGCCACCTCCAAAACCACAACCCTTGCCAGTGATCCGTCAGTCATTGCATACCCAAAGGTTGTGTTCTCTCACAGTGCAGAGTAATCTCTGGTACCCTAAAATCCAAAGAGATCAGGTAATGTAATGCAAAAGAGAGAAGAGCTTTACACATGTGAAGAAGCTGTCCACGACTTGTCACGCTACACAGGAAGACATAAAATCCCCCCAAAGGGGTGAGTGGCACCTTTTTGTGTTCCTTAAGGGGTCCAAGTCATTAGAAGTCTCATAGATTTCTTCATGTGGTAAAGAAGACAACAAGAGGAAGGAGGAGCTTGAATATCAGCTTATAATTAAGCTGACCTTTGACCATAGAGCTCTTTTTTAAAATATCCTTTTAAATCTCTTATTATCAGATTTTGGCTAGGACAAACAGCTGATATTCCTGACTTCTGAACTTTTTTAAACTAAAGGGGGAGGTGGTGCGGAGCTCAGGTGGTGGTAGGAGGTGATATGTGGCCCATTTCCTAACAGGCTGCAGCCTGGTGGTTGGGGACCACAGCTTTGGAGGATATCTTATTCACCAGAAATGTGTCTTCAGTTACTCAACATTTTTTGAATGCCATTGTGTATTAGGTACAGCAGTACAATAAATAAAAACTGTCATTCACCTTAAGGAGATCATAGTCTAATTTGTAGACACACATACAAAATGACAGTACAATTTGATATGTACAGTGAGAGTTGCATGTTCAGGATTTGGTAGTGGCAGAGATGTGTAGAGTGGTCAGCTCTACCTGGAACAGAGGTCAAGAAAGGCTTTTCTTTAAGAGTAATACTGAGTTGAGTCAAAGATTGAGTAGCTTTCATTTGCTTCTGGGCTTGTCAGGGGGATGTGGGTAGATGGTGCCACTTGTATACAAAGAAGAAAGTTGTGGTACAGCCTCGTGTGTATAGTTTATGTCATGTGAGACACTGTGCTGGTGCTTGGCATGCAGTGGACAGATGAAGCTTGATAGGTAGACAAGGGCCAATCCTGAAGGGCCTTGAAGTCATCTTAAGAAGTCTGGACTTAATCCTGTAGAGCAGTGGTTCTCAAACTATAGTGTGCATCTGACTCACCTGGAGGGCTTGTTAAAAGGCAGATTGCTTGGCCTCACCTGAAAATTTCTGATTCTGTAGATCTAGAGCAACTCCCAAGAGTTTGCATTTACCCACAGATTCCCTGGAGATGCTTGTGCTGCTTATCCAAGAACACATTTTGAGAATCACTGCTATACATGATACAGAGCCATTGATGTATTTGCGTTTTAGTACCCAACTTCTAGCTTTTTATTTACAACTAGACTACAGAGAACAGCTGGAGTAGTTGAGAAATGGTCTATTGAAATAAGCTGGCTAAGTGTAAGAACTCTAGTAGTGATGGACTTATGCTAAATTTCCCCTGCAGTTTGATGTGAGTGGGTCCAGAATATCACCTCCCTTTAATGCTTGCTTTTCTGCTGTTCTGAATCCTGAAATGTTACCAAGAACAGTTAAGGTGATTCAAGAGTAATGTTCATCCAGCTGACTACAACAAAGGACATGAAGTTGATTTGAGTGGGCTGGAAGCTGCTATATATAAATAGTACACACTTGGGAGTGATAGATTGGAAGGCTCTGCCTTTTTATTCATTTTGTAAAATTGTGAATCTTGCCCAAGTGTAACTAGACAATTTTTTTTTAAAGTATAGCTAAACAGTTTTGGAATTTAATATATCAAGTAGAACTGTAGGAGAACTGTAGAATATATCAAATATGTATAAATACATACACAGACACAGTGCTACTTGCTGATAAGCAAAATGATTTCCATTAGGATTTTTTTTTTTTTTTTGAGACAAGATCTCCCTTGTCACCCTGGCTAGAGTGCGGTGTCATCATCATAGCTCACTGCAACCTCAAACTCCTGGGCTCAAGTGATCCTCCTGCCTCAGCCTCCCAAGTAGCTGGGACTATAGGAGCATGCCACCATCCTTGGCTAATTTTTCTATTTTTAGTAGAGACAGGGTCTTGCTCTTGCTCATGCAGGTCTCTAACTCCTGAACTCAAGGGATCTTCCTGCCTCAGCCTCCCTGAGTGCTAGGATTACAGGTGTGAGCCACTCTGCCTGGCCAGGAATTATTTTTTAATGGTATTATGTAGCTTCTTTGTCCAATCTAGGATTTAAAGGTGTCCCTGCCTGAAAGAAGTGAACTAGCTAATCTGTGGACTCTAGTGGACCTCTGGGGGTCTTTTCTAATGCTTTGATATGATCTGATTTTATAGCATAGCAGTAAAGTGATACAAACAGTTCCTAACTGATTTGAATGACCTAAACTTACAAAAGACATGTTATGGTTCGAATATGTGTGCCTCCCCAAATTCACATGTTGAAACCTAATCACCAAGGTGATAGTATTAGAAGATGGAGCCTTTGGGAGGTGATTAGGTAATGAGGGTTCTACTCTCATGAATGGGATTAGTGACTATGATATTATGAGATATATATTTATTTGGTATATTTACATTTATATTTTATATTGGTCTCTGGTCCTAGTTCCTGGCTTATAACTCCCATAACCCTTGTTACAGTCTTTTGTTATAATGTTGGGGCATTTTAGTCCTCAGACGCAGGCCTCAGGAAATAGAATTTCTTTCTTAACTTCTCCTGTCCTCCTTTCACCTGCCCAAGGCAGAACTGTAATCTGATTGTGGGCCGTAAGACCCTCATTCCAGAGGGTCCTGCCCCATACCCTGGAGGAAGGAATGCACAGAGAGGCCCTTTTTGCCCAAAATCATTTGACATGGTTGTCTTCAATCATGCCTATCCAATGAAGTCTCCATAAAAGGCCCAAGAGAACAGAGTTCAGGGAGCTTCCAGATAGCTGAACACGTGGAGGTTCCTGGGGGGCAGCACACCCAGGGAGGGCCTAGAAGCTCTGCACCCCTTTCCCCATACCTCACCCTGTGCATCTCTTCATCTGTATCCTCTGTAATATCTTTTATAATAAACCAGCCACTCTAGCAAATTAAACCCAAAGAGGGGGTCTGGGAACCTCAACTTGTAGCTGGTTGGTCAGAAGTTCCCGGGGCCCAGACTTGCGACTAGTGTCTGAACGGGGGGCAGTCTTGTGAGACTGAGCATCCACCTGCGGGATTTGAGGTTATCTCCAGATAGATAGAGTCAGAATTGAATTGGAGGGCACCTAGCTGGTGTCTGCTGCTTGATGGAAGGGGGGAAAAAACTCCCACACACTGGGTCACAGCAGTCTTCTGTGTTGATTGTTGTGTTGTGAGAACAGAGGAAAAACACAGTTTGAGTTGGTTTTTCCTAGTAGTGCCCTTATAAAAGAGGCATCAGAGAGCTGCCTTGTCCCTTCTGTCCTGTGAGGACATAGCAAAAAGACACCAAATCTGCCAGTGCTTTGGTTTTGGACTTCCCAGCCTCCAGAACTGTGAGAAATAAATTTCTGTTGTTTATGAGCCACATAGTCTATGGTATTTTGTTAGAGCAGTCCAAATGGACTAAAACCAGACCTCAGGCTCCCTCCCTTCCCAGCCTTCTTACTGTGAGTACTTCTTCTCCAGTATCACCACCCAGCCCCCATCTGTCCTCTGTGTTGGAAAACTAAGGGCTCAGGCACTTACATTATACTCTTTATAGTATCATGATTTTATAGCCAACTCTACTCTCACTCTCTTCCCCAAGAAAACCTTAGTCATTGCATATTCTAACACCTGCCTTTTATACAAATGAAGTTCAGGTCCAGAGATGTTAAACAACTTACTTGGTTTGAATAGAACTAGTTAGTTATACACAGATCCAGAACTTGAACCCAGGTCTTGTGATTTCAGTCCTTGACTCTTTCTGCTGTGCTGCTGATTCACACAGGTAGATGCCATGAGAGTCATGCTCAAAACTCAAACATTGTATGGGCTAGACCTGTGCTCTAAGTGTGTATCTCAAGTCCGTTCAATTCACAGTGCTAATTTGGGAACAGGGTTCTGCTTGTAATTTTATATGTGGATTTGATTGATATAATATTATTCCTTTAAATCTGTATTGCAAGCCTGTTGGAGGGCCTTAAACCAAAGGAAGTGCTAGAAGTTCTAGCACTTGAGACATTAAAGGAAAGAAAGAAAAAGCATGCAGTAGGCATGCCCTGACTAGGCTGCACAAGGTCTGTGAGGTCTCTACTCTTCTCCATTATAAAGTGAGTGGTTCCGCCATCAACTCCTGCTATGATTTCTGCTTATTCCTCAAATGTACTTTGCACTGAAGTGGAGTGACACTTTAAACTATGGAATTTCAGGTGCTTGGTGTGATGAGAAAATCTCATTTGTTCTTTTAAAAAAAGAACATACTGGCCTCAACTTGAAAAGTAAGGTAAATATTTCTTGAGTTCCTGGGAAGCTTTTGGGGTGATTTCCAGGTAATTTTGAAGCACTTTGTGATGATTGGTCATGACTGAGAATTGCTGCCAGCTTCATGTTAAGAAGTCAAGTATCATTTTCTCATTTTGAATCTTAACTGGTCCCTAAGTAAATATATACTCATTTCTTGAACTCCTCTGTCAAGTGGATTTAGTAAAACTTGTAGTTAAATGTACAAGAAAGACTAAGAGGCTGGCCAGTCCGGTAGTGTGCGTACAGGTTGAGGAATGCAGGCCCAGCATTTTCTAATGAGGAAGTTCCTGTTCCTTATGTTGGTGGCCTGGGTCTTGCGAGAAAACCTGTGCATCCTGGGGAGAGAGTGGAGAAGAGAACCCGTGTTGAGGAGTCGGGGAATGGGGAGGGGTGTGTGGCCATGTCCTCTTCATGGTCACAGCGGCTGTACCTCTGTATCAGTACTTCACAATGGGGCTGGGTGGCAGTGGGGAGGGGGGAGTTTGCTTCCCAGGGGACATTTGACAACATTCTGGAGACATTTTTGGTTGTCATCTCTGGGGGAAGGGATGCTACTGGCATCTAGTGGTAGAGGCCAGGGATGCTGCTAAACAGCCTACAGTACACAGGACAGCCCCCACCACACAGAGTCATCCTGCCCACAATGTCAGCAGTGCCCAGGGTGAGAAACCCTACTCTATGCTACCCATTAAATTCCTCAGTCAGTCTGCTGAGAATGCTGCTGTTAGGATATGCATGGAATGTAATAGCATGCTATAAGAGAAGAAAAGTATCTACTGTTGGCATTTTTTAATACCTAGAAAACACAGTGGTGCCATTTTAATCCAGCTATACTTGTACTATTTCTGTAGTCATAAGTTTGCACTAGAAGTTACTTCACTTTCTGTTGCCTTTTCAGAAATAGCACCTAACAGTTGTCCCCTGGTGTTTTTGTTTTACTGCAAGCCACTTCACTTGCTTAAAGAAGAATTATATCATGGGCAGAAGATTTATAGCAAAAAGCATTTCTATGATGTTGTTCATAAGTCCACTGTAATGTGTTACAGCCAAAAGGGTTCACCTAATATCTAATCTAAATGTCTTTTTCAGCAAATCAACCCATTTCCTTTTGCTCTAATCTCAGTGGAATCTAGACTATCTAGAAGGAAAAAAACAGTAAATATTTATAATTAATTGCTTTGGAATATTATATCACTTGTGTGTCCATCTAGGCACCAGTTTAAAGAGCCACTGCTGTCGGTTGTCTCACTGGTCACTTTTTTTTTAAACTAGATTAAATGTTGTGTGATTAACCCGGTTTCTAACAATGCATACTGTTGCTACTTGAGACTATAGAGAAACAGCCATAGGACTAGTTTGCGCTGGGTCTCAGTGTGTTGTTGCATGCCCACTCGCCTATACTTTTCTTGACGTGAATATTCTTGGGTGAATGGGTTTTAAGGCCACAAAGAAATGTATTCATCTGCATCGCTGGATTTACAAGGATTTTTGCATGCCAGAAGCATGGGCTGCATGAGCTCCATGTTAGTCATTTAACTCTGAACGTGGTATTAGTTTTCTGAGGCAAAAAATAAACAGAACTGTCTAAGCAACAAGCTGCTGTTGCATTTGTTAGCAACAAGCTTTGTGATGAGACAATGGCTTTGTATTGCCCTTTAACAAACAGAATGCATTCGCCTGAGCAGGCCACATTCAAAGGGAACTCCAGAATATTCTTCTGAGCCTTGCAGCTGGGTTTTAGGGAAAGGTTTATTCTCTTTCTTTCTTCTTTCTCTTTGGACTTTGCTTCTAGTTTTTGTCCTCTTAGAAAGGCCTTTAAGCTTTCTTGGTGAAAAAAGAATATGGTGGTTGATAAATGGGTGTCAGTTTCCTCCTGTATATCTCTCTCTCTTTATTAGCATGTTTTAACACAAAATTAAAATTGAAGTCTAGTTTTGTTTTATTAATATAAAAGGCAATTTTTGTCCCTGAATTTTAGGGTAATTTAAAATGTTATATACAGAATTTAGAGTTACAGGATATATGTTTAAAAAGTGAAAATTTCCCTTAAAAATTAGCTCTTCCAAGCATGCATTTCTTTAGGTACACTCACAAAGCATTTTAGTTTGCAGTAGATTAATTCATATTCCCCCCCCTTTCTTAATTCATAATCCCCCCTTTATGGAACTCTGAGATTCTGTTTTTTCCTGTTGAGATAAATGCCAAGTTAGTGAGTCCTTTGGTCAGAATCTCTCCATTAGCCAGGTACAGCACAAGTTCAGAAACCATTATTGAAGTCAAATGAAAATGTCTCCTCAGCACCCACATGTGGAAAAACATCCTATAACATCTGACAGATCATCTCCAACAAGGTTATCTGTGAACCTGAAGTCTGACTATGACCCTTTGTGAAAAGTACTGGAAAAGCTGCTTCTGACAGATAAAATTGTTTTATAGTACCATGTCTAAGTTTTTTCAGTTAATTTGTTCAGCCAGGCTAGGTACTGTTTTATGCATTTGTACGTTTGACTGAGTGGATGTGAGGAGGTAGTGATCATGCTGGGGAATTGGAGGTCTGTCTATGTGCAGAACATTACTCAGATTGCACTGCTAGGGAGCCAGGAAACAAAACACAGACCCTCTTCTTTTATTATTGGTAGTTCCAGATCTAAGCCAAGTATATTATGACTCATCTCCAGAGAGTGTGATCTGTCCTGCCAAATATGTAGTCACCTTATTTAAATCAGAATATTTACATTTCTCTTGCAGTCCTCTAGGCCCTGGACGTGCCTCATGATTCTACTGAGTTTCCGAAGTGAGCTTTCTCTTTTGCTCTCCACAGTGGATCCTACACTTCCCTTTCCTCAGGCCTCTGATCATTCACTCTTCATGCTTTCACTCCACACAGGCAGCCTCACTCACCATGGGGAGAAAACTGAATCCATGTGAGAACTGCCCCAGCTTTGGGCCACCAGTCTGCAAACTTCCCAGTATCTACATGCATGAGAAGTTGGCCTTTTTCCAAAGCTGACCTCATCACCTGTCTTCTGGATTCCATTCCCTATCACCTTTCTTTACTTTTAACTGGTTTGTTAAACCAGTTAAAAAACCAGCTCAATTCTCTCCCATTTAAAAAAAATAAAATAGAAAGCCTTTCTTTAACCCAGCCGTTCTTCACACATAATGCTGAATATTTAGTCATTTTAAAAAATTAATTTTGTATGAGTTTTTTGCTTTAAATTATATAATGTCAACTTAAGGAAACAAACCATTGTAATTGTTTTTAAATTAAATTTTAAAAACGTTTTGCTCAAGGCCACACAGCTTGCACGTAACAGAGCCTGGATTCCAATCTAACTGTAAAGGCAGACTCTACTGAAAGCTCTCTGCTGGTTTTGACACGGAGGTCACTAGTGATCTTGGCAACGGTAGTGTTCCCTGATTCAGTAATTGGCCTCACCAGCCCCATGACTGCTCATGTTGGGAACCTAGGAACCACATTTGACACCTTTTTTTCTTTTAATTCTATAGCAAACTGCCCTCCAACCTACCTAGCCGGTGACTGGGTCTGCCGTTCTCAAATCTCCAGTCCTCTCTGCCGCCCTTCCAGGACCCTAGTATATATAGGCCATCACTACCTCCCTCCCTCCTGCCTGTCACTGCCATGGTTTTCCAGCTAGTCCTCCACAAGCAGTCTTTGACCTTCCAATCTCTTTTTTTAATCCTGCTTCCTTTGTAATCTTTTAAAATACAAACCGATTTATGGCATACTCTTGCCAAAACCCATTACAAGTTTCTCAGTACTCCCGTGCTAAAGACTAGAGTTCTTTCTCTGTCCTATAATGCTTTGTGTTTTCTGGCTCCTGCCTATTTCAGATTCATTTTGGATCTTCTAGCTCCTTTTTTTAAATTTTTTTAACTTATAATACTAATATAATGTAAATACTATGTTAATAGTTGTTACATTTTAAAATTTGTATTTTTTTTATTTTTGTATCATTATATTTTATTGTTTTGTGGGGTTTTTGCGAAATATTTTTGACCTGTGGTTGGCTGAATCCAAAGATGCAAAACTCTCCAGTAGGGAGGACGGACTGTATGTTTTATTCTCCTTTGTATCCGCAACACAGAGCGACAAGACTAACACCATAATGGACAGTGATTCTTTACTGAAAGAATGAACAAATTAATAACTGGAGTTTGGGATTCAATCAACTTTGAATGTATTTAACATTTTAATTTCTAAACTAGAACCAGACCTTGGAATGGATAATGCTTCCAAAATAGCGTGAGAAGTCTGTGGACAAGCTAGCTTGTGCTGTACAAGCTCTTTCTCTTCCCCTTCCTTCTCTCCCTCTCATTCTCTCCCCTCTTTCCTCCTTTCTTCTTCCCCTGTCAAACCTCATGCATTCTTTAAATTACAGCACTTCTGACTTGTGATTCAGAAAATTCAGAGGAGGATTTTTAAAGAGGAAGCTGCTGCATCCATTTCCTAAACCATTCATTCTGGATCTTCCAGCTCCTTTTGCATCTGTTGTATTCGTCTTCTTTCAGTTCCTCCCGAGCTCTGTTCTTCTTCCTGCCACAGGTTCTCACTTTCACACTGGCTATTCTGTCTGCCACATTCTACTCCAGTATTCATGTTTGTTTGAATATCATTTCCTCAAAGAAGCCTGGGTTAGAATCTCTGTACATGCTTATACATGAATTTGCATCTGTATACATACATATAAAGCTATTAAATATATGTATATGCATACACATGCACATCGATTTGTGACTGTATGCGTAGAGAGGTTTTTTTAAAAAGTGTTTTATGCTTGAGTAACATTTGGCAGTTGTATATTTAGAAATTATGGGTATTTGTGTTGGGAAGTATATGTATATGTATTTATCATGAATTCTATGCTATGATTCTGTTTAGTATCCACTGTTGTTCAAAATGTACCACATCAGACACTGATCTGGTTCAGAGTTGTTGTGTTCCCTCTTCTATGCCTTGTCCTCTGACCGGGGACTGTTCATTACTCCTATTCAAGGTAAAGAAACTGCTGCAATGAAAGCTGATCTCCTGAGGGCCAGGAATATGAAAAGGTACATTAACCAACTGACTGTGGCAAAGAAGCAGTGCGAGAAGAGAATCAGGACCCTGGGAGGCCCTGCCTATGACCAGCAAGAGGAGGGGGCCTTGGATGAGGGGGAAGGGCCTCAAAGCCAGAAGGTAGAGCTTTGTAGTTTCTTGTTTTGACCATCTCAAGTGTATTGTAAACACCAGTATAACCACATATACAGTCTTTTAATTTTTTAGTGTTTAACTTAAGACACCTGCTCCATAACTATGGATTCATATATTTGCTTTTGAGTCAAAGAGCTACACCTCTTGGTGTCCTTGACTTGTGTGAACGGTAGGTAATAGGTGTGGTAGGTAGGCGTGGAGTGTGTGTGCATGCGTATATATGTATGTGTGTTTTTCCATTTCTCCTTTGTCCTCCCCCAGTCCCAGAAGAACATGTTTATGTTTACAGGAGTTGAATAAATTACTCATTATCAATTGGATAAAAATAACCACCTATGAAGTAGTAGGCATGTTAGAAGTTATTTTACTTGACTCTTGCCACAGTGCTATGAAACATACTTGGCTTTTTCCTATCTGTGTGGCCTCAGGCAAGTTAATGAAATGTACCATTTCATCACCTGAAAAATGAGGCAGAACTAGATTTAAAAAAAAAAAACCAGACATGGTTGGTTCACAAATCTGAGTTTTTTCTCACTAAACCATAATATTTCAATGACTGTTTTTGTACAACAAAACTTTGGACTGTCTGTTGATCCTAAGTCCTTAAATCATAGAGCTCAGGAAAGTGTTCTAGCCCTACTTTAGTACCTGTCCTAACTCTAAAGGGCCAAGGTTGTCTTCCAAGACCTTGGGCATACTAGGATGGAAGGAAACAGCCACAGCACCCCATGAGGAGCTTGGCTGTACCCCTGGGAACAGGACCTTAAGGCAAATGCCAAACTTCTCTTTTCATAATGTGTCATTTAGTCACAGGGAAACCACCATCAGTATATTAATAATTTAACCCTGGCAATAGCCTCTAACCTCACCAATTCTGATTTTTAGTCTTCTAATCTTTTCCTGTTCCGCTCTCAGTTTGAGTTCGGCTGCTTCTCCGTGACTTTCTCCTGCCTTCCTGTTCCAGTGATGAGCCTTTACCTTCTTACTTGTTTCTCCCCTGGTCTTCATCAGAGCTGCTTCAGGAAGCTCTTTGCCCCATCTTTGGACCAACCCCAGCACAGGCCAGAGTTCTGCAGCATCTTACATAGTGGTACAAATGCAGCTCCAAGGAACTCTTGTCCTGTGGAAGGGTCCCCTAACCACTGGAGGTCTGTTTATTTTTCTGTTAGTAAATATACCTTTCTGAGAGTTTGGCTTTGTGGTCCAAAGTAGAAACTTCACATTTTGGTGAACTTCAGAGAGAGGAGATTTGACAGGTTGAATACTGCCTCTCTGCCTTCTCCTCCTCAGCTTTTGGCTTCTTAAGTAAATTTCTAGCCACATTTCTCATAGATGAGGTCTTTGTCTTATGTCCTGTTCATTCATTCATTTGTTCATTCATCATTCAGCAGACATTTATTGAGGGCCCACAATCCCTTACTTATGGTGGTAGGTACTAAGATATAAAATGAATAATCCCTGTTCTTGAAGAGCCCCATATAATTATAAAATAAAAAAGTAAATGATCCAGTAGAGATATGAGATAATTTGATTCAAAAAGACATAGAAAATCTAATAACCCAATCTGTATTAAAGAAAATTAATCCATAATTAAAAACCTTCCCACAAAGAAAATTCCAGGCTTAGATCATTTCACTGGTGATTCTATTAAACATTTAAGGAAGAAATAATACCAATCTTAACCAAACTCTTTCAAAAAATGGAAAAGAAGGGAACTCTTCAACTCATCATAGGAGATGAGCATAACTTTGATACTAAACCAGAGAAAAAGATTATAAGGAAAGAAAACTATAGACCAATGTTCCACAGGACTCTAGACAGAAAAGTTTTTAGTAAAGTATTAGTATTAATAAATCAAGTAATATATAAATAGAAAAAATAATTTCAAGATAAATTCTCCTAACAGTGGATCCTTAATGTAAACGTTACATACTTCATTTATTTGCAATGATATTGTCAAGCCTTGATGGAATATTTATTTTTTAAACAGCTTTATTAAGGTATCATGACATACAGTGCACTACACATTTAAAGTGTTCAAGCTGACAAATCCTGACATATGTATATACTCATGAAACCATCACCACAATCAAGATAGTATCCATCACCCACAAATATTTTTTTGCACCCTTTGTAATCTCTTTTGACCCTGGTTGAAATCTATTGCTAATCCTTTCATCCATATTTACTCAACTAGAAAGTGACCTCTTAACTATTCTGATTTTTTGGCGTCTGCCAGTGCCTTCTCTCTCTTGGCCAAAAATCGTGGTTCAGACTCTTCTTGATTAGCTTTTGTTGTTGTCTGTTGTGATTCACAACAGCTATTATATATCTCACAAAAGTGCTATTATCTCCATTTCACTGATAAAGAAACTGGAGCTCAGAGTGATGGAGCGATATAGAGCCCCTGGGACTGGAAAGTAGCAGAATCAGGATTCAAACCTAGAGATGTCTAGTGCCACAGCCTGAGCAATTTTAGCTGTACAGTGTTGCCATCCTATCTTGCTTTGTTTTTATCCCAACATGAAAACCAAAAATCTGTATTGCCTTATTTTTTTTAATAAGGTAGCACCCCCCAAATGGCCCCAAAATGGACATATGGAAGAGTTTGAGGAAAAATAAAGGGAGTAGAGGAAATGAAAATATATGGAGGTTGGAAATCAGTGGCAGTAAATGTCTGACCTTTTCTTTAAGGCCAATTTGCATATCAGTCTATTTATTTGATCCATAGCTTATCCAAAATAAACACTATTGAATGTAGTCCAGGACTCTAAACTTGAGTGTGAAAAATTTCCTGACTCTCTTTGTTGATGCTGGAGTTGTTGGCCCTTCTTCCCTAGCCAGTGCTGCTGGGGTTCCTTTAAACCTCTTTGGAGCACATATGGTTAGGATTTGTACTTCATATGCTTCACTGGTAGGGTTTACACAAAGTAAAGACAGATGTTTTGATGTCCCAAAGTTAGTAAACTAACTGAATACCAGTGGTCTGAAATACTTATGGAAACTAATTATTAATAGTCCATAGGAAGGGATGTCCATCTCCTTTAATTAGTTACCAGAAGTTGTGAGAAAGTACCTTCTCTATTCTGCCCACAAAACAGATTAAGCGAGGGCTTATTGTTGGTGGAAGAGTTGAGTGTAATACATTGATTGTATGCTCTTGATTTTATAAATAGCTTACAGTAACATTTCTGGAAATTTACCAACTGCCGTAATATTAATTTTAAAAATTTCAAAATACAAGTTTTTATTTAATTGCATTTGAGCTCCACTTATTAGATGTAATTTTTTATTGCTAATTCATAACTAAGGATATGAGCCTTAAATTCCATCTAAATTAATTTGAGGCATTTCTCTTAATTAATTGAGTCATGAGGTATTGTGAAGGTCTTCTGCTTTCTCTTAGTATAGCAGTCCATACTCAAGATTGTTCCTTCAATGTCTTTAGATAGGTTGCATTTTCTTTTTCTCTCAGTATGCAAAATAGTAAACAAAAGAGTAGACGAGTTGATTTTGGTACCCATATAGTGGAATATTATGGACCAATTAAAGTGATGCTTACAAGAGATTTTTTTAATGAATGTGATATTGTAAACAAAAAGGCAAGATATAAAATCATTTTTAGATTCCTCAATTATGTAAAAATACTTTGGAAAGCAAAAATGCCACACAAACTATAGTTTCCTGGTATTTTATACATTTCTCTTCAATTTTCCTATTATTAGCACTTACTGCTTTTAGAATAGAATATACATCCCATAGGGCAGGAATTTTTTCTGTTTCATTTCCTAGAACTGTACCTGCTACCAAGCAGATACCAAATAAATTGCTGTTCAGTGAGTGAATGATTAATAGAAAATTGATGTTTTGGTTATGTGCATTTCAAAAATTCAATAAGCTTTACTCCATTTAAAATTTAGGAAGGTGATAGAAGAGATATATCAATTTACCCAGAGGTACTATATTATATTGGCTATGACCTTAAAAAAATGCATCTTTTCCTAAATGTAGAAATTAGTCCATTGGAAGTTAAAGCAAACTGATAATTTAAAATTTGATTTTTAAAAACTTTTTCTTAAATTCTCTTAATAGATTCTTCAGTTTGAGGATATCTTGGCCAATACTTTCTACAGAGAGCACTTTCGAAGGTACATGGAAAGGATGGACAAGAGAGCTCTGATTAGTTTTTGGGAGTCTGTGGAACATTTGAAGAATGCTAACAAGGTGGTGTATATACGCTCAAAGGAATATTAATCAGTAGCTGGTGAAAACTTTCCTGTGAGGCAGTGTATCTGTTTTTCTCAGTGAAGCTGAAAGATAAGGATACATAAAAGAATATCTTAAACCAAATGTAATATTGGCATTATGTTCTAGCCCATAATGGCAAATAAAATTATATTATAGTTTTCCAGAAGATGTTTTCAAATGTGTAGTCAAGAGAAAAAAAAAGATTTATAAATGTACCAAAAGATTGAATCTAGTTTTGGGTAGTTATTTTTTAATACACTATAAAAAAAACCATATATATATCCACATTGCGGTTATAATGAATTTGGCCTTGTTACCTACATTCAGTCTCCTAACATTGCCATTCATAATATCATAATGTGCATTTTTTGCACTACTTTTATTTCATTTAAAATATGATTCAGTAAAAGAACATAAACATTTTTGGTTACACATGCTTCTTGCAATGAAGAACCCAACAATAAACATGGTGCTTTGCATCTGGCAAGTTCTTAATATGTGTTTAAAAGTTTTATATATATATATATATATATATATATATATATTCTTTATGTATACAGTCCCCCTTCTTTATCTGTGGGTTCCACATCTGTGGATTCAACCAACCATGGACTGGAAATATTTGGGGGGGGGGCGGAATTATGCTGTACTGAATACGTACAGATCTTTTTTTTCTTGTCATTATCCCCTAAAAAATACAGTATAATAACTATTTACATAGAATTTACATTGTGTTAGGTATTATAAGTAATCTAGAGATGACTTAAAGTGTATGAGGGATGTACATAGTTTATGTGCAAGTACTACAACATTTTATGTTAGGAACTTGAGCCTCTGCAGATTTTGGTATCTGCGGGAAGTCTTGGAACTAGTGCTCCACAGATACCAAGGTACAACTGTATATGTATATCTATGTCTATAAACATAATATGTATAGTATAGATACATATATGACACTATATTATGTCAATATATAACATTTTGAGGGATTTATTAAAATAAGCACAAAGAGCATTTTGTACATTGAATTACTCATTTGTATATAAATGTTGCTAGAATACTAATTTAAAATATAAATCACAAATCACATTGGTTAAGGAACTAAATACAGTCTTGTAGTATTTTTAAATCGTCTTCTTAAGAATGCCTGTTGTTAATTTACAAGCCACAAATTACCTCATTTTACCCAATATTGTATTTGCCAACTTTATTACTCGTTTTAATTACCAGGCTTGACTCCAAATGACTTCTGGCTGCTCTCAAAAGATTATCATAAAGAGCAATCTAAAGAGTTTTTCTTAAACTACAGAAGACAATTTGAAAAATTTCAATGGAAGAGCCTACAGCTTCCTCAAAATAGCCTTATTTTGACCTAGCAACACTGGTTTGAGTATAAACATTCTGGGATGTTTGTTAAATTAGTTATATTCATTAAGTTGTATGTCTTTGCTTTTTGCTTTTGTTGAAACTTTGTGTGACATTCCTAGAGTTAATGACATGCCTCTAGAGGAAATGTAAAGATGATGTTAACCAGAAAAGATGTTTGCATTTCCGAAGTAGGCTGGTGGGGCCCCACGTGCACTGCTGAAGACTGTGCTGTCTAATGTAAGCTTGATTAGGATGGCGTCATTCTGAAGAATATTTTTCTTGTTTTTTAAAATTGCGCAATTATGATACTGACTTTCTGGGGTAAGAACTGGCACTTCTAATTATTTATATTAGATAAAAAGTCAAATTGGTTTTCACTGATAAATTTTGTCCCTGTGGAATTGAGATTTCCTGCAAAGGAATCCATTGCAGGAAGAGACCTGTTCTCATTCTTTTTTTTTTTTCCCTCCAGAGCTTAAAAGAAATTGCATGTTAAGTATTCAACATAAAGTATTCATTTTAAGGAATCAGTTGAGTTTTTTGTTTGTATGTTTTTTCGGAATCTGACATTTACCCTTTGGCCTTGAATGTTGACACAAAAGCCTAAGCCCCACAGTGGTACCAGCAGCAGGGTCCTTCCTAAATGTCTTCCTTCCAGCTTTAAAATGCAGAGAATTCAGAGGAAAATAATTTCTCTCAGAGATGATATTCCTTACCTCTCTTTCCTCATCTTCCTTTCTTTTCAGAATGAAATCCCACAATTAGTTGGTGAAATTTATCAGAATTTCTTTGTGGAGAGCAAAGAAATACCTGTGGAAAAATCGCTTTACAAAGAAATCCAGCAATGTCTTGTGGGAAATAAAGGTATTGAAGTGTTCTGCAAAATCCAGGGAGATGTTTATGAGACCCTAAAGGATAGGTATTACCCTTCATTTATTGTCAGTGACCTATATGAGAAATTAATGATGAAAGAGGAAGAAAAACAAGCCTCACGGTTGACTCCCAACAAGGATGAAACGGTGAGTCACATATAACTTTCTGTTCCCTTTTCAGTGGATAAGCTGATGAGGACGTGGGCTCATACTGTATGAGCCAAATTTAATGTACACCTTCATCTTTTGATATATAGGACTTTAAATCAAATAAAAAGTAAACTTGAATTACTTTTCTGTTGCTTATGTACTTCTTTCTTCCCTTTTTGTCCTTCTGACCTACTTGCTACCACCTGCCAGCATTGAGTCAGAGACCTCCTGCCCTCTGTCTGTTTTAGACACACTCCTGCTTTGACTCTTGAAAAGTGAGGGTGGAAAGTCTGTGGGGTGGGATATTTGTGGCTTAGACCAGCTAAGAGAATCTGTAGCATGTAGTCCAGCCCCAAAGAAAGAAGGGGTGGGGGAAAAACGAGGAGAAAAAGGGAATGTGGGTGGAGTTACAGGAAATATTTTGAAGTTTAAAAAAATCAGACGAAATTAAAATGCTCTAAAAGAAACCTTGCTGAGCCATACTTTAAGTCTAGTTTTCCTATAGTATACTTGATCACTAGCTCTAGTCACCATCTATCATTTGCTCTTAGTGGCTTACAAGAGCTTATAAGATTTGTGTGAAGAAAAACAAACTTTTTTTTTACACATCTCACATAGAAATATTATAATTTATCTTGGATTTTTTTTTTGTGCCCATTTCACTGTATCTCTAATCCTAAGGAATGAAGTACTTGCTCTTTTCACGGTATTAGAAGTCAGCTTGTGATCTCTGAACTGTTGATTGTGTGATCTTCATTTAGACTCTTTTTTAAAGTTTTGTGATTTGGTTTTTTTACATGTAAAATCATTGAACTGTGATTGGTCCCAAAATCCCTACTTCTTGCATTTTATGTTTGATAGGTCACAGTTTGTTTTAACTGTGTTATCTCTCTACTTCAAAACTTAAAATGGTTAACAGTATAGCAAATGCTGTAAACGAGATTATTCAAATTAATAAAAACACTTATGCCCAACAGATAAACTGAATAAGTACTTGAACTAACAGTTGACATGAGAGGTAACAGTAAACAAACATGAAAAAATGTCCACCTTCCCCTAGGGTTCAAAGAAGGCTAATATATATTACTGACCTTTTGAGAACTCCTATCTCTTTGTCCAAATAATCTCTAGATGTGAGAACTTTTGGAAACTTAACCTAAGCAAATAATTAAAATATAGGAAAAAAGTTTACACATGATGGAGTTTGTTTTAGTACATCTGGGATAACAAAAAAGCAGAATCAACCCCATAGCAAGAGCATTGATAGAAATATGCCTCAGTATATTATCAGTGCAATAGAACACAATGCAGCCATAAAAACTATAATTTTTTAAGACTATAATACCCTCAAAACCCAGCAATATACATTATATGAAAATGAATACAAGGTATAGAATTATGTCATGTATATACTTACAGACAAGTAGAGAGAGCATACAAAAATGAAAACAGCTTGTTTTCTGTGACTATCAATATTTTTCTTTGAAAAAAATTTAATGTTTGTTGCAATTAATAAAAATTAGAAGAAAAAATTCTGGAAGAAAGATTAGATAAGGAGTAGACAAACCAGGAGATGGTTCTCAGCAGTTCTTTTCAGTGCCCTGCATGCTGTTGCTGCTCTTGAATCTAATGCATATGCTGTTTGATAATCCACATTTTTCCAAGTTATATAGTTCTTTGCAAATCTTAAATCACTTTCAAATGCTATTTTACTTATAATCTACCTATTGATTTGTAAAATACATATTCAAGAGAAGGGCTGAAGAAAGTATGTACTGAAAATACTCTTACTAGTGGGAATTTGGAAAGTTTTCTTTTTAAAGGGACTTGCATAAGTTTTATATTCTTAGGAGACTGGAAAGAAGCCAAATCTCGGTGTCTTTGTCAAAAATTAGGTACAGAATATTCAGGTGGAGTTGAGAAGATAACTCAGTTGCTTTCCTTGTTCCATGTAGATTTCCACAGATACAGCAGTTGGATAATTAATAATGGCATAGTATTTTCCCCCCTTTCTTTAGGCTGTTAAATGTTTCCCTTTTTTAATGTAATTCTGATTACCAGTTTCTTTGGTTCCAAATACTTTGATTTTTCTCTTTGCTGAGAAAAAGCGGTCTGCCTCTAAGCTTCCTATTTGAGTATTCTTTTCTTACTTTGGAACAGTGTATTGTAATGATACAGAATCTGTACAGTAGGTAATGTTAAATTTTCTGTCAATATAGGATAATGGTGATATGTGACTTTTTCCCCACAGGGTCCAGGATGTGAGGCTGGTGAGGAAGCTGTAGTTGAAGGTACCAGTCGGATTAATGAACAAGCCAGTTTTGCTGTAAACAAGCTACGAGAACTAAATGAGAAACTTGAATATAAAAGGCAAGCTCTAAATTCTATTCAAAATGCACCAAAACCTGACAAGAAGGTAACTTTTGCTTTCAAGGTTGTCTTTGAAAGTTGCCATTTGTCTAATTTTGTAGAGTAGTTTTCAGTTTCTGTTGAGAAATGTCAGTTTCTTTAAAAAGAATTTTTTTTAACTGTTAGCAAGTTCCATTGGTTTGGTTTGGGTTTTTTTTGTTTTTTGTTTTTTGTTTTTGCTTCTAGGCTAGAATTAGAAAACATTTGTTTTTAATCTTTTATGATTTGAAGTTCTTTCTCATTCATCCACTGGAACTCTGTGTTCCTTGTGTCAGGCTTGCCTGCAGCGCCTTTGGGGAAGGGGGTTAAGCTTTCTCTTGTGCTAAAGTCATTTCTGGAAGTAAGTTAAATTCACAGAGGACAATCTTTTGGAAAAAAAAAATTTTTTTTTCAACTACTGCAAGTACAATTTAGAGAACCTTACAGAATAATGCAAAAAATAAATTGTTTTTCTAAAAGCCAACAGGATTTGAAAATTTACAAATGTAAAGATCGTCTCACTAATTGGCATTTTTCAAACCCAAGCTATGGCGTGACTTTTTGCTTTGTGTTTATGCCTCTTTAGAGTTCAACAAAGAGGTTTCTCTAATAGGGATGTGGCTGATGCTCTTGGTCTGCCAAATTGGTCTCCCCTGGCACTTTCTGAATGTGTGTTTGAGGGTTTCAAGCAGTCCAACAGGAAAGCAACTTTGAATAAAACAATTTCAGTGAGTCACATTGGGTTTCCTATGAACATGTCCCCAATCCTTTTGAACCATCTTTAGTACTTCTTTCGTGGACATTCAGATGCTTATGTAGTAAGAGAATATTCTTGAAACAAGATGTAAGGAAAACAATGTATTTATTATGAGCCTATCAACAATTTATAGTTAAAATATCTATTCATTTATAATCCAGTTATTGTCTAGTTAAACAAGTACGTTTTCTTTAAAAAAGAAAAAAGTCCTGCAAAGGCATATGGTCTTTGTCAGTAGCAATCTTTCTACAAAATTGTGAAGGAAAAGGAAGTTTAATGTGAAAGTCACTTTAATAATTGTTAGTCATACTCTGAAAACAAATAGCCAAGTTTCCTGGGTTGTCATAAGAAATAGGTTCATTCTCTCCCTTATGTGGAGTCATTCCCAGTTAGTATGCATAGAACTTGGAAAGCCCGTGGTCTCCGTAGGGACAAGAACAAGCATCTTTGAGATGATAAACAGAATTAGCTGGCATGGTAGATGATCAGTACCTGCAATATGGCATGTTCTTTAAGAACAGTTGTCTTGTTTATTGTGGATTCATCTCATTATAAACTAAAATGTATTTATGGGTAACAGTATGAAAGATGAGCTAGAGAATGTTCATTGAATTATTTTCTGTTTGATTCATCATTTGGTTGAAAGACATCAGCCTCTCTTAAAAGAACTTATGATAATCATGGGATAAAATGTTCTAAGGTATAACTATGTGAAAGAATTCTAAAGAAATTTAGAGAGATTATAGCTTAATTTGAACACTAATCTCTGATCCACATTTCCTGTGAAATCAGATTGTGCACAGGCTGCTCAAGGGAGCACCCTGTTTCTGGCAGTTGTGTACAGGGCTCAGAGGACCCTAAGGATATAAGGGAGTTGATACTTCTCTCCAGAAGGAGACATCATCCTCCTTTTATGCCTTTTATTCATGTTGGTAAAAAGTTAATAATTAGTTAATTTTTTTAAAAAAAAAGATTGGTCTTGAAAAGATTTTGGTAATCTAGCAATGAACACATGCCCTCCTCCCAAATTTTGTAATAGAAGGACTTTTCTGGATTAAATATCTAATTATTAATCAGATCATCTTCCCATGCATATATAATGGTACAGACTTCTTCCCCTCAAAAAGAAAGCCAGGGGCTTGATTAACCACCCTTCTCCTCTCACAGATCCTGCACTAGCAGTGTAATTAGCTACTGGATGTCAAGTTAGCCTTTTAGTTTGATTCCTTGAAATCTGCCTAGGTTTTATTTTTTTTCTCTACAGAGATTTTTGTGAGTCTGAAGCAAATGATCCAATTCTAGTTTAATGTTGGGAGTAAACCAATAACCATACAGAATCTCAGTAACAGACATGTTGAGCAAATGCACAGTGCTGTGCTAGTCACGGTGAACAATCAATGAAGCAGAGTCTTGTGCCTGCCCTCAAGGAGCAGACATGTTGGTTGTGGAATTGAAACATACTCACATGAAAATGAAACATAATCACAGACCTTATTTGGTGATAAAACACAGGATGATGGCACAGACAAGGAGTGGTTCCTGTTAGGCTTTCTGGGGAAGGAAAGAGATGTAGATTCCATATTCAGAGACTTTTGGAGCAAAGCTGTTGTCCTCCTCAAATTACAAAGTTACATAACCCTATAGGTTATCTCACAAAAAGAGATCAAAGGAGATGGCGAGCATAGCATTTAAAAAAAATTATTCTTTAAAAATTGTGATAAATATATTTAACAAAATTTACCATTTAGCTATTTTTAAGTGTACAGTTCAGTGGCATTAAGTACATTCACATTCTTTTGCAACCATAAGTGCCATCCATCACCAGAACTTTTTTCATCATGAAAAACTGAAACTCTGTACCCATTAAACAGTAGTTCCCTATTGCCCCCTCCCCAGCCTTTGGCAGCCACCATTCTGCTTTCTGTCTCTGTGACTTTAATTATTCTAAGTACCTCATGTGAGTGGAACCATGCAGTATTTGTTCTTCTGTGACTGGCTTATTTCATTTGATGTCTTCAAGTTTCATCCCTATTGTAGCATGTGTTGGAATTTCATTCCTTTTTAAGGCTGAATAATATTTCATTGCATGTGTATACTGCATTTGGTTTTGTTTACCATTCATCCATCGATAGACACTTGATTTGCTTCCACCGTTTGGCTGTTATGAATAATACTGCGTGAATGTGGGTGTACAGGAGATCCTGCTTCCAATTCTTTTAGTTATATACCCAAAAGTAGGATTGCTGGGGCATATGGTAATTCTTTTTTAAATTTTCTGAGGAACTATCATACTGCTTACCATAGTGTCTACACCATTTTACTTTCCCACTAACAGTGTGCAAGGGTTCCAGTATCTTCATATCCTCACCAAAACTTACTTTCTTTTTTTTAAAATAGCAGTCATCCTAATGGGTGTGAGGTGCTATCTTATTTTGATTCTGATATTTATTTCTCTAATGATTATTGATGTTGAGCATCTTTTCATGTGCTTATTAGCTAGTTGTATATCCTCTTTGGAGGAATGTCTAGTCAAGTTCTTTGCCCGGTTTTTAATTGGGTCTTTTGTTGTTGAATTTTAGGAGTTCTCTTTGTACTGTGTATATTAAACCTCTATCAGATGTGTGATTTGCAAATATTAATATTTTCTTCTACTTTGTGGTTTTGCCTTTTTACTGTGTTGATAGTGTTGACACATAAAGTTTTAAATTTTGGTGAAGACCCATTTGTCTATTTCTTCTTTTGTTGCTTAGAAATCATAGCCAAATCCAGTGTCATAAAGCCTTCTCCCATGTTTTCTTCCAAGAGTTTTATAGTTTTTAGCTCTTACATTTGGGTCTTTAATTCATTTTTAGCTAATTGTTGTGTATAGTGTTAGGTAAGGGTTCAACTTCATTCTCTTGCATGTGGATATCCAGTTTTCCCAGCACCATTTGTTGAGAAGACTGTCCTTTCCCCATTGAATGGTCTTGGCACCCTTGTTGAAAAATCTTTTGACCGTATATATGAGATTTTATTTCTGGGCTGTATTCCATTGATCTGTGTCTGTCTTTATGCTGGTACCACACTGTTTTGGTTACTGTACCTTTATGGTAGTTTTTGAAGTCAGGAAATGTGAGCCCTCCAATTTTGTTCTCTTTCAAAATTGTTTTGGCCATTTAGGATCCCTTGGGACTGTATATGAATTTTAGGATATACTTTTCTATCTCTGCAAAAAATGTCATTGAAATTTTGATAAGGATTGCATTGTACCTGTAGATTGCTTTGGGTACTATTGACATCTTAACAATATTAAGTCTTCTAATCTGTGAACTTGGATGTCCTTGCAAATATTTGTCTTCTTTAATTTCTTTCAGCAATGGTTTATAATTTTTATTGTAGAAATCTTTCACCTCCTTGCTTAAGTTAATCTCTGAGTATTTTATTCTTTTTGATGCTATTGTAAATAGAATTGCTTTCTTAATTTCCTTTTTAGATTGTTCATTGTTAGTGTATAGAAACACAACTGATTTTCGTGTGTTGATTTTGTATCCTGCTATTTTGCTGAATTGCATAGCATTGTAAGTGTTTTTATAACTCCCAGGATGTTTTCCTGTGGCAGATTGTTTCCAAGTTGAAGGATGAAATAATTCTAATAGAGAAAGAACGCACAGACCTTCAGCTGCACATGGCAAGAACAGATTGGTGGTGTGAAAACCTCGGCATGTGGAAAGCGTCCATCACCAGTGGAGAGGTAGGTTTGACTGCTTTTCCTCCCAATTTATTTTAAAAGTTTGACTTTGTAAGACAAGATTTTATCCTGGAGAATTAAGATTGAGTATAGAAACTTAAACTCCTTCTTTTAGACCACCCTCGTCCTACCTGCTCTCCCCCATATTTTCACTCCAGTTCGCCCATGACTGGGAGTCCTGCTAGGCTGCTTGGTAGATCTGATCTCACTTCATTTCAGACAGGTAGTTATCCTCCTTCAGCAGAATTGTAAACAACTTTGACATAGGAACATTTAATGTTCTTGAATTACCGATGTATTTTTTCCATTGAGAGTTGGAATAAAATGGAAAGCGCTTTTTGGAACTTGGAGATGAAAGATTGAAAATTTAAGTGTATGTGATTGTTCCATCCTGCTGACTTCAATTGCTTAAATCTCAGTGGCTCTAAAAGCTTTAATAATGAATGTTTTTCCCTTGAATTATTTTGCTATTCTTTGAGGGAAATGGGATAAGTTTGCAGAATATACTGTATCCTTTTTCATTTGTCTATAAAAATAATTTCATTTAGGAGGAAGGGAATGGGAAGGATACCCTCATGAGGTATCCTTTGCCCTGGAAGTCACTTGTTATTCGTGAGCTTGCTGTGGCACCTTGGTCATTGAAAAGATAATAGAAATGTAAATCACGGGGGTGATTTACACCTGACTGCCAGAGCTCACAGAGCAATCCCACATCGGATTGTGTGGAAGATGCGTTTTCATGGAGCCAGACTCCTGAATTCTGTCACTGGCGGACTCACTCACTGGAAGTGAGGTCCCAGGAAAGTTACCCTTCCTCTGCCTCTCCTTCCCATCGTCGTTATAGTGGGATAATCATCCTGCCTCACAGGGCTCAGCAGGGGCTCAGTAAATCTTGCATCTTTCCTTTGCCTTTTGTATTGAATCTTTCTCTCTAGTTAATTTCTGATACTAATTCAAGCTCAAATTCAATGTATTTTCTGTTTTTTTTTCTCATCTATTTATGTTAATAGTGGCCTATTCTGAATTGTGTATGTGTGCGCGCATGTGTATGTGAATTGTCTAAGTGGGGAGGTAAAGAAAATTGTGTCTCTCAGTGTCAAATTTCATGAGAATGGAAATCATGGTTTGATGAATCCTGAAATTAAACTGAGGAAGCTCTCACAGGTGCATCTGATACCTGTTTGCTTGCTGCTAATTTGTTTTTTCAAGGAAACACAGGATGTAAAGTCTGTGGTGGTAGTTTTTGCTGTTTAACAAATTTCATGGCTTAAAACAACACCCCTTTATTAGTTCACACCTCTGTAGGTCAGAAGTCCAGCACAGGATGGCTGGGTTCTTTGCTCATTGTATCTCAAGGCTGACATCAATATGTTGGCCACACTGAGTTCTTGTATGGAGACTTTGAAGAAAATCCACTTCCAAGCTTATTCAGGTTATTGACAGAATTCAGTTCCCTGTGGTTGTAGAACTGAATTCTCTATATTCTTGCTGGCTTCCTTCTTGAGCTTTGAATCTTTTCAACTTCCTTTTCAAGTACTAACCAGCAGAAACTCTCTGCTTTTAGATTAGGCCCACCTGGGTAATCCCCCTATTTTAAGACCTGCTGTGCTATATAACATAACTAAATAGCCAGAGTAAAAGTCATCTTATTCACAGTTCCAAGGATTATACAGGGCATCATACAGGGTGTACCAGGGAGAGGGAAATCTCATCAGGGGACTGTTAAAAATCTTCCTGGTGCATTTGTACTTTTTGTTATTGTTGATTTTCATTTTTTGTTTTTCAAGATTACAGAAGAGAGTGGTGAGCAAATGCCATGTTACTTTGTCATGGTAAGCCTACAAGAAGTTGGAGGAGTTGAAACTAAGAACTGGACAGTCCCAAGAAGGCTCAGTGAGTTTCAGAATTTACACCGGAAACTTAGTGAGGTATGAATATTCATGAGGTAGAATCCTTGTGACAGGATTCTAGAATTACTGAGCAAGAAGAGATTCAAGAGCTCATTTCAATTTTTACACATAAGGAAACTGATTAATTTTTCTCCTTTCCTGTTGATACTAGCAAAGTGGCATTTTCAGCCTGACATTTGGAAATTTACTCATAGATCGGACCATCTAGTCTACTTTGTGCTGTCAGAACAGATAATTTGTGTTATTTTCATTGTAAATTACCATAGAACCCCAGATTGGAAGAGACCTAGGAATCATCTAGGGCCAGTGGTTTTGAAGCTACCAGTTCTGACCCATTAAGGGGTAGTGAAATCAATCATGACTTTACAACAATAGAAAGAGAACAGACTATATTGGATTTCATCACATATACTAAGGGAGGCAGCAAAGTGTGGTGGTTGAAAGCACAACCTCTAAAGCCAGACTGCTCGGCTTGGAATCTTACCTCTACTATTTATAGCTGTATGACCTGGGAGGTGACACTCAGTTTCTTTGTGCCTCTTTTCTTCATCAGTAAAGTACGAATATTAATAATACCTCCCTCACAGGGTTGTTGTAAGGATTAAGCATTTAGAATGTGTGGCACACAGTAACCATTATTGTGGTTTTCATTAGTAGTAGTAGTGGTAAAGAGCATTGTTTCACAGAGTATTTGTTTTGGTTTTATATATTTATATGTATATATGTATGTGCATTATGGGTTGCACACATGTATTTCCTACTGTGGGTTTTAGTTTAAAATGTTTGAAATTCACAGTGTAGGCCATTTATTTGATAGATGAGGGAAACTGATCCCAAAGCATAACTGACATATCACAGGATGTATACATAGTGGCCAAGTTAGGATTAGAATCTGACTTTTTATTATTCTTCCCACTTTTCCTCAGTAACTGCATCTTCTCTAATTCTCCTACTGGGGGTAACTGCCCTTTACTCCAGCAATGAAAAAGTCTTCAATCATTTCTACTTTAATTTAGGTAGAAAATTTTTCTTTTGCTCAGAATGAACTGACACTGGTATAACCCTGTGGTCATCTCTCAGACTCCTCTTTTGCATATGAAATGTGTCTCCTTTAATCTTGTCTCCTAGGGTGATTTTTAATCACGAAGGATTGATGGCGAAAACCAAGTGTCATGCACACTATAGCGTTTCTCAGATGGACTCTGGTCCACCCCAGCAGTGTGGAAAGCAAAATGTTTATCTCAGTGTAACAATGCCTTTTCCCCAGAAGTTTTGAAAAAAATTGACACTGCAGAATACACGTGGTGTTTGCCTTGTGACAAGCCATTGTGGAACCTAAGTTTAGTATCAGTCGAGTTGCAGGTAAAAACAGAAGGAGGAAAAGGAATTTAGGGAAGATTTTGAAATAAAACGTATTTGGAAAATAAAATGTACTTAGAAAATCAAAACAATCACAGTGACGCATTAGAAGAAACAAACACAAAAGCCCATGTGTGTCCTCATTGTCATCTTTCCTCCTCTGTGGATTGATAGCCGGGCACTTCTCTTACCCTTGCTATTAATATTTCCTACACTTTGAGTTTTCCTGTTGTGAGAACCCTTCCTGTTGATAACTGTGACAGGAAGCACCTTTTTGGGTCCCTAGTGACTGTAATCTTCCCTTCCAAATCTCACTGCCTGTTTCACTTCTCTAAAATTTTATAGAGCTGTTGTGAGGATGAAATAACACATGCCCTGCTTCTAGCACAGTGTCTGGCAGAATGTAGGATTTAATCCACAAAGGGCAGTCTATTATTAATGTATTTTATTATTACTATATTTCCATTCTACAATTTGCTATTGAAAGGCAGTAATAGAGCTACAACCCAAGGTTTCTTTCTTTCCATTGTTTTCTTTTGTTTAACTTTTTACAGACATGTTGTAAACACAACGCGTTGTAGTGGAAAAATTCTCTGTGAGTGGGTTTCTAGATGTAGCACACTGTGCTACTGTGCGTGTTGTACAAATCCATCTCGCCAGCCCGGCTTCATTATTTCCCAGCTTCCGGGTATCCGCAGGTCTGGGAATAAGCTTTAACTTTCTCCACCTAATGTCCCATTCCCCCAGATTCTTTCAGCCTGATTAGAACAGGTTGCTTTTCAAAGTTTTAAATCTCAGGGGAACATGTACAGAAGGAAGTTATTTGGTTTGTTCTAGCTATAATTCTAAATCTTTAAGATTAAAATGTAATTTCAAAATACTAATATTTAATTTTTTTCCCCTACAGTGTGTCCCTTCTTTAAAAAAAGTCCAGTTGCCTTCTCTTAGCAAGCTGCCTTTCAAATCAATAGATCAAAAGTTTATGGAAAAGTCAAAGAATCAATTAAATAAGTTTTTACAGGTAAGCAAGTGAAAAGTTTTAGATGTGAGAGGAAAAATTAGTTATTTGGGGTTAAACTGTCATCATTCTAAGAGTTTACTATTTTGCTTTTTGTTCTCGAAATTCGTGCCAGACTTTAAAAATATCTTTAGTCTTTTTTGTTAATTCAAGTATAATATACATAAAAAAAATTACACGTAAGTGTACAACTGTCTTCATTTTCACAAACTGACCCACCCCCGTGTTATTGGCACCCAGTCCAAGGAACTGACTGTCTCCAGTACCTCCAGCCCCTCCCCATCACTGCTGCCCCGAAGGCAGCTCCTGCCCCGACTCCCAAAAACATAGGCTGGTGCCTGGTTTCGAACTTCGTGTGAACAGAACCATGCAGTGCAGATTCCTTTGTGTCTGACTTCTTTCACTCAACATTATGTTCGTGAGATTCATCCACAGTGGTGTTTTAGTTGTAGATCATTCATTTTCATTGCCATATAAGTTTTTCATTGTGTGAATACGCTCTAGTCCATTCATTCTGTTGTTGATGGGCATTTGGCTAGTTTCCAGTTGGAGGCTCTTACAAAGAGTGCCTCTATAGACTTCCAGTACTTGTCTTTTGGTGAATATATGTTGGGAAATACCTAGGGAATTGGGATTTTTCAGTTTTTCAACATGGTTATAGCAATTTTTGTGCTCTCACCAACAGTGTGTAGGGGTTCTGATGGCTCCACGTCCTCATTAACACTTTTTATTTTTGCCTTTTTCTTCTAGCCATCTGGTGGGTATGTAGTGGTATCTTGTTGTGGTTTTAATTTGCATTTCCCTGATGACTGATGAAGTTGAGTACATTGTGTATGTTTATTGGCCATTTGGATAGTTTTTTGTTTTTGTGAGTGTCTGTTAAAATTGTGTGTACTATTGGCTTGCCTGTTTTTTCTATGTTGCTTTGTAGAAGTTTTGAATGTGCTTTGGATACGAGTTCCTTGTCAGACCACATGTGCTGTCAGTATCTTCTCTCTTTCTGTGGATTGCATTTTCACTGTTTTAATGATTTCTTTTAATGAATAGAAGTTCCCAATTTTAATTTAGCCCAATTTATCAATTTTTTCTTTTATTGTTAATGCCTTTTATACCTGTTAAGAAGTCTTTTCCTATTCCAAGGCCCTGAAGATAAACTTCATTTAAACACTGTTGTTTTCCATCAGTCTGTTTTTCAATAATAAGGCCATATGTTGTATGTTCTCCCAATAGCAACCACTGTTTATTCTTTCCTTAGCTGTACCATCTATGTCCAGAGTATAGATGTTACTTAAACTGTGGACCATAAAGCCCTAAAATTCTTGGATCTTTACCCCATAAAACACATTATCCATATGCAGTAGTAGCTAGAAGTTCTGAGACTTTCTTTTATATGCTTTGCATATTTTCGTCATTTTAATTATTTTTAGTTGACAAATTGTAATTGTACATATTTATAGAATACAATTTCATGTTTTGATACATGTATGTGTTATATAATGATCAAATCAGAGTAGTTAACCTACCCATCATCACCTCATGCATATGTCATTTCTTTGTGGTGAGAACATTCAAAAACCTCTCTTCTAGCAATTTTGTAATATGCGATACCTTACTGTCCACCATAGTCACCCTACTATGCAGTAGAACACCAGAACCTATTCCTGTTGTCTAACTGTAGCTTTGTACCCATTGAACAGCTTTTCCCATTCTCCTCTCCCTAGTCTCTGGTAACCACTATTCTACTTTCTATTTCTATATCAACTTATTTTTTTGGATTCCACAGATAAGTGAGATCATGCCATATTTGTCTTTCTATGTGTGGTTTATTTCACTTAACACAATATTCCCCAGGTTGATCCATGTTGTCACAAATGACAGGATTTTATTCTTTTTTATGGCTGAATAGTATTCCATTGTGTATATATGACAGATTTTCTTTATCCATTCATCCATTGTTGGACGCTTAGGTTGAATCTGTAATATTAATGTATCTTGGCTATTGTATAAATAGTGCTGTAATAAGCATGGGAGTGCAGATATCTCTTAGACATACTGATTTCATTTTCTTATGTAGCCAGTAGTGAAATTGTTGGATCATGTGGTAGTTATGTTTTTAATTTTTTGAGGGATCTCCATACTATTTTCCAAAATGGCTATACTAATTTACAGTTCCATGAACGGTAAGTGTTGCCTTTTCTTTACATCCTTGCCAACACTTGGTTTTCTTTTGTCTTTTTTTATATTATTCACTCTAACTGGATATATGCTCTTATTGGGTGGTTAGGGACGGAAATGTGTTAGTGAGTTCTGCTGTTGTGCCAAGAGAAGCATGCACGCTGGCATACTGCTGGTAGGTAGTATGAGCGTGGCTCAGGGCAAGAATAATCTGCTGCTAATCCAGATGAAACAGTCAGTGGTCTCAAGTGATCATTTGCCTTCTAGTTAAAAGAAGTTTAAGTCGGGAAATAATGTTTTGATTATTTTTCATTTCCTCAAAGACTTTATTTGAAAGTGCTAACTATTGAGTATATTTAGGTAGGCCACACAGCGGACTGTAGTTTCAAATATATCATCCCACAGACTGCAGACAGGAAAAGTGAAATGCAAAATGGTCAGTCTACAAGGCAGATATATTAGGTCCCCAGGGTCTTCCAGAGAAAAATGATTCCATTGAGTGTATGTTTACTTGAATGCTTAAATATGACCTATGGTGCCCTATCAAGGCGTACTAATAATACAGACAGTAATAATCTAGCTGCTCATTCTTGTTCATGCTGTCATGTTTGTCTTGCTTCCTGCCTACACCCTATCTTCCCCATCCCTCCCACGCACATCCACTTGTTCCAGCCATGCTGGGTTTCCTTCGACAGGCACTCCACCCCACTTCTGGGCGTGCATATGCTGTTCATACTTCTTGGAATCCCACACCTTTCTCTGGCTCCACGGAGTAGCCGTCTTAGATCTTTGCCAGACTAGAATAGCATGTTTGAGAGGCAGGGGAGTTCAGGACAGGGAGTGGGATTCTGTTCTCAGAGAGCTTATAAATGATAAAATCCCAATTTAATCACTACCTTGCCTACAGATATAGTCTTTGATCACATTTCTAACATTATTTTATACATATTTAATTTTGTTTTCCTTCATAATTGAATGTAATTAAGCCCAAAGATTTATCCCCCTTGGTGATTTCCTTATTTGTATTGATCGTATTAAATTTGAGACTTACCAGTTAGTATCATATCCTACTATCTTATAAAATAATGTTGGAGCGTAGATTAGCTAAAGGAAATCAAGACATGGGAGAGAATATCTCACTCCTCCAAATCCACCCTCACATATAAGTTGAACTGACCATTCAATACTCTGAAAAAGGAATAAAGGCCTGTCTGCGGGGTGCAGGGACGGGAAGGCAGTGGTGGCACTAACTGGCCATCCCTCTTTTTTTTTTTTTTTTTTTTTTTTTGTTGAGACAGAGTCTCACTTTGTTGCCCAGGCTAGAGTGAGTGCCGTGGCGTCAGCTTAGCTCACAGCAACCTCAGACTCCTCGGCTTAAGCGATCCTACTGCCTCAGCCTCCCGAGTAGCTGGGACTACAGGCATGCGCCACTATGCCCGGCTAATTTTTTTTTTTCTATATAGATTTTTAGTTGTCCATATAATGTCTTTCTATTTTTAGTAGAGACGGGGTCTCGCTCAGGCTGGTCTCGAACTCCTGACCTTGAGCAATCCACCCGCCTCGGCCTCCCAGAGTGCTAGGATTACAGGCGTGAGCCACCGCGCCCGGCCCATCCCTCTTAATCTCCTTCCCGGTGTCCAGGCAGGACCTGCCCATGTCAGGCCAGTCCTCTGCAGGGTGTACAAAGCTGGTGACTGCTGGGATGCTGGTGGTGCCCCTAGACCTCCTTGTCTCCAGTGTTGGGCCCTCCCAAAGGTGCTTATTCTCAGGAAGGTGATAGGGTTTGTCAGGTCATTTGCCATCTGAACAAATAGGACGTGACCATCATGAACCAGCTGCTCCGGGACCAGACCTGAACCTCCACTTCTAGCCCAGTTTCTGTCATTAGAAGCATAGCTGGCTTCCAGTGTTCCACAAGGGGTTGCATCAGAAGCGGGCAATAGTTCCCTTTGGTTTATTTATTCCTTTACCCTATATCTTACAATACTAGAGACTTAAATGTTCTGTAGTCACGTTGTTAATTTTACTGTCTTACCATAGCACTTGCTTATACATAAACACGATTTATGTTCTGCTCTCCTCTCCCCTAAGGCCTAATAAGTACGTACAGAACTTTAGGAAATTGCCAGTTTAAGGGCCAATAAAAACAGTTGCGTACTTACATAAACAAGCACTGCCTGGAAGGTGGCAGCATAGCGAAATGAAACTGTTGCTTGGCAGGCAGTGCCACCATGTAATAAGTCAAAGTTCTTTTTTTTAGCCAATGTACAAAGTCTGAACATAGCCAAAAAAGAGCAATTTAGTGGTATCCGTGTGTAATTTGCAAACATTTAAATTGTTCAAACACAGATGGGTGAAAGTTGTCTTTCAAAGGTGGTAGCACCTAGGGTCTGTGCACTGTACACAAAGTAAGACTGTTTAGTTGCACCAGATGGTATAAAGTGGGGTGAGTTCGATCTGCACAGGGCCCCCGTGAGCAGAGTGATTAGGGCACTACCAATTGACCTGGGCAGTATGGTTTGCTGTTAAGATCACTGAGAAATGATGATTCATTTCATGGGGAGAGGGAAGTGGTTTGGGGTTCAGAAGTATGATGAAAGTAAATTTGTGATACAGTCAATTCTGCTTTGTTTGCCTTTACTTGTAGTAGCTCCCAGCAGCACAGAGAGTTTCCTATGTAGGAGCAATTCATCCTCTTTCTTCCACAGAATCTGCTTTCAGATGAAAGACTGTGTCAGAGTGAAGCACTTTATGCCTTTTTGAGCCCTTCTCCTGACTACCTCAAGGTTATTGATGTGCAGGGGAAAAAAACCACTTTTTCATTATCTTCATTTTTGGAAAGACTTCCTCGTGACTTCTTCTCCCACCAGGAGGTGAGCCGTCTAAAGGTGGTACCATTTTCATAGCATGTTTAAGCAGATATCTTTTTGAAGGCTGTTTGGAGTAACAGATGCTTGTTGGGCACATGCTACTAATGGGGGGAAAGCAAATATATCCATTTTTAGTTACTATCGCTGTCATATTTTGGGGCACCGACTTGTCCTCCCCTGCAAGAGGAGGAGTTAATATACGGAATGGAAAGATGAATAAGAAGGTGGGTAAGTGAGATGTGGACGGGAAGCCCTGTAGGAGCTGCTCTACGTGAGGTGGAGGTGCCAGGCCTGCGAGGGGAGGGGAGGAGGGCCGTCATGGTGGAGGAGCTGGACTGCCATTAGGGTTCAGGAGAGGAGGACGTAGGTCATTGGTCCAGAGTGGAGGGCTGCGCAGTGCTCTAGTGGGAGACAAGGGAAAGGGCAGAAGTTGGGGCACGGTTCCTGCCAGGCTGGGAAGTTTAGACGGTCTTCTGAGGAAATGGAGAACTGTGGTATCTTTTGAAGGAAGAGGAATCAGGCACTGATATGTAGGAGTAAAGGAGTGAATAGGGAGAGACTGTAGACGTTTTGATCTCATGTGCTAGACCTCAGGCTTCCTCCAGAGTAGGCTCTCAACTCACATGTAGGCCACGGAGGCCCCTGTCTGGGGCTCTAGCCAGTTGTACAAGACCGTCTCTGAAATGTGGCTTCTCCTTAGCCTATTGCCAGATGCCACTGCCTCTTCATGAGGACTGGCTCAGTGAGTCTGGGCAGAGGAACTGGTGATGAAAAGGAGTGTGCTTCTCTCCCGCATCCCGAGCTGGGAGCAGTCAGTGCGTACCACAGAGCAGGCCCACACCTCTGCTGAGGTCCACGTGTAAACCCGCTCCCCCCCAACCTTCTTTCCCACTGCTGTCCTTCATGTTTGTCTATACTTGGCTGGCTTACCTCTGTCACCTCCCTTTTATTCCCGAACCCTGCGGGGTTTACATGTGGCTCAGTCACTCTGTGAAATGACTCTCTGAAGGGGAGTGCCAGCGGTTTCCTCTCAGTCTTCACCTTTCTCAGCCTCTTCGGACATTTGATGTTGCTGGACTTCTGCAAAGCTGTAGGTTTTTAGGGAACTCCTCCTGCCCCTGTGACTTCTCCTCAGTCCTTTCCCCGCTCACCTGATGCAGGTGTCTCCCAGAGTCCTGCCGTTAGCTCTCTGCGTGGGCCCACACTTGAGTTTTGCCTCTGTGCAGACGTTAGAATGCACTTCTTCAGCTGGTCCTTCCACCACCTGAGGTTTGCACCTCTCTGATGGCACTTCGTCCTGCCTTGTGGAAGCAGCTACTTGTGTGTGTACCTGTCAGTCCCCTGAGAAGGCTATGGGCGCTGAACATCTGGGCCCGTCACACTCATTTGCACTAGCCTGGTGCCTGGCACAGAATGAGTTTTGAACTGAAACTTGCTGAGATGCACATCAGGAAATGAGACTAGCTGAAGTACAGAATACAAGCTTGAATCAGAGCTTTAAAAATAACTAAATTACTTTGAAATGTTCATGTTTAAAAAACAGCAGTGAATTTAAAATTATTTAAGTTAAAAGTCTTACTTTCAAAACTCAAACTGGTTAGAACACTATTAATACAGTGACAGAGGTTTTTTAAAATTAGCTTATGTTTTAAACCTGGAGTAAAGCTTTGGAGTCCAGCTTTTCCCTGAGGTTAGATTCATTCTGTCCTTCGTATTGAAAATGGATAGATTTCTGTATCAAAGTTGAAGGATTATGTAAGGTTAAAATATGAGCAAATAGTTTGGAATTTATACTTGCAGAAGGAGAGTAGCTCTACCAGTTTTCTTGGATAAGTGATCTGCTTTCTATGACTTTCCTGTATCCCCAGGAGGAGATAGAGGAGGACAGTGACCTGTCAGATTATGGTGACGATGTGGATGGGAGGAAAGACGCCTTGGCTGAACCATGTTTCATGTTGATTGGGGAGATTTTTGAGCTTCGAGGAAGTAAGCCTCTTTGTTATTATTTAGTGGTACTTGCTAGTTAAGTGGTACACACACCCACGTACACACATTTAATGTCCCTTCCTGAAGTGCATCGGCCACGTATATATATTCATGCATTCATTCATTCAACAAATAGTCTTAAGAGCCAGCCACGTAGTATGCTGGGCATACACCCTTAAGACAGATAACATCTCTGTGCTCTTGGAACTTAGGGTCCCTATTTACCCTACACCATGTTCCTCTGAAATCAGAAAGACAGAATGCTTTGAATTTCTTTTTGTGTAACTTGGCATGGCTTCATTGCCTTATCACCAAAAGTTATACAAAAAATTATTTTGCATAGTAGAGGAAAAACCCCATTGTTAAGGTGAGGTTGTGTTGCTAGGATAGTATTAAGGCCAGGGATGCAGGAATGCCTCAACCCTATTTTTCAACCACCTTTCTTACTCTAGAGCAGTGGTTCTCAGTGGAGGGAGGGAGGGAGGGACATTTGCTAGTATCTGGAGACATTTTGGGTTGCCACAACTTGGGGTGAGGGTGAGCTGCTGGCATCTAGTGGGTACAGACTAGGGATGCTGCTAAACATACTACAGTGCACAGGATAGCCCTCACCAGAGTTATCATCCTGCCCAAAGGCAGTAATGCTGAGGTTGAGAAATCCTCCCCTAGTGATTCCTGAAGGAGATGTACTTAGAAGAAACAATTGCAAGATCAGGATCAAAAATACCATTTTGTTAAGAGCTGTCCAAGTGCCCATCCCCCAAAGCAATGCTTTAGTGAAAGGTAAACTGGACTACATAGCTTGTGCTTTTTTTTTTTTTTTGCTTTTTTAAGGCCTAGTCAAGTGAAGCAGTGGGAGTGGAGAAGGAACAAAGAAATCTGTAACTGGTTGTGATCAACTAGTTGTAAACACCACTGCACTTGACCAGCCGACATGGATTGGTCTTGAGTCTTGCATAGGACTTACTACTCTCTGCCCACACCTTCACAACCCCCCAGCACTCTAAATCATGAGGCCAATTTATTTGGTCAGACCTGGAGCCTCAGTACTAGGTGGAGATATGGCAGGTGCCTAACACCTATACAGGCACACCTAACCACCTAGAAGAGGAAGCAAATGAGAAGAGCAAGAGTGTGTAAGGCACAGTAATGCCACCAACCAGTGAAATGTTGCCCCGATGTCCTGGGCTTTATCCACTCAGATTAGCATCTTTTCCCTTGAGACAAAGGAGATAGGCTAAGGAGTGGGTTTCACATAGGAAATGGGGCTGTACATCCCTTCTCACTTATATATCCCTTAACATGTCACTTCAAGAACTACATGAAAAAACTTCAAGTACTATTATAAACTTGAACATGTCTAATGTGTCTTTTAATCCTCAGTATCTACTGTAATGCCTGATCAATAAAATTCCTGGATGGATACACTGATGAGTGCATAGGCAAGAAAATTTTAAGTGCCAGAATGAATTATCTTTGGTTACTGAACTTTTTCTCCTCCTGAATCAAATCTAGGAGAATATATAATGTCAATCGGTAAATACTTTGGAAGCCTTTGTTTTAGATGCACTTCTGTAGGGAAACAAAAATATATCAAGGTATAGATTTTACTTTCAGTGAATTTATAGTAAAAGGGTTCCAAAAATGTACTTCACAGTAAACGACAGACTAAATTCTAAACTGCAGGCAGAGATTTACATAAAAAGATGTTCATTTTTATCATAATTACAATAATGAAAAGTTAGAACTAAGATAAGCTTTAGAAATAGGGGAGAGTTAAATTATTTAGGAAATAATCCGTATGATGGAATATTATCCAGATATGAAAAGTCCTTTCAGATGAAAAGGCTGTAGTGTTTAAATATTTTGGAAACTTTGATATTTACTGATGTTTACCTTGATTCAGTATAGGCAGAAAAAAGTAGTACTCCATCAAAGTCTGACTCTTCCTTAGTGAAATCTGGGCCGTTAAATCATGAATCCTCCCAGTTTCCCACAGAGTTGGTAAGAATGAAGAAGCGCTATCCCACCCTTTGTCATTTTGTTCCTTGTGATTGATGCAAGGAGCTTAAGAGATGTGGTAGACGTGTCAGAGCTAGTCACGGCCGAAGCAGGGCTGTAATCCTGTCTTTGCAGTGTACACTTCCTCCATCGGATGCCTGCTGAGAGCATATCTGGTTTTGCTAGTAACATTTCAGAGAGGAATAAATAGAACATCATTTATAATGAGATGTGGTATATTTGCCATCAGCAAAATCCTAGTGCTGCTGCAGCTGCTTCTGTAGCTTTGAATAAATGAGCCTTTGGAAGGAGTAATGGGGCTGTTTAGGGCGGTTGGGGACGGCGGAAGGATAGGAAAAAGTAGTAGAGTAAGGGGCTGTCGTGATGGGAGAGGATATGGAGCAAAATCCATTTGGTTTCTGCTCTAGTTCAGTATACAAAAAAGGGACCAGTAATATAGCTCCCCCCTCTTTTTTTAATAAGTGCTTGGCTGTTAGGCATTCTTCCTGGAGTTGCATTTGTTCTCAGACCCTTTGGATATGAACTGCCTCTCTCCTGCCCTAGAAAGGCAGAGTGACATTATCATCACTGACAGACATGCTCATCCCAGCCTAAATGCCAACCTAAAATGAACAAGTCTGCATGCTTGGCAGCATTCCAGCAAATTCCATCAAAACGTTTAAGGCATTTTTGAAGTATGATTCTGACTCCGAAACTTAACTTTACCTGAGGGATTAATGCTACTTTAACTGGATATTTTGACCCATTTAAAAAGTTAGAAATGACTTTAAAACATTTTAAAGTACCAAGTCTGTGTTGATAGTTGATTTTTATTTGTGCGGCTGCCCTTGTACAGAGACATTTGTGAATTTGCTCCTTCATATTTTCTTACTGGATGCAGGAGCCTTGAACTCCTGGCTCCATTATAGCCAAGTCTGAATTTCTCATTTCTTCTTGTGTCAGTAACCAAACATTTCAATGGGTGGGGGTGGATATATAAATGAAAAAGTTGGTTTAGATTCCAATTTCCAGACCTAAAATATCACATCATTTCTTTACCTTCTTTTAGCTTATTTATGTTCATATTCTACACCTATAACAATGTCTCCATGTTAACAATAAAAGTTTATATCTGTAGAACCCTTCACAACACTTTTCACACACAAAAGGACCCAGAGAGCAAAGAAAAGCACATGTTAATACTGTCCTTTTCCAGGTGAGGAAACTGAGGTTCAGAGAAGGTGATCTGTGCCCAGCAGCTCTAGGAGGTGACACAGGAGATCTCTCAAGTCATATCTCAGTCAGGATCCTGGCTCTTTGCAGTTCCTCTTTCTTCCCCCAAACACATGTCATATACACAAATACAGGATGATCTACAAACTACCATTCAAATGGGGGCAGTTAGACTCGTCAATTCATTTATATTTCAAAATATTTTTCAACATTTGACTACAGATGTTTCTCATTCAGAGTAGTATGTTCGAAAATTGGGTTCAGGAAGCCAGACAGAAATCTGAAATAGGAATTATGCTGTCTGCTAGTGGAAAACCGATGTGTTGCCAGTAGCCCAGGGACATATGAAGTGAGGTATCATTTTCACTTGCCAGCTCAGCTGTTGTTTAGGCATTGAAAAGCTGCACAAACTCTTTGGTTTCATCTCATCAGTTGCTTAGTTGAAAATGGAAACTTAGAAGAGTTTTCCTGAGAGGCCGTTTGCTAACCTGGACATGAATTCTGCAGGTACCACAGCGTTGACTCGATGTCAGGACTCAGATTGGGTTAAGTGGTGAGATTTAAGCTTTGTACAGCTATGAAAATGTCATAATTATGATATCTTGTGATAAAAAGTTTTCCTCTGATTTATATTTTAGTGTTTAAATGGGTGAGAAGAACATTAATTGCCCTCGTTCAGGTCACTTTTGGAAGAACCATCAACAAGTGAGTTGTCTGAAATTAATATTTGGATCAATGCCCTGCTCTTTGCCTTAATAGTCAATTTACCTTATGGTATAGTAGCCGGTGGTTTTACTGAAAGTATTTTATTTTATCTTACTTTTTGCTTTTGATGTGAGTCTAATATTGGATAGGGAAGCAGATTTCTAAAAGACCCTCTCCCACAGAATAGACGGTGAATTAGATGAAAGCATCCGCTAGCCCCGGCATTCTGGCTGGTGAGGACCAGAAGGTTGTGCCCTGTAAAGTTCCCTTTTGACCATGATGATGACTGGTTGGAGTGTCTTGGATATAGTGTTTTTATGTCATATGGAAATCAGTTTAGGGTTTACACTGTAAGCCACAATGAAAATAGGATGAGCGCACATGGCAGGTATTTGCTTGGAGGGAAATACAAACCATGCATTAACTTTTTAAGAATTAGGATAGCATTAAAATGTTAATTCTTCTTGTTAGTTAATATCTGAGAATCCACCAGGTGTATGTGTATCTCTATCATAGTAGCACTGTTATAAGCTATATGTATAGTATTAACCATGTTACATTATCCATATACATAAAAGCATTATACATGTAAATAGATCTTTCACAGAGTGTTCTGGTGTTCATAAAAAGTAATCCACATTTTGGTCATTCATTTATGAAAGCCTTGGGTCTGTTATTGAGAACTCATTGTCAATTAATATTAGTTTCTAAGAAATTATTGGAATTTTTCTTAACTGCAAAATCATGCAGTCAGTAGAAGTCAAATAGAATTATTTAGATAGGTTCAGGCCTGAAAGGAGTCTTCGAGGTAAGTCGAACTCCTCATTTTGTTGGTGAGGAAACAGGACCTAAGAGGTGAAGTGACTTGTCTGAGGTCACCAGACTGGTCAGCAGACCCAACCTGGCCTCCTGGCCTGTGCCTAGAATTGGGAACTGCTACTATTGAGTTCTTTTAAATAATAATGCTATACCCAAAATTCTTCATGAGGTAAACATCATGATTTCCTGCAGAACAGAAATAATTGTGAGTCAACTTCTAGAAATAAGAAAAAAAATCACTTTTTTGTATAACAAAATAAGTTTTAAGGTAAAGTTATCAGATTCTCCTAAGTGAAAGATTAATTTGGTTGTCAAACATTTGTACAAGGTTAGTATGATAGTTTTATCATATAAAGCTTATAAATTTTTATATGCAACATTGTAAAAAAATTCTTATTTTTTATTGATTTACATATAGAATATATTTTCCTTGCGCTCATGAGCAAAAGTTTACTTCTATTTTATTTGTAATATTTTAAAAAAGTTTTAGTTGGCTTAGTATCATAGGCTTTTGTTTTAATCAGAAAAAATGGTGTATTTAACTGATTGTTTTAGTCTAAGGCAAACCTCTTAACTTCAGTATTGACAGGCCTTAGATAAAGAAATTTCAAAAATGGCCATATTTTTCTCAGTACTTGAGACTTGCAGATTTATTTTTCTTTTCAGTTTGAGCAAATCATGCATACTTTCCTTGTTCCTATTTATGATATTGGCTCTTAATTATAAAATGAGCAGCTGCGGTTTGTGAGTGGTGAAAGCATTTGGCAGTTATTTTCATGGGGATGGAGGAGAAGCATCATGTAGAGACTTTTCAGGCTGTTCATTTCGATGGGCTTTTATCAGGTACAGAATTCTGGAGCACCTGGTCCTCTGCTATTTTTGCCTTTGGCAGATGATGACACATCATAAAATTAAGCAGCAGTACAGTGTGTGCCTCTTGCCTTGTAGCGACTACAATTTCACCTACTAGAATTGCTTCAAAAGCTTCCTACAGGTTTTGGCTAATAGAAAAGTCAGACCTAAATTGGTAGAAAATACTTAGGTGATGGCCTTTGGTGAAAGCCACTTACCTAATCTTAAATTGTAAACTGAAATTGTGGGAAGGTGGGCAGGCAGGTCTCCCTTAAAGCAGAAGTCCCATTAAATTAATAAATTTATTTTATATTCTAGATTTCAATTGCAAAGTTCAAAGCACTGTAGGAAAGGATCTTAGGAAATGTGCAGTTACAAACAGAATTCACATTATAATTTGAATCATAGTGGAGTTTGGACATTCATTCAATAGTGACTGATTACTATGTGCAAAGAACTAGGCTTAAAACATCTATTTCAGATACCATTTCTGAAAACCCTACGTTGTCCCTTTAAAAATCTGGTTGGATGTTGGATTCTTAAAGGGCTTTTTGATTTATTATTATTCATGAATTGAGTTTGAAATTTCAGGTCTTTCTGGCATTAATAGTCTAAGATGATTCTTTCCCCCCTTTTCAACAGAGATACTTTCTCCTCCCAACCTCATACCTACTCTTGGGCTCTTTGAACTGTATTTACTTGTTTCTTGGCAGCAGAAAACCTGAAGTTTGAGTAATGACTTGTGTGGAAGACCTGGGTAACCAGATAAAAGCCATTTTGTGCATAACTGTGCAAGTCAAATGTCTGCCCAATTTTTCATTTCCGTGGAAATTTGACATTGACCACAGAGCAGTGTATCTTTGAAAGGGAGTATCTTTTTCCTTGTCTCGTGAGCTGTGAGGTGCATCCTCCGGGTCAGAGTATTCTGCCCAGCATTATCTGCCCTGAGAACACTAAGAGACAGCTAGTGAAAAAGCCTGGTTCTCCTCCAGGACTTCAGGAGCTCAGGGAGGTTTTCCAGACCACTTTTAACAGTCTTTAAATGGATTTATGTTTTCAATTTATAACGCTTCGTAGAGAAATAAATTGCAGTCTTCAAACGAATCAGTTAGTCTCTCAGTTCTTGCTTTACAGATTGAAAGGTACTGCGTGGCAAACATTTGGAGAAGTTAGTGCCAATGAAAATAGCTCCTGAAATAAATGGTCATCCAGTTCATCAAAATAAAAAATAACGTTCAGAGCCAGAGGTTAAAAATCCAATTCCTAGTTTATTCATCAAACATTTAGATCGGGCTGTATCTTAACTTACCCATTGATAAATGCCTTTTGAGACTAGAGTACATTTTTTTAAAACCTCATCCAATAAATATTTTTCTTTTAAAAGACAAATCCGGGACACAGTGAATTGGATTTTCAGTGAGCAAATGTTGGTTTACTACGTCAATATTTTCCGGGATGCTTTTTGGCCAAATGGGAAATTGGCACCACCGACCAAGATCAGAAGTGAAGAGCAATGTCAAGAAACAAAACAGAGAGCACAGCAAAAGCTACTCGAAAACATTCCAGGTGAGGCAGAGGGAACATTAACCGTATTATGGCATTTTTCATTTATATCTCTCAGGAAACATTATTTACAATGGAAAAAAGATCACATTCCTTTCTTTCAAGCCATTTCTTACTGCTTGCTAAGAAGTTGTACTGAGAATCTTAATAAGAACTTTTTAACTAGAAAAATGTTTTAGAATAGATACTAACAACAGATTTTGTGCTTTAGAAGTCCTACTAAAGTATATTGTTTTGAGAGCAACATTTTAAGTAATATGTTAAGATTTTAATTATTAAAATTGGTAGTAGCAATATATGAAATTGTAGTTTGTGTGAGTTACGTTGAAAAATTCTAAATAAACTTATTTTCTCTTTTAAGTGTTTGAGGGAACTGACCATTCATGTTTCTCATGCCTCAGTGCCTTTATTTATTGTGTATGTATCATGTAGTATCTCTTTCACCAAATATCTATGCATTGTCATTTTTTCAATGGCAGCATAGAATATAAACTTAATTTTTCAGATATGCTTCAGAGCCTTGTTGGACAGCAAAATGCCCGCCATGGTATAATAAAAATATTCAATGCACTGCAAGAAACAAGAGCCAATAAGCATCTGTTATATGTGAGTAAATTAAAGCTCAGGGAGGTTTTCCAGACCACTATTTTATATTTCTGTTCACATATTGGGGTAGATTTTCATTCTTCACATTTTTAACCACTCTTATGACTTATAACTCTGAACCTATTTTCTCTGCTTCATTTTGTTTGTTCACTTGTTTAAAAAAAAAATTACCCCCCCGTGGATTCAGCATTCTCATTCTTACATACTATTAAATAGTTGTCTCTCTTGACTTTATTTATTTTTTTTTTTTAAGAGACAGAGTCTAACTCTGTTGCCCAGACTGGAGTACAGTAGCATCATCACAACTCACTGCCGCCTCAAACTCCTGGGCTCAAGTGATCCTGCTGCCTCAACCTCCTGAATAGCTGGGACTCCAGGCACACACCACCATGCTTAGCTGATTTTTCTATTTTTTGTAGAGACAGGGTCTCACTATGTTGCTCAGGCTGCTTTCAAACTCCTGACCTCAAGAGATCCTCCTGCCTTGCCCTCCCATAATGCTAGGATTACAGGCATGAGCCATTGCGCCCAGACTCTCTTGACTTTTGTTGCAACATTTCTGCATGACTGCTTGGTTTTCTTATTTCAGCAGAGCCAACTCTTCTCCAGTCATCTTTCTGATTATAGTTACCAATATTAAATACTGCTGATGGTTTGATAATGGTTAACTAGAGTTTATGTGGTATTAATTTCTTTTGCTTGAGAATCACTTGTGTACTGAGAATAATTTTAGACCTAAAATTAGACTTTTCTCCTAGATGCAAATAATTATTTTGAGTAAACCCTTGGAGAAAAAACACATTTTTCCACCTTTTTTTTTTTTTCAGGTGCTGATGGAACTGCTGCTAATTGAACTGTGTCCTGAGCTGAGAGCTCATTTAGATCAACTTAAAGCTGGTCAAGTTTGAAACTGCACAAATAAACCACCAGAGAAATGTCTGTGTAATATAGACATGAAACATTTTCCTCTTTTCCACAGAGGGCTCGACTGAGAACCATATTGATTTTTATTTTAGTTACCTCCCTCTAGTTTTATGTGAAATAAGCAGAATTGGGGAGGAGGGGACTTGATGCTACAGTCGACAACAGGAAAAAAAAAAAAACTTCTATTGATTTTTATTTAAATAATATAAATACTTTAAAGCTCTACATATTGATTGAAATACAAATGTTAATATGTGATAAGAACCTAGGAAATATTTTAAATATTTATGAAAACAGTTTTGTTTTAAAATGAAAAACTATGAATATTGTACAGTTAATTTCCTCACTGAGGATTCTGAACATTCCTATACTATTTCATGTGTACTGAAGAACATTGTTGTGCAATGCTTTGTGTAAAGTTACTGTGAAAATTTTATTGTCTTTATTTTTACCAAAGATCTCCCATAGTTTGAGCATTCGAAGCAATAAAATATAAAAATGAATCACTAGGTTCTATGATATTTAAGATACTTATATCTCAAAAAAAAGATTGAAACAATTTCGGCAATTCAATTGACTGCCTTTTTTGTAGAAAACGCTGGGCACTTCAGTACTTCTGCAAGGAAGTATAAAGTTTGCTGGCTTTCTCCAGACATAAAACAAATAGGTGAAATACATGATTTTTAGTGAGCAAAAAGATCCAAATTAGTGCATTAGGGAGGTGTGAGGTGTGAGCTGAACCTTGAAGTACAGGTAGGACTGAGCCAGGGAAACAGAGGTAAGTCATTCCAGGGAGTTTAGGGACTTGATTGTATCACCAGGTCTTGTAGAGTAAACCAGGGGCGCTGAGTGAGATCCAGAATACAGATTTTGTTTTGTTATTGATAGTGGGGACACAGACAAGTCACTTTTTCAGTTTTCCTGGGTTTCACCATCTACTATTCAGTGATAATAAAGTTCCTTCGTCTCTCTAATCCCCAGGAATATTGAACACAAAGCAATAAAAAGGTAAAAATTCAGTTTGAATTTGTGAAAGAAAAAGACTATATATATAGAAAAAATATTATTATAGTAGGTATAATACAACCTATACCACTATATATATAGTACCATATAGTGCATTAGGTTATATTATTGATAGATCATACCTGCCATGTTCTTGATAATAAACAAGTTCTAAAAGATAAATGATTAACAAATAGTAAACCCAACTTTATCTTTGAGATTCTTCTAGTTGCAGCTTTTTGGTTCTTTTTTCAAACCAGGATGATATTTGACACTTCAGAAAAACTCAAAGTTGACTATTTATGTAGATAAGAATTCTCCTCCAAAGGGGTATAGAAAAGACCATATAAAATACATTCAGCAAAGAGAAGAAAAATGAAGTTGCCAAGCCCAAAAAACTCATCATAACACAATTACAGAAGATGTCCATCTTATACACAATTCTATGCTATCATTTAAACTGTAGCTGTTAAATTTATCCTACAAATGAGAAAAATAACTATTTTGACTCTTCAATATTTGTTTATGATAAATTCTCATTTTTTCATGAGATGCCAGCTATAAGGAATTTTATATAAGTTTTGTTTTGTTTTTAAAGAGTAATGATCTGGAAGTCTCAACTCACTTGAGTTAAAGACTAACTCCACTCAAAGGTCAAGCTGTGTACCACTGTCTGGGCAGTGGTAGTTTGCAGGGGGCTCACCTGTGCCAGAGCATCAACTTTCTGGTAACCACAGGAAACTGAAATTTTAAATTCTGCGTTGGATTCACTGAAGACATTTAGACATAGCATGTTCCCCACACATGGCACACTGTCAGATTTCTAAGTTCATGATTTCTGAGACTGTTTTAATGGCAGTTTAAAAAGTGGTTTTTACTTGGGTCACTCCTTTATTACATTCCTATTTTAAGATTCTTAAAGGCTTTAGGAACTGGATTAAGTGTGGAAAAGAGAATACTGGTTGGGAATTTGGATCTTCAGATGGTTGAAGGACTGTTATTTGGATGGTATTAAGAGAACTAGAGCAAAGCAAGTGGGCTTATACTGTAGAAAAATTTAAGTTAGGTATTGTGAAATCTTGTAATGAGCTTGAGACACTGAACAGGGTTACTAGGGGAGGATATAGAGTCTTCAGTAGCAATTTGAGAAGGAAAGGACTGGTTTTCAGGGATGGTTTAAACTTTTTTTTTAAATTTTTTTTTTTACTATTTCAGCATATTATGGGGGTACATAAGTTTAGGTTATGTATATTTCCCTTGCCCTCCCACCCCACCCCACCCCCGCCCCAAGTTAGAGCTTCAGTCATGTCCATCCCCCAGACAGCGTGCATCGCACTCATTATGTATGTATACATACATACATATGTATACATACATCCTCCTCCCCACATCTGCCTGACACCTGATTAATGTTATTCCCTAATGTGCTCTTAGGTGATGATCAGTGAAACCAATTTGATGGTGAGTACATGCGATGCTTATTTTTCCATTCTTGGGATACTTCACTTAGTAGAATGGGTTCCAGCTCTATCCAGGAGAACATAAGAGATTCTATATCCCCATTATTTCTTATAGCTGAGTATACATATACCACATTTTATTAATCCACTCATGTATTGATGGGCACTTGGGTTGTTTCCACATCTTTGCAATTGTGAATTGTGCTGCTGTAAACATTCGGGTGCAGACATCTTTTTTATAGAATGTCTTTTGTTCTTTTGGGTAGATGCCCAATAATGGGATTGCTGGATGGTTTAAACATTTTTTAAGAGAGTTAAGGCAAAAGTACATGAGTATTTGAGGATGTCTCAAACCTGAGTCTGCTGAAATTTATTCTCTTTACATAAAGACAAAATGAAGTTCAAGTAATATAGACAAACCAGAACATAAACAACAGCAAATAATTTTCTTCCATATAACAATTCTTTGGTGACTGTCACCTACATGTTAATTGCATTTTCCCACTACTAAGAAGAGATCTTGTTTATATCCATTGTCAGAAAGGATGGTTGTAATTTATAAAATAAAGCCCCATCAGTTTAGTATGCTTACAAAAAAGGATAGTTAAGATGTCTTCAAAACATACCTTCAGTATGAGTTTCTGTTTCACAAATGATATCCGTGACAGTCTTATGCATCTGGGTCTTCCTATTTTTAGGTCATCTTTTCCCTTCATAGATGTAATTGATAAAAGGAAAGCCTTTTGGTAATTTAATTTTTAAACAATTTTATTATATTAATAGTTCTTTTATTGTTAGATGATTTCAGTGAGGTTTTTTTCACAATTTATCTTGCATTGAAATATATCTTAAGGTTTTAAAAATGTAGAAAATGAAGCACAAAGAAATATCTTGCTTTAATTGGTTATCTTATCAATATTCATCAGGAATATAGCAATTGTTTTACTCATTAAGATCTTCGAGGGAAGATTTGGAGGGGCAAGATTCTAAAGCAATGTCTTATACCCACTTTTTTTGAAGTTTATATGTAATAAATTAACCAACTACTTATAAGAATCTTTTTTAAGAATACAAGATATCCCAAAAGACTCAGTGCAGCTTTAGCTTTGATAACTTCAGAGGTAGAAATGTTACACACAATAGTCACCTGAAGTTTAATTCTTTAAATTTCTTTGGCCCTTATTTATTAACAGTTTTGTGAATTTTTCAAACAAATAATGTAAAATTTTGTTACTGAAAATTCATAAAACTAATAAGGGCAAAGAAAGTTAAAGAATTAAACTTTCAAATGATGGTTTTAAATGTTTGTAGTATTTCTACTTCTGAACTTATTAAACTAAAACTACACTAAGTTTTTCCAGACACTCAGTATTTAAGAAAGGAAAAAAATACTTGGCTTTATGAAATGGTTTCGGTATTTCCTATGGTCTTGGCCAGTCTGTAGGCTAAGAGGTAGACCTTTGAGGACTCTTCCAGCATTTGATCCTATGTCTGGGCTTCAAGTTGTATAAATTACAGCATACAAAATCAAGAACGAAGGTAACAAACATGTCACTTGTAAAATACCCAGGATAATGTGACTTGGGATGCAGAAAATAACCAAACATAGCTGCTGTAACAATACACACATAGTATAGTGTTAGGATTGATGATCTTTGTTGAAATGCACTGTGGTCTAAATTCTTTGACGAATGAGTAAGGAGTGAAGTTCTTCTGCCACTGCAGGATTCAGACGACAGGCCTTAAAATCAAAGAAAGTCAGTTATTTAGATATATTCCAATTGTTTGGGTCTCTCTTTCCTGTTTTCTTTTTTTTTTAAATTTGTTTTTGAGAACAGTAAAGTACAATGAATTTCCAGGGAACTTGTTGATTAGGATACTTCCTATTCTGAATTCCTAATCAGAATAAGGGAGTTTCACATTTAACCTATGCAACATCGATCATACTCAAAATAGCCATGTTACTGTCATTTGAAAGAGATAAAATTTTGTTAGTGTCAAAAGTAAAGGGAGTTTAAGCACTGATGATAGCCTTGTATGTTATGAATCGTTAAAACAGTAAAATGGAAAGCATTAACATTTGGCCTCAAACTTGTTCTGATCTCATTTTGTGAAGAATAACATCTATAATAACCTTATTTTAAAATATATAGCTTTATTATGCCTAAAGTAAACAGTGATAAGGTGCATAATTTCTAGAATGTCAAGAATTTGGGAGAGAGATCAGGTTATCTCTTCCAAACCCCACTCTGTGCAGAAATTGTCCCTTAAGTACTCATGACCATTGGTCACCAGATACATGCTTGGTTGCTTCTAGTGGCAGGAAGTCACCACCTTACAGAGAAAACTTCTGTTTTTGTTTCCTGAACAGTTGTATTAGCAGACTCTTCCTTACATTAAGCTCAAATTTCTGTCTATGTACTTCAGAATCATTGAGGGACCCCAGGAGAACATATAATGCTGGTTTCATAGAAACCCTAAGAGGCAAAATAGTTGGCAAAGTCACCCAGCCTGACGGGGTGGTAGAGCCAAGGCCATGCCTGGGTCCCCCGCTCCTTTAAGGTCCCCTTTTACCATCTTGCTGCCTCATCTCATTCCGTCACACACTGTCATTGGCCCTGATTCTGCTCCCTCCCCCACGGTTCCTTTCCTATGGGACACTCTGTCAGTCCAGGGAAGACCACTGTCAGGAGCCCCTCATGTCCTTTTGCTCTGAGTGAGACATTCTTTCTCTTACTGTGCTGCAAAGGATATGTTTCCAGGCCCTTCACACGTTTACTGCCTCTAAGTTTTCTCCATTTTATCAGCATCTTCCGTAATATACAATGGCCAAAACTGAGGACGTATTCTAGATATGGTCTTATTAGTGCAGAGTAATGCGGCTACTATCTCCCCTCAGATGGAAAATAGTTCTTAGATTGCAATGTTTGTTTTGCTGTTTTATTCAGGATGAATATATACTGTATTTGCGAATAGGTTTGACCCAGAGTTTTCTAAGGATACTAAGGGTAGCACAGAACCTGAAATCGACTTGTTTTGGAAATTGGTATAATACAGAAAGCATTTAGATTTTTTTTATAAAGTTAACAAAGACAAGTATTATTCATACTAATAGAATGGTACAGTGGTAAATACCTCAAAGGTCAGTTGTGTACTGTGTTCATATATTTATGTGTTAATGTAGGTTTGATGCTCTGGAAATTTAAATTTCAAGCAAAATAAGGTTCCAAACTCACCTGACATTAGAAGCTCGTGGGGAGTGTCAAATATGCTTGTGCCCACTCCTGGAGATCATTGATTGTTCCGAAATAAGGCCTGAGCTTTGGAATTTTTAAAAGATCCCCTGGAGATTTTAATATGCAGACAAGTTTGGGAATCACTGCTGTAATATCAGATGCAGCCAAGGGACTCAGAAAATTGTTCCTTGCCTTGTTTCCTGGCTCAATCTGAACAATTTCTGCACCACATGAATTGCTATACAAAGTTTATAATGATGTAATTCTAATTTGTACTCATGGATGTCATGGACCTAAGGCATGCACAACTTTTTGGTTTTTCTTTTTTAAAAAATACACTTACTATTATTCATAGTGACCCCCCCCCCAATCCCCTAACCCCTAAATATCTCCATCTCAACCCCTGGTTTTATTTATAAGTTGCTTCATTTTAGATGTGAAATCCATTTGGGATCTAAATAAATGGATTACATGGATTAAAATATGAAAAGCCTTATTTTAACTGATTACCTCAAACTCACAAATACTTCCCCTAAGTGTGATCGATGTCATGTAAAAAAAAACTTTTTAAAAACTACATTTCATTACGATACCAGAATGAACATACAGGTTCGTACATTTTCTGGGTGAAAGACATGAAATTTTTGGCTTTAAGGTGTTGGTGCTGGGCCTTAGGCTGCAGTAGTAGCAAAATGAAAGAATAATTTGCATCAAAATAGGGCTTATTATCACCTGAGTTTCATTATACTAATTATCTGACAGAATCATCTGTAAACAATCTGCACGTCTGACAACCTCTCTGCAGACAGGTTATCTGCACAGTCATTGAGTAGTAAAGAACACGAATCCATGAAGTTGTTCAAGTCTCAACTAAAACCCCAGCAGTTTCTTTCAGGTCAGTTTGTGTTTTGTTCTAAAGCTTACTTTAGAGTAATACTGTTTAGCTGTTGCTTCATCCTTTGTGATGCCCAAGCCAAGCTGAAGACATCTCGCATGGTAGAAAGACGCCATGGCCATGCCTCTGTTGATAAACTCCGGCAGACAGTCCGTGACTTGGGCTATCATGGGGATGTCATGAACCTCATCATAATCCGCAATCCTGATAGGATGTTAAATTGCAAAATTAAAAAGGACATCAGCTGTGGTTTACTTGTTTACAAAATGATGTGTCTAGAAATTGTCCTGTGCCCAAAGTGAAATCTCTCTATTCCCCTGGGAGCTAAGTTGTTTGCTATGTGGTGAAGCATTAATATAACAGTCAACTAATACCAGCGACAGAGGAACTAACTTGCGTGGTTACTTTACAGCTTCCCTATGGCTACACCCAGCAAGCTTACTGGAAAACAAAGGTATGTTTCTTTTTTCTTGTAATATTCATATTACAAGCTTAATTATCACTTTGTGGATTTAAACTGAATGGGGAAAAAAGCATTTTCTATTTCTTTGGCTCATGTATTGAAACATCAACCTTAAATTTGGACGTCAGTCACATAGGACCAGAAAACACTTTAAGAAACCAGCACATCTATACTCTTTAAGACATTAACTGCCATGTGAATTGTATTTAATTCACACTAGTTTTGAGCCTGGGGCCTCACGAAGCATATGAAAACTCAATTCTCTGAAATAAATTCAATAAGTATGTCGTGAGTCACATACAACTCAAGTGTCATGCAGTGTAAAAAGTGATTCTAGCACTGTGTGCGTTGCATATATAACTCACGCACAGAAAAAAAAAATAACAATTTTTTTATTAAATTAGAATCATTTTATTTTTGAGGTTTTTATTCTATTTTCATAATAAGACACTGTGGCCCCAGGGGAAAAATTTTTTTCTAGTGTGGCAGTCAGTGTGTTAAAAATGGGCAGTGAAAAGAAGTAATCTTTTATAAAGCAGACACAAATGTGAAGAATTGTGTGAAAATAAGATCTAGTCAATCCCATGTTGACCGCAATGTCTTAAGAAATAGAAATGTGGAAAGTTCCAAAGATTTTAAAGAGCTATTTAAAGCCTTATTTTGATCAGGATGGGCACTTGCTTTGGGACATTGGCAGTCGCTCCTGTAAGTGGCCTGCTACCTGGAAGCCAGGATGTTGAGGAGGAGCAGGTAGAAGCAGCTCCCTTTCCCTTCACCCTCTCTTGTAGATCGCTGCCCCACACCAGGGATCGGGGACAGGGAAAGCTTCCGGGCTCTGTCAGAGGCATGACTGGGAAACACATCAGCACATAACATAGTCTGGTGGCCACTCAGGGGACATCCAGGCCTGTTTTTCCTGTATATTGCTGTTGTACACTATGGCTAAATAAATGTAGGCAAGTACATGGAGCCTTATGGACTCAGGGAAAACAAGTTTTTGTATATATTTTAGTAGATATTAGTGTCAGTCTTTTAACCATTATTCTCATTTTAAAGTCCTTATGAAGCCATTATTTCAGCTGTGCAGATACAGAAGTGCATGACTGAGGTGTGTAGGAAGAAATTAAAATAGACATTTCTGATGTGCCAAGCTATGTAAAGTACTTTATATATGCCATTTTTATAATCCTGCTGTAAAAGTATTTTCTTCTTACAAATAAAGCAATTGATGCTTTAAAAAGTTAAACTTGCTTAAGCTAATAGCACTGAAATCCTAAAGACTGATGGAATCAAATTGTGCTATACAATATGGTATCCACTAGCTATGGGGCTATTTAAATTAATTAAAATTAAATCAGATTTAAAAGTTTAGTCCTAAGTTGCACTAGATACATCTCAAGTGCTCAGTGGCCATCATTTCCAACATTGCCGAAAGGTCTATTGACAGAACATCTAGTAGGAGTTCTTGTAAATACTTTCATCCAGCTTACTTCTTCAAACCTTACTGCTATGATTTGAGCAATGTGTCTGCTCCAAAATTCATATGTTGCCAACATGATAGCATCAAGTGGTGGGACTTTTAAGAAGTGATTAGGTCACGAGGGCTCCTCTGTTGTGAATGGGATTAAGGCCCTTATAAAAGAGGCTTTGTGCAGCTTTCCGCTGACTTGCCCTCTGCCTTGCACAGCCATGCGAGGACACAGTGTTCCTCCCGTCCAGAGGATGCAGCCCTCCCCAGACAACCAAACCTGCCACCACCTTGATCTTGGACTTCCCAGCCCCCAGAGCTATAAGAAATAAATTTCTGTTCATTATAAATTACCCACTCTGCAGTAATCTGTTACAGTAGCACAAAGCAGACAAAGACAATCACCTTTTGGAAAACGCAACACACTTTGTAAAAAATTTCATCTTATAATAATACTCCACAAGATTCCCTTGAGCATAGACATTTCCACGTTCTGCTGCTTCTCGTAAGCAATGCAGAGCAGCTTCAGTATCCTGGCGGATGCCTTGTCCATAAAAATACATGAGACCAAGTGCACCCTGGGACTCCAGATTTCCATTGCCACACGCTTCTGAATGCCAATAAAATGCCTAAGAAAAAGCACAATTTCATCATTCTCTTTAGTACTCATGAGGTGAAATAATAAGGGAATACTAGAAAGAAAAAAATCTTTTGATTATAAGGTAGTACTATTATTCATCTCGAAGTAACAGTTGCTAGCCTCTTGAATGCATTTCACACTAGCACCAAACTCACGTGCTGACAGAGTGTGAGGGTGAGATCCACTGCTGTCTACCCACAGTGCAGGTGAGGTCATGGCAGAAGAGGATCAGCTGTCCTAGGTTGCAGGATTCTTGATGTACCAGAGTAAGGATCAACAAGGTGCAAAATAGGAACTAAGTGTGTGAAAGGCTTTGAGGCACAGCAGGGTCCCTGAGGCTAAGGGATAGTTAAAGCTCCAAGTGCGTCTCAGAGGTGGCAGCTGCCAAGATCAAAGACAGCCAAGGTTAAAAGCTTTATGTAGTCCCAATTTGCTTAATTCATAGTTACAGTGAATTTGTATTAGTTGAAAAAATTCTTTCCAAGTGGCTGTTTCATTATCTATCTGAGAATGGTCTTAGCTATGCTCCTCTTACAAGTTTGCCATTAACTCCTCTCTGACAAGGAGGACTCAGCCCTACATTTCTTTCTCCCTATAGGATTTTTAGGAAATGTTTCAGTCATTGATGATGAAAGGGATTATATTTCTGTGAAAATCTTAAATGGATTTAATTTCCAATGCTTAGTATATTTTACTTATTGGTATCATATATACCTCAAGTCCAAGGTAATATTAATTTATTCATACTTAAAAAGATTTATGCCCAGGCTGTCCACCTTTTAGCTTTTATAGTGTAATACTATAGTGTATATAGTGTACATGTAGCTTTTTATAGTATACAAAATACTCTTCACATTTATGGTCACCTTTGGTAGAGGTAGGGAAGTTAGCATTTATCAATAAGTGATAGGTGTGAAATGAAATTTGAGGATCCTAAAATGTAAACTTTCTTTGCATTTTAAGGAAGTACCGGAAGTATTCAAATCTATACACTTATTCCTCACCATCCTCTCAAAATAAATAGTGAAGCAGATGTTAATCTAAAAATAATGCTAGCATTAAAAAAGAAGAAAGAGCCGGGTGCGATGGTGCACTCATATAGCCCCAGCTACTTAAGAGGCTGAGGCAGGAGGATCACTGGAGCCCAGGAGTTCAAGTCCAGTCTGGGCAACATGGCAGCACCCCTATCTCTGAAAAAGAAAAGAAGAAAGAGAAATGTTACCTTTTCTAGCTCTTTAGGCTCTTTTGTTGAATAATACAATCCTAGGATACCTTGAGCCTTCACACTGGCTTTTGGATTTCCATTGTCTGCAGCAAAAAGCCACAGTCTAAAAGAGAAAACAAGGCAAGTTATTCTTTGTTTCAACATTTCATTCAAACAAAATCTTGCTCTCAGGTAAGATTACCTTTCAGCTTCCTCATCTGATCGCTTAACACCTTTTCCTTCATAATAAGCTCTTCCAAGATTGTAAGCAGCTGCAAATTTTAAGTGTCTTGCTTTGGGACATGGAGCATCAAGAATTTTCTTCATATAGTTCACTCCTTTTTCCTTCCACAAAGGAAAAAAAAAACAAAAAACCTCTGGTTTTTAGTTTTACTCAAACTAAATTTCTTTCTCCCAATAATGTTGGAAATTGTTTACCCTCTGACATGATGGGTCTACATCATGTCAGATGTAGAATATCATGAATCTATGCCCAAGGGATATGACTGTCATGGATTCTGTAGGGCTAGAGGTAAGAAAGAAAAGACTCTGTAAAAATACATCTAATCAGACGTCCCCAGGAGCCCTGGGATATAAGGAATTTCCTTCATTTGATAGCTTCAATGCGGGTTTCCTTTTTTCTCTCCTTCCGCCGCCCCCCCCCCCCCCCACACCTTATAACCCTTATCCTGTATCAGCATGGTTCTTAGAACTTATCAAAGTGCAAGACTAGCCTGTAACTTCTTTCACACTCATAATTCTTACAGTACTCTTGTGAGCCCCTAACAAATACTGTCTTCTCTTCAAGGTTATTTTTACTAAGTGTACTCAGGGATAATTTGTATCTAATATACTAATCTTCATATGACATCTGCTACATAGTCACAAAGAAAGCACAGAAGACATTCTAACTACTAGCAACAAAAGAACTGCCTTCTCCCAACAAAAATCCATCAGACACAAATCTTCAAACATCACTCAGAAGAAAATAATGTTGGATAGTCAAATAACATTTTTATACACTTCATTCTAGTTTTCCCTCACTGCTCTCTCAAAGTGCTATTATGGAGTCAACAGATGAGAAAACAGATCAACAGAGAGGCATACATCCTGTGTGGCAGCCAAAGATGATCCAGCTGCGAGGCTTGGTGGGACCAACTGAACCCGAGGTTCCAAGTGGAATTCTGATGTCAAGTGGAATTCTGATGTCGGTGTGCTTGGCCTGAGGAGGTCTGTTGAGGCCCCTGATGGCACCAATCAGGCAGAGATGGAAAACTTGGGGTTGGGTGAGGGTATGGAATGGCAGTTATTGGTTTGGAAACTAAAAAAGAGTGCTATTTTGATAATATGGTCAAAAAAACCTCTGAGGGGAGTAACACTTGAGCAGAGACCTAGATGACGGGAAGGCCACAGCAGAGATGGCTACAGTGCATTGTGCGAGATGATGAGATGAATTTGATATTGCTTTTGGAGACTCGGAGCTGCTTAACCAGGAAGTAAGCTACCAGAAGCCAGGAATTCAATAACTTGATTTAGCGAACATCATTCAGCTTTCCAAAGATTGATCAGCCTGAAGAATGGACAAGATCAAGTTTCTGGACGTGCAAGACTAAAGCCAGATTCTGAGCCAAGGGGAATTTATCAAGGAAATGTTACATTATACAGCCTCTTAGCAGCCAACTAGCTGGCTTTCCATGGGAACACCCCAAATTATACTCCTCTATTTTGACCTTTTGACATGAAAGCTTTGGGAAATTTTTAAAGATGAATGGTCAGATTTGTGTTTTGGAAAGATGGCTCTGGTGGCAATATGAATGATGACCTTGGGAAATGGGCAGAAGTTGAGGACCTGCTTTTGTTATAATCCAGGTAAGGGTTACTGTGGGCCTGATCTGAAACAAAGGGAAGGGGGATAGAGGGTGGGTTTGAAGATTTGAGGAGGCAGGATGAGCAGGACAGTATGGGCAGTTTGGTTATGAAAATATGAAAGGACTTTGTCCAGTTTGGGCTCTTAACTTTAAATGGCCACACTTCAGTTTTAAGGAAACATACTTCTTAGGACTTTTTTTTTTTAAAAAAGGTGTTTGTTATGAATAAATATTGCAACTTATGAAATGCCTTTTAATACATACTGAAATCATATGGTTTCTTTAAGCTATTAAAGTGGTATGTTAAAGATTTCCTTATGCTGAATTATTGTATTTCTGGGCTACAAAATAGGTGGATATGAAATATTATTCTTTTAATATAGTACTTATTTTGTTTGTAACAAAGGCGAGTATTTTATTTTAAAAGCTGCCACCATAATTTTTTTATAGAGATATTGATCTTTTTCTAGGGAAGTTCTTCACTGAAGGCTATGAAGAAAATCAAGGGTATTATTGTGATAACATGGCCACAGAGCACCTCCAGGAAGAAGTAACATTTGAGCAGTGACCTGAATGAATGGAAGGCAAATGAAGAGATAACTGGATTGCTTTGTTTAAGAAAATGGGATAAACTTATTTTTGCATCAGAGAAGAATAGAGGGAACACACACTGAAAGAGGTGAGGATGGAGTAGAAAGTATACTCAGCAAGTTTATAAAGAATCATACGAGATGTTACAGCAAGTACGAAGTCCTCCATGGAAGGTAACAGGAATGACTGATAAGAAAATTAAAGTTGTTTACTTTGTGGGGCTTGATGTGGTCTTATCTGAGATCCCTACATTTTAGAAGCAGCAATGCTACAAGCAGAATCCTTGTTTTCTGAGATCATCAAGGAGAACAGCCTGTGACCTATCCAGGACAGAGATAAAGGGATAGCCACATAGATAAAGAGGAGAGAATAGAATTTGATGGAGGAAAAAAAAAGCAGAGGTGATGGGACTTCTGAAAATGGCTGACCAGAGACATTAGGTGCCAGCTTGTCTCAGAAAGAAGGAAAAGTTTTAGATTTAAAAAAAAAAAAAAAACATAGAACAAGTGTAATTTTGAGGGAAAAGTGCCAGAACCTACCAGAGTTCCATGGGAAGAAGTTGCAGAGTAGAACAAGAAGGAGCAAGATATCGGCAGAGATCAATTCCCCAGAGGCTTGGAGGCTGGTGGAAAGGGTAGGTGGGGGACTTGTTTCTCCCTCCCTCGCATCTCTGGCGGTCAGCAGGCTCCCGAGCTGCTGGAGAGCCTTTCTACCCGCATGAGCCCAAAAGTGGCTGCTGCCAGTGAACTGGGAGCTTCTTGAGGACAAAGCACCAGGCTGTCAGCCCCCTTGGGGCACTTCCCATCACCGCAACCCGAGCCAAGATGGTGGGCGCCAACTGCTTTTCCATCCATTGTGTGCCTTTGTCCTCCCCAGGGAGCTTCAGCCCTTCAGTTTTCATGTCACTCGTTCCAACACAAACATTTCCCAACTCTGGCCCAGAGTGCAGGAGCCACAGGGGCCGGTGGGTCCCGGGAGATCTGTGGGATCCCAGACCTTGGACATTCCAGGCGGCTGCCCTCCAGGGAGAGAGGGACAGAGAAGACCAGAGTGCTAGCTTTCCTCCATCCAGACTTTCTTCCTCCCTCACCCCTTCCCATCCACTGCTACCGAGAGGGGTGATTGAGCTGAGACTCTCAGGAGCAGCTACTTCCCCTCTCTTGGTGCATCCTCTACACCAAGGCTCCCACAGAGTGGGGCTCACACTTTTCCTCTTAAAGACCTGCAGTGGACCAAGGGGTGCTCAGACTGTGAACTTCTTGCCCACCAGCCCTCCCCAATGCTGCTGTCTGGCTGCGCCAGCAGAGCAGCGCACACCCCATAGCTGAGGGACATCAAACCTGCTTGAACTCTCCACAGGCAACTCAGGACCAGTATGCTTCTCCCTGGCATGGTTAGGAATTGAACTTGGGGGACCCAAGGACAGGCCCACAGGCCAGATCCCATACCCCCAGCACCTGATCAGGCAGAACAGAAGAGAGAGCACAGTGTGGGTCCCAGCCACAGTGCACTCATGGAGCACCCCTCCCCACAGAGGACGGCCCCGCTCTCAGCCCTGGGTGGAATCCTGGACAGAGAAGCTCCCAGTTGCAGCCCCAGTGCCGGGGAGCTCAGCTAGTTTGAGCTCCTCCCTGTGGCCAGATGCTTGAAGGAGACCTTGGGGCAGGGAGGAGGAAGAAGAGTGAAACCTACTGCTGATAGCCAGACTGAATCTCAGTCAACCCCATCCCCATGAGCAGACGTTCTGGCTGGGTGAGGCCACATCAGCCCCACCCTGGTGGCTTTCCTCAGCAGCCTTGGAGCAGACCCTTGACCCCTGCCAAGACAGCTCATTTGCCAGCCTTTGTGGAGCCTGAAGGCAGGCTCACCAGACCCAGCCATGCCCAGCCTCACTCCTGTGGTGGAGAATAAAGACACACCTGAAAGTTCCAGGACCCCACCCACCATCTAGGGCATTAGAGTGCTTCTGAGGGGCTAGAGCTGGTCACAGGTCCCAGAAACAGCACTGCAGCTTGTTCCCTCAAGCAAGGGCCACCTACTGACAGGTCAGTTTGCACGCCCTTTACAGCATTTACCGACCCAATCTTATAAGGCATGGCTGATTCTTACCCACAAGCACCACCTATTGTCTCAGAGATTAAACTGGGTACGCCAACACAATTCACACTGTCATGAAGATCACAAGGCTGGGGAAAGAGAAAGGATTTCAAAGACCTCCATCCTCCCTCATCAAAGAGAGACAGGGAATCTGCTCATACAAATAGCTCACCACTGCTACAGCCTACAAACAACTAGCAAATGAGAAAACCACCACACTAAGGATATCTATAACCAAGGCATCCATCCAGAACCTAGATCACCATCAAAGCACCCAAAAGCAAAGCCAAAGGTTCTTACCCAACATATACTACAGACACACCCTTACAAGTGTGGTGTGGGAGAAGCCCTGTCTAAAACAAAGAAAATACAGAAACAAGAAGTGACAGCCACTCCACATGAGGAGGAATTAGCATAAGAACACTGTAAGCATGAAAAATCAGAGTGAAAGGATACCCCCAAAGGGGCACACCAGCAATGGATCCCAACCAAAATGAAAATAAATGACAGATAAAGAATTCCAAATATGGATTGTAAGGAAGCTCAATGAAATCCAAGAGAAAATGGAAAACCAACTCAAAGAAACCAGAAAAATGACTCAGGAAGTGAATGAAAAATTCATTAAAGAGAGACACATATTTAAAAAATATATAGAACTTCTGGAAATGAAAAATTCATTTAAGCAAATACAAAAAACACAGTGGACAGCTTTAAGAATAGACTAAGACCAGGCAGAAGAAAGAATTTCAGAACTTGAAGATAAGTCTTTCAAATGAATACAGTCAGTCAAAAATAAAGAACAAAGAATCAAGAGGAACAAATAAATCCCATGAGAAAGAAGGGATTATGTAAAATGACCTAAGATAAGAAACATAGGCATCGCTGAGGGTGAAGAAGAAAAAGCACAAGGTCTGGACAACCTATTTGAGGGAATAATTGAGAAAAACTTCCCTGGTCTTGCTAGAGATCTAGATAGCCAAATACAAGAATCCCAACGAACACCTGGGAGATTCATTGCAAGACACATAGTAATCAAACTGGACAAAGTCAACATGAAGGAGGAACTCCTGCAAGCCATGAGGCAAAAACATCAAGTAACTTACAAAGGAAAACCCATCAGACTAACTGCAGACTTCTCAGCAGAGACCTTACAGGCCAGAAGCAATTGGAGCCCCATATTCAGTCTTAAACAGAACAATGGCCAGCCTAGAATTTTGTATTCTGCAAAACTAAGTTTCACATATGAATGAGGAATAAAGACTTTTCCAGACAAGTAAACACCCAGGGAATTTGTCAGGACCAGATCTGCCCTGCAGGAAATACTCAGAACTGCACTGTTCATGCATCAGCATAATACACACCCACCAGTGTAAAACCACTCAAAAACTAAAGCTCACTGCACCTGGCCTAAATTCTCAATTTTTATTTGACAGTGTATGAAATTTTTTTGTAAGACGAGGCAAAAAAAAAAAAAAAAGAATTAAAAAATCATAAAGAGAGAAAATTATAATACTTGTGTCCAAATCTCATTAGTTTATTCTCTTTTATCTTCAAACATGCCAAAAGAAATAAGACCTAGAAATATGATTTATGGGCCGAGCGCGGTGGTTCATGCCTGTAATCCTAGCATTCTGGGATCAGCTTGAGATCAGCTTGAGCAAGAAGAGTAAGATCCCGTCTCTACTAAAAACAGAAAAATTAGCTGGGTGTCCTAGCTCTTGTCTGTAGTCCCAGCTACTCGGGAGGCTGAGGCAGAGGATTGCTTGAGCCCAGGAGTTTGAGGTTACTGTGAGTTAGGTTGATGCCACGGCACTCTACTCAGGGCAACAGAGTGAGACTGTCTCAAAAAAAAAAAAAAAAAAAAAAAAAAATATATATATATATATATATGATTTATGTAGAATAGATTACTATGCAGGTATTAAAATGATGATGTAGATTATTGACAAATGCATTGTTCGGTGAAAAAGAAAGATTACAAAATAGTATATATAGCATGGTCCTATATTGAAAAATATGTGTGTGTATGTACATATATACAAATATGTCTATAAATTTAGATACAAAGTTGACTCTTTTTTTTTTTTTTTGAGACAGAGTCTTACTCTGTTGCCCAGGCTAGAGAGCCGTGGCATCAACTTATCTCACAGCAACCTCAAACTCCTGGGCTCAAGTGATCCTCCTGCCTCAGCCTCCCCAGTAACTGGGACTACAGGTGCACACCACCATGCCCAGCTAATTTTTTATATATATATTTTTAGTTGGCCAGATAATTTCTTTCTATTTTTAGTAGAGACGGGGGTCTCACTCTTCCTCAGTCTGGTCTCGAACTCCTGACCTCTAGCCATCCTCCCGCCTCGGCCTCCCAGAGTGTGCTAGGATTACAGGTGTGAGCCACCACGCCTGGCCTACAGTTGACTCTTGAACAATATGGGTCTGAACTGCATGTGTCCACTTATACACAGGTTTTCTTCTGCCTCTGCTCAACTCCTCCTCCTCTTCCTCCACCTACTTAATGAGAAGATGACAAAGATGAAGACCCTTATAATGAGCCACTTCCACTTAATGAATAGTAAATATATTTTCTGTTTCTTATAATTTTCTTAACATTTCCTTTTCTCTTGCTTACTTTAATGTAAGAGTATGTATATGATACATGTAACATATAAAATATGTGTTAATTGACTATTATTGGTAAGGCTTCTGGTCAACAGTAGGCTATTAGTAGTTAAGTTTTGGGAAAGTCAAAAGTAATACATGTGTAAACTAAAAATAAGATCCTAAGCCTCCCAAACAAATGAACAGACCTGCTCTTGGCTAAGAAGACCCCAGAGAAACCTGAAAAACTGAGTTCTTGGCCATGATGGGAAGGGAGGTTGGACATGCCTCGTAATAAGTCTTCTTTTTTGGAGTTTAGTCACAAAAACTGACCAGCATTAATGGTAAAATAAGACTGATAAAACACACTCTTTGTGGCAAAAAGATACTAAATTATAAGCAAGACCTAAGGCCACGCAAGGCAAGGGTTAAGTAATGCCTTACAATCCACAAAATCTAGTTCAATAGGTCCTTTTGGTTTTCTTTTTGCTGGCATGGTATCACATGACAAGTAAAAGACTCCAGTATCTTAACTTAAGCATTCCTTTCTGCTGACTCCAAGTTAAACATCTCTAAATCTACCTATGAACTGAAAACCTCCACTTCAAGATATACCACCATTTCAGGCCAAACCAATGTATACCTTCCATGTACTGATTTATGTCTTTGCCTGTAATTCCTGCCTCCCTGAAATGTATAAACCCAAACTGTAATTTGGCTGCCTCAGGACCACTTAAGGTTTCTTGGATTTGTATTTTCCCCAGGCCATGGTCATTCATGTTTGGCTCAAAATAAACCTCTTTAAAATATTTTGCAGAGTTTGGTTTTTCCATTAACATGTCAATTTTCAACTGCACAGGGTTGGTGCCCCTAACCCCCACGTTGTTCAAGGATCAACCACATATATAAATTTTTGTGCATGAGGCAATACATGGAAGAATATATTTTAAAATAAGTGCTCATATTTGACAGTAGAACTTGGAAGAATTCTAGTTTTTTCTTGTTTTCTAATTTTTATCCATGTTGATGTAGCTTCGGAATAATTTAAAAATAAAGGAAAGCATTTTAAACAGAAATGTTACTGACAGCTAATGGTAGCAAGGAACATTTTCTGTGGTACATCAGAGAATTCAAAAATTCTAATTGACCCCTAGAGACTCAAATTGTGCAAATGAAAAAAATTCATGGCAAACTGACAATGTAACTTCTCAGTCAAGATTTCCTGAATTTCCCACAGTATCTATTTCTGACCTGGTATCTCAAAATTTAGAACTTAGATGTCTTTACTATTTATATAGTGCACAAAAATTCCATTTTTATCTAAAGTCACTAGATTTGAAGAAAATTTCTATAATGTTTTTAGAAAAAAATTTCAACATGTTAAAGATTCTTTGGCCAATTATGAGAAGCATGCTCAGAAAAAGGAACTGAACCTTCCCCCTTCCCTGCCCCTCAGTAAAATGAACTCTCAATAGTAGAACTATATGCACCAGAAGAGACAAACTATGCCCTAAAAGGTATCCAGTGAACAAGAAGTTGCTACTGATGTTTATTTCAACATAGCTGCTCACCACTTGAATAAAAATGTAGTAATCAATTCAATACAGAAGCCATTCCAGTAGAATAACCCTAGTCCATATTAATATAAAAAAGGAAATTATTCGAAAGATTGTTTCTTTAGCATTTGCGGAGTGTCATTCAAAGCAAACTTATCAAAGATTCAAGTAAAAAAAGGCTCGTTTTTTGTGGCTGAGACCAGTGACATGAATCTGGAGGGCTCTGGAGAGAAGCTGCTAACCTGGGGTTGGAGCTGAGGACGGAGAAGTGGGAGAGGGGCAAAAAGAAATCACATTCGTTTTTTTACATAAATGTAAAAATGATATCGATACGCTTTAAAATGCTAAAAAGTTATATATTAAAATATAAGGATAGAGATATATTATCAAAATATAAATTAATTGCATCAAATAATCCATTGACAATGAGCTCATAAATGCTGGGAACAAGACAGTAACTTACGGCATCTGCATTAGTCCCCAGCCCATCATAATACATCACTCCCAGCTGGTAAATGGCTTGATGATCTTTTTCTTTGATTTCTTCAAACTGTTCCAATGCTTCCTCATACCATCCCTACAGGACCCCAGAAAATAGGTAATTATTTTTATTGTGATCTTAAAGTAATCCCAAACTGAGGCACCAACAAGTATTTGTATCCAAGAATATACAGCAAACAACCTAGCTATGTTTGAACCCATGCCCAAAGTTGAGAGATCCTGCCCTTAGCCATTTTGCTATGCTAGCCTCAGAGCGACAAGTGCATCATGAGCCCTCACAAAATGCTTGTTGCCAGAATAAATGAAGGTGCCATCAAAAGGTTAGGGAGTAAGTGGGAAGACAGGTGAACAGCTGCCCAAATAGTCAATGGATGGTGAGGGATTGGGGACAGTGGGTCCCTTTTGAAATCTTCCCTTGAAGAACTGAAACTACATTCTTGGAGTTGGGATGACAGCTTGCAGAGTTCGTCCTTGACTGCCTCCCAGGCTAGCCCAGCATAGTGTGGATAAGGAGGGCAAGTTCTCACTCTACACAGGAATGCATAAAGCTACCTGAGTACTAGATAAGAATCAGTCTTCAATTGTTATTAATATGAAGGTAATTTACAAATTGTATTAAATATTTTGAGCAAAATATTAAAATTCAGTCTTTAATTTATAGTGTGAAAATAGATTTTATACCAAAATGACTCCCATAGATGACAGTCATTAGAATGACTTTTGTGGGAAAGTTCAGATATCTCTGTAAGCTGGTAGCAGTGTGTCACACAGCCACAACCATAATCTATGTAATATGACAGAATTTCCCTGGTCTAGCAAAGTAAGGAACTCTACATGAAATTTTGGTATGAGGATCTGACAACAGAATTATGGGAAATGAAAACAAATAAAAAATGATACCTCTTCAAAATATAGTTGACCTCGTAGGAAATATGCCAGAGTGTCCCCTCTTCTTATTCTTTCCTTCAAGAGCTGCAATGCTTTGTCCACCAAATTAGCATGGCTGTAGTGATCTGATTTTAAAAAGGTAAAGAATTCCATTAATATACAATATGAGTTTTCATGCTTGAAGTAATAAATTATGTAAAATTCATCTAACATTGTTAATGCTAGTTTCCTTCCTAATTTTCATTCCTGAAACTAGCCTCCTTAGCTCAGGGGAAAAGTATTGCCTGAGAAAAAGCATCATCACAGTACCTAACACTGTGCCTTGTATAATAAGGAAATATTTGTTAATTGGCTCTCACACTAAGCCTGTTCACAGACAGGTAGGAGCCGTAGCAGTGCAGTCTATGTCCATGCATTGGTTTGTCTTTGGTTTGGGCAAAGCTGTTTTGTGGGTGAGTTAAATTCTTAATTTGAGACTTAATTAGAACTACTCTAACCAAATGAACTAACCATCCAAAATGTAATTTTTTAAAAGTGTGGAGAAAAAAAAAGGTAACTTTGAATGACAATTTCAAGTAAAGCATGGCATTGTTCTCTTTAACAGAAGTGACATCTGGCTTCCCTTTTCTAGAAGGAAACCCTTAAGTCCTGACAATAAAATCAAGATCAGCACATATAGTAAAATTGGAATGATACCGAGAAGATTAGCGGCCCCTGCACAAGGATCACACACACACACACACACACACACACAGATCAGGATGTAATTGTAAGACTTCTCCACTGATTTGCTACCAAATAAAGTAAGTGGCAATTTCACAGATTCTTGTAAGAAAGCTAGAAAGGACTGTAAAATTAACCACTTCCTTGAAATCAATAAGACAAGTATTTCTTGTCTCATTTGCTCTAGCATACATAATGAATTTTAGTGAAAATATTTTCCAAGGGAAGATTAAATGTCAGAATTTGTACCAGTCTTTTCCTTTCTCCATTGGAGAAATTTTTGGTTCTTAGCAGCATACTGGGATATAGAGGCATAAAAGGGGTTCTTGGGCAACTTTTCACTGGTCAACTTCATCCTGTTTCCACAATGTGTATTCTGTAAACAAGAATAAAAAATAAGATGGTAGAAATTTCTTCCTCCAGTAAAGTGCAAAAAAGACTCCATTCCCGCTTGGCACTTATTTATGAAAAGCATCCTCTCCTCATTGCCTAGGGATAGGACACCAAACCACGAGCTCCAGGCTGTGAATATTCTTTCCTAGGAAACCAGGACCCTCCATAGCAACCCTTCCTGTCTGTTCCCACTGCACAGGATTAACCATGAGACCTCTTTGTATGTCCTGTCTGGCTCTGAGTTCACACATTGCAATGGGTCGTGTCACCGCCATAACTGCTGCCATTTAGTGGGAACTGGTGAAACTACTTGTAGATATAGTTCTTGTGCACTGGTGCCTTCTTGTGGCCTCGTAAGAGAAGTTCATCAGACTCAAACGAAAGGATTTGTCTGTTTTACCTGGGAATACACTTGATTTTAGCTGTGGTGTTCAGTTTTATCTTCCCATCTGTACTGGACTGCCATGTTATAACATGGATCACAGTTGAATGGTAAATCAGAGACTTCATATAAAATATAGAGACCACCTCATTTGGGATGAAGGAGTCCAGGTTGGCCTAGGCCGAGGGGTAGTGAGGCTCAGTTGTTGCTATGCTTTTTTTGTTTATTCCTTGGCATTCTACTGTTGTAGCTTCCTTTCACCAATCAGAAACAAGCTTGCAGTAAAGGTTCCTGATTGGTGGTCAAGAGAAGGACTCAAGAGACCCATAGTATGATTGGACAGCTGCATTTATATAATTACATGATACTATTTTAGACAATAGATTGCTTCATTAAATGAGAATGAAATGCAGAAAAGGGAGAAAAATTCAATATATTAGGGGAAAAAAAATCACTGAACTATCTTTGTGGTTTTGGAATAGTCATTTAATCTTTTTAAGAGTCAATTTCTTCATCTGTACTTTGGACTATAAGTAGTTTGAACTAAAAATTTTTTAAATGTCCCTTCTTATTCCTTCTTAGATACATATAATTCTTTGATTATATGATTCCTAAAATCTATGGTTGCCTTAGTGAATATAAAAATTTCCAGTGAGCTTTAGGGTGAAGGACTATTAGGTAAGATATAAAGAAGAAAAACAATCCAAATAGATCATGCAGATAGCAGAGACGTTTCATTGGCACTGAAGACATTCACCCAGTGTGCTACTATATCCAAAAACGCTAAGAAAAAACTTGGCATGTTCACAAAAGGCATGAGAAATGAAACAAATCAGAAAACAATACCTTACCTCACAGAAAGTCACATTGCCCTTTGTGGGTATCACACTGCACATGGTTTTTGTTGCTGTAGCTTAAAAGAAGTGTTGGAGAGAGTCTGTAAAATAAAAACGAAGGTTGATTGAGCTCTTACCAAATGCCAGGTATTGTTCTTTGTTTTAAGTGCTTTACGGGCATTACCCCTTACAAAACTTTATGAAATAAGTTCTGTTATGAAGCCCATTTAACATATGAGGAAACTGAGGTACGATGAGGAAACTGAGGTACGATGAGGAAGCTCACTAAATTGCTTAAGGTCACAGGGCAAGTGGGACAGCTGATACGCCCCAATGCTTGTGCGCTCCTTTAATAGTCTATTCTGTCTTTGAAAAGAGCAAAACTAATATGGTCTTTTAACATGACTCCTGTAAGAGGACAACTCAAAATAAAGCAAGAGTATGTGTTTATTTCTGCCAATCTTGGGATTTGATATAAAATCATCATTTGAAACTTGACAACTGTTTGTATGACATGTTGTAAACTTATAAAATTCTATAATAGAAATTATAGACATTAATTGATAATATACAACCAGAAAGAAAGAAATCTATGATTTTAAAGGGAAGGGCAGGTGCAGTGGATGCTAATGGCACCCCTATCCTCAGTTGCTGTGGATACTAATTGAAAACAAATTACAGCTGTTCTATCTCTGCAGCTTTGTCCCCAGGCAAACATGAAACTCCTCACTCCAGGACACTTTACTCCCTCTTTCTTGGAAACCACTCAGAAGACCACCCCCCTGTTAGGAGAAGCCACCTGCCATTCATCTGGAGCATCCCAGCACACCTCGCTGGGTATGTCAGGGAGGCAAGGCTCTGAAAGCTCTTTACATGGACCATTCCCAGGGTTGTGTCTGAATCAGGCAACCTTAAAGGATAAAGTAATATCTCTCTACAAACAGCAGGTTTGCTTCTCTGAAAAGCAGTGAATCCCTGAAGCTCATGCTCTTCTCTTACAATGCAGTCTCCTGAGTGTGCAGGAGGGCCCTTTGTTTCACGTCTATGGGAATTAGGGGGCACGGGGAACTGGCTCAGATATCATGCTGACCCTCTGGCTACTGCTTATGCCATGAATAATAGTCATTTGTCTCTGATCCAGGAGTCTCGTGTCCTCTGCCAGCATCCATGAAACAGGCTGGCTTGTTGGTTGTAAGGAGGGTAGAATCTCAGACCCTGCATGGTCCTTAACATCCCTTTGCCTCAAGGTGAGATCAACTCAGTTCTGTAATTTGTGCTCTGTGAGATCAGGATGCAGCTGGTTTTCACCTGAGCCCACATTCTTGCTCAGCATTTCCCCCCGACGCCCCCCCGCCCCGCTCCGCCTGCTCTATTCTGCTTCTTTCACTACCCTTCTCCAGAGACCACCCCCCACTATATCACTTGAACAAAAATCCCATCTGGTGCTCTGCTTCTAGGGAGCTTAACCTAATACAATCTGGACATACGGAGGAAGAGGTATTTATTCTTCTCTTTCTAAAGCTGGCATAATAAAGGATAACTTTCCTTCCAATAAAATATTAGAGTATACGAGGGCTGTCTGGACAGTATCCAGCCATGTAACTGTTCTTGTTATATTAACAATGGCTGGATACTGTCCAGACAATACTCATATTGTGAATGGTGTAGGTGGTATAGTATGTGAGTTTTTGACAAATAATAGTTTATTGATAAGAGTACTAAAATTAGCCTAATGATGAATAACCTTATATAAAATGCTCAATGACAGGAAAGGAAGAATGATTTAAGAGTAGAAGGATTCTATAGAGACTGGGGATAGAAGTTAGCTCTACTTTTCTGGCAATTAGCAGAGTCATGACAAAACTGCAGGCTAGAGCTGCCAGGTGAGGGCCAGATGAAAATCAGTCTTTCCTCCAAGATTCAGGTAAGTTATGACTCCTCTGCCCTTATGCCTTCACAGGGATTACAATCAGAATGGAAGTGAAAAAGAAATTAGAGAGTCTGTTATTTTTGTTATTAATTTATATTTGTTGATGCTTCTAATTGGCTCTTTCGGCACTTAATAGTTAGCCTAATCCAATACTGAAGTAATGTATAACTGTATGTATTTAAAGTTCTTTTAAAACTGAGGTTGGAGGCCAGGCGCGGTAGCTCACGCCTGTAATCCTAGCACTCTGGGAGGCCGAGGCGGGCAGATTGTTTGAGCTCAGGAATTCGAGACCATCCTGAGCAAGAGTGAGACACCACCCCCCCCCGCCCCGTCTCTACTAAAAATAGAAAGAAATTAGCTGGACAACTAAAAATATATAGAAAAAATTAGCCGGGCATGGTGGTGTGCACCTGTAGTCCCAGTTACTGGGGAAGCTGAGGCAGGAGGATCGCTTAAGCCCAGGAGTTTGAGGTTGCTGTGAGCTAGGCAGACGCCATGGCACTCTGTTAGCCCAGGCAACAGAGTGAGACTGTCTCAAAAAAAATAAAATAAATAAATAAAAAAATAAAGCAAGACAGAGAAAAGGTGCAGAGAGGAAAAAGGGGTATTCTAATTGAAATCAGGAACAAAACTAAGATTCCTGGTATCATCACCATTATTATGCACTAATATTTTAGAAAGTTCTGGGTGAAACACAAAACAAAAAGGATTTTAATTATTTAAAAAAAAAAAGAAACAAAATTATCTTTCTTGTAGGTGATGATCGTAATTTTGAGAATCCAAAGAGATCAGCTTAAGGACTGCCTGAATTGATTAGTTCAGAAAAGTGACAAGATAAAAAATAAATTAACAAAAATGAAAAGCATATCTTTACTAGCCAGTGAGAAAATACATTGCACAAAGAATGCTCATTTATAACGATAAAGCAAAAATATAAAATATGTAGGAATTTCAGAGAACTATGACATATATGGAGAAAATTATTAACATTTAAAAAATTAATGAATACATGATCCAGGCATCAGTCAGAGCCCCAGAAAATGGTGGGCTGAGAGGATAAAAGAAAAGGCTGGGCCCCATCCTAGCCCTGTGCTCTTGGGAGCAACCTGTCTAGGCTGGCAGCCACTGGGCAGTTGGATTCCAGCCATTTCAGTGCCTTAGAAAAGCAGCCAGATGGTGTTTTAGTCTTTCCATGAGCTGGAGCCTCACTAGTTCTGGCCCATACTTTTGCATATAGGAGACGGGTATGCCCCAACGTGGTCCCTAGACCTTGAAGGCTGCACTCTCCAGCAATGTCCACGACTCTTTTTTTTTTTTTTTTTTTTTTGAGACAGAGTCTCACTCTGTTGCCCAGGCTAGAGTGAGTGCCATGGCATTAGCCTAGCTCACAGCAACCTCAAACTCCTGGGCTCAAGTAATCCTACTGCCTCAGCCTCCCGAGTAGCAGGGACTACAGGCATGTGCCACCATGCCCGGCTAATTTTTTCTATATATATATTTAGCTGTCTATATAATTTCTTTCTATTTTTAGTAGAGATGGGGTCTCGCTCTTGCTCAGGCTGGTCTCGAACTCCTGAGCTCAAACGATCCGCCCACCTCGGCCTCCCAGAGTGCTAGGATTACAGGCGTGAGCCACCGCGCCCGGCCTTACGACTCTTGTAAATATGTAGGGGTCAGTAGAAACGTAGTTGCTTTGGACTTTCTGAAATGACTGGCTGGTGATGAAGAGCTCAGGGACCAGCACTATGAAGGATGTTGAGCTGAGGACAGAGTTAAGTGGACACCCTAGAAACATGTGTAGACCTTATGTTTATTACTATATAAAAATAAAGAAGGGGAGAAAATACCATAGCTGTAAATACATCAAAACAATTGTCTTGGGTTGTGGAATTATGTACAGGTATTCTGTGCCGGTACAGAATTATGTCCAGTATTATGTACTATTCTGGGGAACAGATGTGCTTTAGATTTCAGAAGTGTTCGGATTTTGGAAATGTCATACTATATATATATATATATATATACACACAAAACATGTAACATATGTATACCATGTTGCAGAACATCCTTAGCATGGTATAGGATAGCACTCTTTCACCATAATTATCTCTGCAGTAAAGTGTAATATTGTTCACATAAAATGGGATAAATAAACACTAAATATAGTCTCAGATAAGTGCAGGTCAGATGATCTTACTGCCTTAAGAATTACAAAAATACTTGTAGATTCAGAACTTCATGTATTTTAGAATTGCAAATAGTGACTGGACTTGCAAATTTCTATGTTTCTCAAATTTTCTGTAAAATAATGTTATAAGGGTATAGATTTACTCATCTTAGCCACAGATGGATGGAGAAAAGGCAGTTTCTCCTTGTCTACAACTGCACTAGTCTTCCCCATAACTTCCCCACCCCACTGGCTAATTGAAGCGAATTGGACTTGTTAATTAAGGATATTCCCTTTTTTCCCCATTAAAATAATTTCAAAATCTCTTTCACATTTAGTCTTCTCTGGTGTAGAGGTTGATGAGAACCTGCTGTCTCCTTTCGGCCGCAGGAGGCAATCCTCACGGACTTGAGTCCTTGCAGTATCTCTGCACTGCCATTCTTTATCATAAAAAGCTATTATAAATAGTTTAAATATTAAAAATATAGAATATAAGCTCGATTCTATATGTATGTTTAACACACATTTATGTTTAAATATCCATCTGAATAAAATGTTTAAAACTATCTCTTGGGTCACTCCCTAAGTATAACAACATAAATTTATGATTGCACAATTATTTTATGGCTGTTATAAAAACATAATATACTGTAACTAAAATTCGAACTAAAAGTCTACTTATCTTTAGAAAACGAGCCTGTCTTCTGAAAGCATAATGATAAAATACTTATGTTTCCATCCTCCTCTCAAAGTTATCACTAGATAGAAAGGAATTACTAAAGATTTTAGGGAAAAGAAATACATGGTGGGAGCTTTAGTTTCGAGCTGGTTTAATCTGAAAAGAGGGCTTAGGAAGAGAGGCAAGGCAATAGATACGACGTCAGGGGCTACAATTTCAGTCACGTCACCTGTTCCCATAGTTTTACAAAAAGGAATGACTCAAGCTGAGCACTATGAGCTCCAGGAGAGCCAACTCCCCAGCCCTGGTCGCCCTGCCCGGCGGTCCCCACGTGCAGGGCCGGTCCGCTGCAGGAACTGTCCCGCGACACGGTGAGGGCGCCGACCGGTTCCCTGCTTCGGGGCCCAGCTCCTGCACTCATCAGATCGGACTCACATATTTGACCTCCCCGCACGCGGGGCCCGTCACGGTGCTGCGTCCTGCACAGGGACTCCAGACGGGGACTGCACCGTTACCCCCAGGGGTCCTGGCCGGGGGGTTCGTTTCACTGGGGGCAGGGCAACCCCGCGGTAAAACCCAAGCCCTCAGGCCCGCACTCGCCACCCTCCAACGCCCCCGTTTCCTTCCTCGATGCCGCGGGCCTCGGAGACAGGCGAGCGGGGCGATTTCGAAGCCTCACTCCCGCGGAGGGGCGGCCGCACCACGCACGGCGCCGTGGGAGAGAGCACTGATAGCTGCCCTGTTTCCTGGTTACGTGCGTGCATGCAGAAGCCAAACCTTCGCCCGCCACTCCCGCTTTTCCAGAGGGATTACAGGGCTGGGCGCACTAGTGCGAGACGTGTGAAACTGAGCGCGCCTCATGGCGGCCGCCAAACCCCCACTGCTCCGACTCCCGCCCCCCCCAACCCGCGCCCTGAATGGCGCACGCGCGCTAGGGCTCCCCAGGCGGCCGAGGGCCCGGCCCCGAAATGGGCGTGCCTAGAGCCGCTGCCGCTGACCAATCGGCTGGCGGACCTACGCGGCCACCTCTCTCCCCTCCCAGCCCCGGCCGTGCCCGGCGGGTTCCCGGCGCACGTGGCGGTGTTTGTGTACGTGCGGCGACCGCAGGGTTGGGGAAACTCCCCGCAGCAAAGGGTGAGGCTGCAGGGGCGCGGCCAGGGCTGGGGCGCTGGGGCCAGGGGCCGCCCCGCTACCCCGGCAGTCTTTAAATTCTCCCGTACTGTGCACTCTTACCTGCCCGCTGCAGCGAGTGTCCCACCACTCTGCACTTCCAGAGACGCTTGTCATCTGCTTTAGCCGGGAAATGCTGTTGCTTGATTGCAACGCGGAGGTGAGACTCGTGCCCTTTTGGTCCTTGGGGCTAAAGCTTCCAGATGTCTCTTTTCGGGAGCCCTGGGAAGGGTGATCGTGGACTGGCCACTGGGCGCTGCCTTGTCAAGCCTCCTCAGAGTTGGGTTTGGAGTCGGGAAGGGGTTTCAACCCGGAGAGGGCGCAGGCTGCGCAAGGCGAGAGAGGTTCTGGATCTGTTCTCTTCCCTCAGGTGGATAGTCTGAAGCATTTGCTGGAGACGGGGACCTCGGTCAACGCACCCCCGGATTCCTGGGAGCAGTCGCCTGTCCACTTAGCGGCAGGTGGCGGCCTTGCGTACTTTCTTCTCTGGCAGCTGCAAACCGGCGCTGACCTCAACCAGCAGGTAACTAGGTAACGGATTGTTGCTGTGTACAAACCTCCCCTCCACCGCAAATCCACACAAAACATTTCTTATACGCCAAAAATGTTTAGTTGTTTGAGTTGTTTTAAACATGTCTATGGCAGCGATGTCCAACGGAAATAGAATGCTAAAGAGGTATGTAATTTTAAATTTTTTAGTTGCCACATCAATAAAATAAAACAAAACATGAAATCTTAGTTTAACCTAATTTATCCAAAATATTATCTTTTCAATATGTAATCAACGTCAAGCAATTATTGATGAGGTATATCATTTTATTTTTACTGTGTCTTCACAGTCTGATGTGGCAGCATATCCCAATTCAGACGAGCCACATTTCAAATGCACCTTAGCTGGGCGTGGCTATCACACTGGACAGCACAGGTCTACAGTTTATTTCAAAAGAAATGATTGCTACATTACCAAAAGTCTCAGTATAGCAACTGAAATAACTTGTGAGACATGCCCACAGTCATTATGGTTTCCTAAAGAACTTTCTTATGACCCTAGCACTTTGGGAGGCTGAGGCGGGCAGATGGTTTGAGCTCAGGAGTTCGAGACCACCCTGAGCAAGAGAGCGAGACCCCGTCTCTACTAAAACAATAGAAAGAAATTAGCTGGACAACTTAAAATATATAGAAAAAATTAGCCGGGCATGGTGGCGCATGCCTGTAGTCCTGGCTACTCGGGAGGCTGAGGCAGGAGGATAGCTTGAGCCCAGGAGTTTGAGGTTGCTGTGAGCTAGGCTGACGCCATGGCACTCTAGCCTGGGCAACAGAGTGAGACTCTGTCTCAAAAAAAAAAAAAAAAACCAAAAAAACAACAAAAAAAAACTTTCTTATGGTAGTTCACATCTTCCGTTGAGTATTAAAGTATGGCAAATTTTAAATTATAAACCTTTGACTTCTGTAGAATTCTACTTTGCTTTTATTCACCTAAATTTTAATGTGGATGTGGTTGCATGTTTTTATTAATGAAAAATTTGTATTAAAAGCACATAAAGGAACTTAGCAAAAATAAATAGATTGCATTAAAAAATTAAGTCCAGTAGAATGCAATTCTGACTATAAATAGCTCAAATAGCTATTCCCAGACTTTACCTACAAACTTCCACAGAAAGTATTTTGGGGAGAGACTCTAAAAATGCACTGTCTTATCCTTAAGGATGTGTTGGGAGAAGCTCCACTACACAAGGCAGCAAAAGTTGGAAGCCTGGAATGCCTTAGCCTGCTTGTAGCCAGTGATGTCCAAATTGAGTAAGTATAAAGTCAGCAGTTTCAAATTTTATGTTTTCTTGGATTACTCAGACTCTTGAAGCTTAATTACATGTACTTTAAAACATAATGCTTGCCTAATTGATAATTTAGTCTCTTCATTTAAATGTTAATGTAGACTGTTAGTGATAATCTAATAAAATTCAATCTGAGTAAGTAAAAAATGGATCGTGAGCAATCAGGTGCCATCCTGTTCATTATGGCAGTATTCTACTTCAGTTTTGGTTTAGGAAAACCCATTCTATGGAAGTTCTCATTGACTACCTCTGGGTACTCATTCACTGTATTGAACAACAAATACAAATACTCTTATGTTCATTTACAAATGGAATGCCCACTCTGTGCTGGACTCTGCCACCACTGAGGATATGACAGTGAGCAAAACTGAAATTTCCCTATGTGTCCTTTACCTCTTTTCTGCAACCAACATTTCTATGAGCCCCAAATTTCTTAGCTAAAAAGATATAACAAAGACTAAATTATCAATTTTTTAACTCAATTTTTGTCATAATTTCAGTTTATGTAATAAGGATGGGCAAACAGCTGAAGATCTTGCTTGGTCATGTGGATTTCCAGAATGTGCCAAGTTTCTTACAACAATTAAATATATGCAGACAATAAAATCAAGTGAACAATCCGATAGAGATCACTGTGTTCCGGTGCTTAGACAGAAACGAAGTTTTGGAAGTGCAGAGAATACAAGCGGGAAAAAGAAGTGTTGGTGAGTAACACTTAGCTGCTGCTTTATGCCTCCCTCAAGGACCTCCTGTTTAGCATAGAATTTATTGTTCCATTTAAACACGGACACTCTCATTTCTAGTATTAACACTTTAATGCTGGTTATAGTTACTACTGCTAGATTCTAGGGACCAAAAATTGGCCTGCATGGTGGAAGTTTGGGGAGAAAACCTTTTCTTTTAAGTGTTTAATGTTAATACAATATTTTTTAAACACAGATACCTTGTTGGTTATGAAGAGTTTTGAAGAATGCCTTCATTTCCTGCAGCCCTACAAGCTACTGCTTTTGGCTTACCCTATGTGTCTAAACTCCTAAGGAGGGGGAAAACTTTCTTCCAAGTGAAGATAACATTTAAGAATACATGTATTTACATGCCTGTAATATTCTGGTTGTACATGCTTTGTCTTCTAAGTTATTAAAGGAATGTCTAAAGAATAAATTCTCTGTGCAGTATTTATAACCCTTGAAAAAAATCAGTTCAAACCATCAAACTATACCCAGAATTTAATCTGAAATTAAACTTATCCTTTATTAAATTTATAATACCACTTTACTGCAGTCTTTGACTCCAAGACACTTTAAATAATATTTGGTCGCTGAGGAAGGCATAAGTTATAGTAAGCATCCTTGTTCCAAAAGTCTGGACCCTTCCATCCACACCAGCCCTGGACATGAGAGAAGGGGAAGGAAAACCTTTTAAAAAGTTAGAAGGCTACATGGTGGAAATTACAACATGAGGCTCTGTCAACAGGACCTGGGAATAAGACTCTAAACACCCATATAATTCAAGGATTTGAATTCTTACTAAGAATAGAAAAGTAATTTATTTGGATCCATTTAAGGTAGATTTTAAAACTTTTAATTCTCTAGAAATCATCAAAAGAGAAAAACTTCCCTATAGTAACTGTTACTCTGGATACCATATTCTATTGATTCTCAGACATACAGTTTTACAACTCTGGGAGTTGATGGCATGTCGGTGGCATGTGATAGTTTAATTGGCAGTCTGTTTTTCTTGGTAGTCCATAAAAGACCACTCAGTTGTATATTAGATATGATGAAATATGGTGATGAGAAATCTCAGCTTTCCCCATGAGTTGCATTCTATGCCCTTTCATTTCCCTCAGGCTATATTCAATTCTACTTTCCATTTTTCATGTCAGTATTAATCCTTTTCCTCAGCAGAGAAAATTACTTTCAAACAAAATCTCATTTAGAATATGAAAGTTTATCAAATTTCTTCTGGAACCACTGATTTATTTTTTTAAAGAAGAAAACTTGAAGAAAAAGCTGATGGCCAGTCTCTGTTATATCATTCTCAACTGAAATGCTTTATTTGAGAAACACCTGTAAGGAGGCTAGCTGAGGACTCTTAAAATACCACTGAGTGAGAGACAAACAGCAGTCTTACTCCTTGCTCTAACTCTGAAGCTGCTGGGTATTATAGCATGGACCCAGAGTCAAGAGTTCATAGTTTCTGTAGAAGATAGTGTGTTAGCCACCCCCCATCCCTTTTTTTTTTTTTTGGAGACAGGCTCTCTGTCACCAGACTAGATAGAGTGCAGTGGCACAATCATAGCTCACAGCAACCTCAAATTCCTGGGCATAAGCGATCCTCCTGCCTCAGCCTCCCAAGTAGCTGGGAATACAGACATGTGCCACCACACCCGGCTAATTTTTCTATTTTTTATAGAGATGGGGTCTTGCCCTGTTTGACTATGTTGCTCAGGCTGTTGTCAAACTCCTGGCCTCAAGTGATCCTCCCACCTTGGCCTCCCAAAGTGCTAGGATTACAGGTGTAAGCCACCACGCCTGGCCTTAGCTCTATTTTGTATAGTGTAAAGGAGGGAGGATTGAGTAGAGATGCTGTTTTTAATTTTTTTTAAAAATAAGACATACATTATGAAAATTCAAATAAGATGAAATTAAAAAACAAAAACATCCTCCACCAGTCCTCCTCCTCCTCCCTAGGTAACCACCATTAACTTTGGTTTATTTTTTTTTAGACCTGTTTCTATACATAAATAACATTCTATTTATCATCTCATTTTTTCAGCAAAAATTTCTCTAATAAATTTAATGCCTTAAAATCTGTTTTCTTAATAGACAAATATAAAGAAGGTTTTGGTATCTCTGTTTTAACTTTTTGTGATCCTTTCACACACGTAGGCCTTCTCCATGTAACCAGATCCAATTTTTTAAAAAAGGGAAATGGGTAGAAAAAATACCAAAATGGGAGCACAATGCTGCTTTCTTTTGAGATGACTGGCCTGGGAACTTCAAAGAGGGAAGTTTCACCAGAGGGTCAAGAGAGGTCAGGCAGAGGCAGAACTCTCCTCTCGTGTCCTAGATGCACGGAGTCCAGTGAGTCAATAGTTCTACTGACGGCTGGACCATGGCTTCATAGTTTCTTGTACGTGCTAATAGAATAAGGAGGGTTCTGCTGTTGTAAAGTTCTACAGAAATATAACTAGCAAAGAAGGAGACTGTAATTCTCAGAGAAAGTGATCAGGGACCATGCCTTACTCTGCTTCAGAAAACCCTATCTAGATAATCCCATCTAGTGCAAAGCCCCTTGAGCCAGCCAGAAAGGAGCAATTTATTATCTATATCACCCCTCCCCCCAATAAAAGTAATTAAGGCTTTTCTCCCTGCCTTTAAGATAAAATCTAAATGCCTGGCTCACAATGACTACCCTGCTGGACTGAGCTCCCGCCTGTCCTTCCAGCCTCACCTCTTCCCTGTGCTCTGGGCACCTGCACCTACCAATAGTTCGGGAACCCACCATGCTTTCCTTTCTCTGTGCCACGTGGTCCCCTGCAGCATCAGCCTTGTAAACCCTTGTAAGAGATGGCTTTTTTTTTCTTCTCGAGAATACTTTTTGGACTCTCCTCCTCTGCCTTCCTCCTCTGTCCTTCTACAGTAGACTCTGAGAGCTCCTTAAAGACCTTTTTTAGTACCCCTAGTGCATAGGATAGAGGCTAGCACACCTTAGGTATTTAATAAATGTTGAATGAATGAACACTTCGCTACAGAGAGTAAATATTACTATTTTCAGTAAGATGTGTACCAGTCAAAAATCTTTCATAGACTTTAAAATTCCAAATGAGAAAAATAAGATTTTAAGAACACATTTCTATTCTGTTTTATCATTAAGAAAAGACTTTAGTAAACTGAGGATATAGGAGTTCAGGTACATACACATTAAAAGCTCTTTAACATGTGTATTAAAATATTTTATCCTTAGGGCTTTAGCAACCTAATGCAGTTATATTCTTTGCAGCTTCTGAAAACACCTCATCAATGAATTTCAATGTTAAACCATCCAGTTCCCCAGGAATTCTGCTTTTAAAAAAGTGACCTAATTAAACCACAACTTACTTCAAAGTTCAGAGAAAACTTTCTTTGGTACTAATAAAATTGACATAAGCAACAACATGACAAAAATGAAGAGTAGTGGGTAATACGATATATTCATTAATTTATGGTTTAAAAGGTATGTATTCTCTTCAATTTCAATATATTTGGCAAAGAATATAGATGTTATCTAAAATTCAAGTTAATTATGTTTTATAATACTTTCTCTTAAAGATTTACTACAGAGTTTTCATATGTGAGAATGAGTTGCCTATAAATTAAATTTATATCTCCTTTAGCTGATAATGTAAGAACAAACTCATAAATATGTCTTAACTTCAAGTCCTTTATAGAATGAGATCAGATTATATGTAAATTCAGATTGGTCAAGCCTCCATAATGTCTAGCACACAGCTTAGCTATTTTTTTGTTAATTCTAAAATTATAAAAGTTTATATATTTTACTCTTCTATTTTAAGACATTGATATATATCAATACATTTATTTATGCAAAGCTGTAAAATCTTCAAAGGATTATATATATGAACTTTGTGTTCTATTATTAAGTTTAATAACTGAGTTTTAAAAACTCTAACCTAAATTTTGTCTTTTGCAATTTACTTTGTTCCCTCTTGTCCTCCCCTATAGAGAGATACTCGCTCACCACAGCCTTAGAACACCCCCTTACCATAAAGATCACTGCCCTGGGCTTATGGTCCTTCTGTGAACAGCACTTTGCTGTCCTTTATTTCGGGGTGCTTTGCCTTGTGTCTAAATTTGTGTTAAATGGATACTTACCTTTTCCAAAATAACCTGTAGATCTTCAGCTCCCGTATAATGTGGATCTAGAATCAGAAATTTTATCTGCCCTGTTATCTCATTCCATGCAACTCCAAGTATTGTGTGGGCCAAAACTCCTCCCCCTATAGAAGAAATATGAAATACAGAAGAGGGCATAAACCAATCTCAATTGCTTATTCAATTTAAATTTTAAAAGACTGATTACTTTGCCTATTAACTGATCTAAAACAGCATTAAATTGACTACCCTACACTGTAAAAGACCGCAATGTCAAATATACTCTGAAAAGATAAAATTACATCTTTAATACTTAAATGATAAAGCATATAAAGTTTATATTCAACTGCCAAATCCATAGAATTACCTAAACCAGATTTAGAAAGGGCCATAGAGGGTCCAAACTCCTCCCAACAGAGTAGCAATCACTGCTGTGGTCCCTCTCTTAGCAGATGGTCCAGCTGCCTCTGCTCTGAGTGACACAGCCCATCCACTCAGGAAGTTTTCTGATACCCTGCTGACATCAGCCTACCTCTATTTCTTACACACCAGTCTTAGCTTGCCTTCTGTCATCACAGGACAAGTCTTGTTTTTCATAGAACTATGCATCTTTAGATCAGCTAATCTTATTTTACAAATAAAGTCCAGAGAGAATATGTAATTTGCACAATGTCACACAGCCAGCCAAGTTAATGACAGAGCCATGACTTGTGATTCTCAGTTTAGTGACCATCTCCCTTTTTTAATACTGCTCTTAGCTTTTTAAATGTTTAAACACAGTTATGATTTCTCTTCTTAGCCTTTATTTCTTCTGGTTACTAGAACCTTTTTTGTTCAAGCTACCTTGGAATTTTTTTTTTTTAAATATCCAGAGATCAATATATACAGTGTAAAAGTTAATTTAAAAATGTTTAAAATGATTGATTTTATACAACATTAAATATTTATATTGGTGGTAAGTTTTACATACTTTCCACCCTACCAAAAGTGCCCAAGATGTCCAAAACACCTTACCGATCATAATCGGTGTTCCTTCAGTCTGGAAATGATTAGCCAGTTCCCGTCCTTGAGAGGCCATTTCGGAACCTTGGCTAGAAAGAAACCATTTTCAATCTGATGAACTACTTTCAACACGAAGGCCAAATAATAGGCTTGAGAGCTAATGTGTTCTACCTTTTTCTTTCTTGGTTTGTTATTAAAAATATATATATAAATGTAAGTAAATAAAATTAAGTGGTAGGGAACTGACTTAAAGAGCAATTTAAAGCAACATAAACTCTTTAAATATTCAAGGCCCCTAACTGTGCTAGGAAAGCAGCTAAAAGACCTTGATTTTCTGCTTCTGGAATTGCATAAAGAAGGTTCTAGATTTTTAACATGAGATTCAAACAGGTCACCTTGAAGCCCAGGAGGCTCTTATGGGTGGAATTAATTACCAGAAGAATAAGTTTTAAGTCCTGGGTTCTTGTCTTCTTGCTCCTGGACTTCTGAGTCTGTATTTCCTTACCTTTAAATTGGGACCAATCACTGACCTGTCTATATGACAAGAGATTCTAGGACTAAAATACATGTCTGTGAAGCCAGGGTGAAAACTGCAAAATGTTTTCAAGTGCAGCATATTATTTTTTAAGGAATGTTTGAATGTACTATGTAATTTCTACTTTCAAGAAGGGAAAGGAAGATGGACTGATACGGGAGGTATTTTGGGGGGGGAGGTTCCAAGTGGTGCTAAACTTTAGCTCTTGCTTAATGAGGAACATATAATAATGTTTTAATGTACCAAAACTTTCACTTTTTAAAAGTTTTTCACTCCTTAATCTGTCATTTGTTAGTACTGATTTCCACAGCCTTTCAGTACTTGGACAAAAAGAATAATGTTACTATAGTTATCAATAGAAAAGCTATTTTAAAACATAAGCTCATATAATAGGGAGTAAACTAGTTACGGTCATAGAAAATGGTATTAGTTAATTTATATTTTCTCATATTTTAATATTAAGATCATGTTAAAATATATTGGAAAGATAAAATAAGTACGTTATTAGGACACATTATTGAATCTATTAACATCTTAGAAAGAAAAAGAGCAGGAGGTAATAAAAAAGGTCAGACATAGATCAACATTTGATTTTCTTCTTTGAAGACTTTTTAAAGGCTTTAGTATTAAAAAATTAGACTTTCTATAACTTCAGTTAAAGCTAACATATTTCTAAGTTTACCTCTTCTAGGCTAAAATTAGGCCCAGACAATGCAAAGTATATATCACAAAGTCTATTCATAAACTTAAAAGTCTTCTAAAAATAACCAAAAAAAAATTAGGGTTAAAAAAATGACATTTATAAAGCAATGAGATAATGAGGAAGAAAAAGGAGTGAAAATAAATGAGAAAAGCTACCATTTTTCTATTATTTTAATAAAAATGACAAATGTCACTTTGAAATGATTTATCTAATTTCTTAAAGTGTCCTTACCTGACAAACAGTATTTTTGAAGTTATACCAATCAATTGGTTTAGTACCAGCTGTACCTCAATAGATCCAATCCATTGCCGTGATCCGACAAATGTTGCTGGTTTGTCACCGGCATCAACTAGAGCCTTTATGTTTTTAAAAATATAAAAAAAAAAATCCATACACAAGACAGCTATTAAAAATTACATTTAGGGCATTTTCCCTGATTACCAATACAAGGATACTTTTTCTCTTCAGAACAGAAATAAGTCTGCGCCATGAGGTAACAATAATTATTAATGGTATATGAAGAGTTAATGAAATGTAGTTGATTATAATTTAAAATGGCATGTTCTGTACCTGCTGAATTTCTCTGTGTGTCGGAATGGACCGCTCTGTGTATCCCTGGTGTTTGAACCAAGAGCAGATCGTCTGCAGAGATCGATAAGCACAGCCCCAGCCGTTGTCATCTATCCGATCCTGCATGTAATGGTGGTAACCATATGTGCCCTGCACCACATGAATCTATACAAAGAGAAGAAATACAGCAACACACTAACTTAAGATAGAAGTACATATTCTGTATATACAGCTGAGTCAGGCTGAGTTCTCAAAGCTAGACTGCTACTTTAGTTCCTTATAAAAATGCCTTAACAGAACTATAGTTTCATGTTATACCCTTGGGGCTTTTTATTCAGGACCCAACGTCCTTACTAAGGGGTCCAGCAAGACCTGCCTTCTGGCTTCCTCTCCAACTTCATTTCCTACCCTTTTCCCTGTTGCTTACTCTGCTTTCAGTTCAAACATACCAGGGGCAATCTGACCTTAGAGCCTTATGGTTCTCTTGGCCTGGAACTCTTTTTTCCCAAGTAACTGTACAGTATGCACCCTGTACAGTTCAGATGTCAGTGGCCTTGCCTGAGCATCCAACATACAAATGGCATGCCCACTATTTCACCACCCACCCCCTGCCTTGGCTAGCATCTGTCCTTGCTTTATTTTATTTTTCAAAGCACTTATCTCTATTTGTCATAATACTTATTATCATTTTTAAAATATCTGCCTGTCTACACTAATTTGTGAGCTCAGTGAGGGCATTTCTGGGCCTAAGCATCTTCAAGAGGCCTGGCACACAGGTGATATAAATGTTGATGAATAAATAATGACTGAATGAAGGACTAAAGGAATGAACAAACAGACGAAGGATCCATATAATGGGACAGAGGAAGAATGTTTCTGCAATTTTGTAAACCTGCCATTGATTATACCCCAAGTATGTTACTTAATGACTCTAAAATAAAGGTCAATATCGTATAAATTCTTACTTGTAGTATAGTGTTAAGAACGCACATGTCTTTTTGTATAAACTGGTATTATTTTCTAAAAATTAGGTGAGATGAGTCATGGGCAAAAATAGAACCCTCACCCCCAATTATAGAATATATATTCTATTCTAGCACAGATAGAAAATTTATAACTCAACCATGTGGCAGGCTAAAAGTGCCTCCCAAAAGATATCTACATTCTAATCCCTGGAACTTATGAATGCTACCTTCTATGGCAAAACAAAACAAAACAAAAAAGTATTCATAGACGTGATTATAAATTAAGGATCTTAAGAAGATGGGGAGATTATCCTGGACCATCCAGGTGGGCCCTAAATGCAATCACATGTCTTCCTTTTTTTTTTTTTTTCCTTAAGCCACCATCTGCAAGTAATATGTATTCTTATAAGAGAGAGGCATAGGGAAATTTGACACAGAGGAGAAGAAGGTAATGGGACTGAGGAGGCATAGATTAGACTGATGGGGCCACAAAGCAAAAAGTGCTGGAAGCCACCAGAAACTGGAGTAGTCAGGAATGGATTCTCCCACAGAGCCCGTGGAGGAAGGGTGGCCCTGCTGACACCTTGATGTTTGCCCAGTAATAATGACGTCCAGCCTCTAGAACTGCGACAGAACACATTTCTGTAGTTTCAAGCCACCGAGTTTGTGGTTGTTACTGCATTCAGAGAGCATACAAGTCTCAGTAAATTTCAGAGTCAGTATCACTTAGAAATTCTCTCTGACCAGTAGGCAAGAGTCAGAAACCAGTTAAAAAAATAAATAAATAAATTCCAACACATTTGGACATTAAAAACACTTAAAAATAACACATACATTAAAAAAACTATAATAGAAAGGTAAAAATACTTAGAAGTGAACAAAACTAAAATCCTTCAAATTAAACCTGTAGGATACAATAAAAACAGTGCTTTGCTTAAAATTTAAAACCTTACATTAGAAAAAGAAAGGTGAACAATAAACGAATTGTCCAACTCAAGAAGTGAGAAGAAAAACAATAAATCAAAGAAAGTAAAGGAAGAAGAAAGTAGAGAGCAAAAAGTTAATGAAATAGAACACAAAAGTTATAATAGAGAGGTTCAACAAAGCCAAAAGTTTTTTAAAAACAGAGAGAAGGCATAAAAAGGATAAAAAGAATGAAAAAAGAAAACATTACAACTACAAGAGGTATTAAAACCTAGGTAAATATAACTTATAAAAATTAAAAAGTCCTAAAGCCATTAAAACTAAATGTTATTAAAAATTTCCCACAAAGAAAATACTAGGCCCAAATTGTTTTAAAGGTGAGTTTAACCAATCAAGGAGGCATCCTGCCAGTTTTATATAAATTCCTCTAGAAAACCAAAAAAGAGGAAACATTACCCAACTCATTCAATGAGCCCGTTTATCACTGATAGAAAAACTAAAGAACAGTATAAGAAAAGAAAATGATAAGCCAATTATCAGTCACCAACATAGATGCCAAAATCTTAAAATATTAGCAAAAATCCAGAAGTGAGTAAAAAATAATAATGAATCATAACCAAACTGGGTTTATATTATGTATGCAAATCCACTGTTTAGATTTGTGCTGAAGTATTTAAGGGTAAATAGCATGATGTCTGTAATTTTCTTTGAAATAGTTCGGGGGAAAGAGAGAGAGAAATGAGGCAAATATTGCAAAGTGTTAACAACTGTTGCACTTATGTTTCAGCAGATATGTACAAGAATGTTCAGAGCAGGATTGTCTAAATAGCAAAAAACCTGGGGAAAAAAATCACACAAAGAGGTATTATACAGCAAAAAAGATAACTGAACTGAAGCTAGGCAAAATGCCATGGATAGATCTTAGAGTACATAATATTGAGTGAAAAAGCAAGTTGCAGAAAACTCCATACAGGTTGATAGTAGATAAGGAAGGTGTACACGGTCAGATTGGTAATGTTTTAGTTTTTAAACTAGGTAGGGGTTCTCCCTGGTACTCATTGCCTTACTATGCTTTATAGTTTACACATGTTTTATGTACATATCAAACATTGCATAATAAATATTTAAAAATATATAAATGCTTGTGTCTTTCCAATACAGATAACAAACCGGTTTCATTGTCAAAAATCAAGCATTCGTTGAATACCTATGTGTCCAGGTTCTTTGTAAGGAAGTATTCCCTTTGTAAATAACTTTTTATGGCAAGCTGGTCTGCCCAGAGCTCTTGCAGATGGAGCTGCTGCCCTGAGTGCACCCTAATGGCCAAGACCAAAAGTGGGCCCCTAACTCCTCTAGGCTAGGTACTGTATCATATATTCATTTTTAATTCTTAAGATTTCCTTACAAAGCTCCTGGACACTCAGAATGTACTGAATAAATCCCACGAAAAGATAGCCAACGCATTTTCTCTCTCTTGGGAATCTGAATTCAGACGTGCAGAGTGAACCAGGGTTACTTCAAGGATACATGTAGGCCAGTAAGAAAGGATCTCATGGCATTCAAGAATAGGAACACCTAGCACAGCTGGGCCTCTTAGAAACTAAGCAGCCCTGCAACAGGCAGCTGTCTCAGTCTCTCTCAAGGCCCACATGGACTCTTTCTTGGAGGGCATTTCTGTCGTTTCTGTGTGTATGCTTTTGATCCTAACTGGCCTCATCCTTACCTTTACTCTATCTTTTCTCAGCCTCATACCTTCTGTGTCCACATTGTTTCTGCTTGTGTATAACTTTTTCCTATTCTTTCACATAGCTGCTCAGTGTATGATTCACTTCAACTCCATTCCCTGCTTCTTACTGCCTGGTTCACTCTGCACTTCAATCCACTCTTCTTTGAGCTACGTTTATTAAGGATCTATCCCTTGCAACCAGGTATATGCTGCACAGAAAATAAGTCTAGTACCTTATAAGACTTATCTTACAGTATGGTTTGGGTAGACTATGCCCTTAATTAGCATGATTTTTCAGGTTCAGACTGAAAAAAATGGGAAAAGCCTTTAAAGAAACCAGAGGATGGAATTTTGGTAACAGAAATGTGGTATATATTATCTATTCCTAACTTTTTTAGGCCATTGTTAATTACTGCTATCTTAAGCAATGATTGTTAAAAGAGATGGGTAATAAATTATGTTTTAAAGATGACATACATTATGAATCAATGCTTACAACTTCTATTGGGTACTAACAAAAAAACTCATGACATTAATGATCGATTGAGTTCCATAAATAATTAGTTAAACTCACCATACCAGTTTCTATGTTAGGTGGATTAAGATAAGTATGTGGATTTCTAATGTAACCATCTTTGTATGGTTCATCTGGAAAGTGATAAGCATTAGACCTTTTGAAATAAGGTCTGTCATGAGGCAGATTGAAGAGATCATGTAGCTCCTAAATGAAATCAGAATCAATAGAAAAAGACAAAAAAGTTGATTTAGATTCCTAGTCAATAAATAATCTTAGACTAAAGAAGTTATAAAATATAGAAAATAACCATATATTGGTTATAAAAGTTTTCAAACACACTTACAATTTAATTCACTGAGGTCAAAGAGGGCGAAAGTTAAACTAAAACCAAGTAAGATTTATTTTTGTTTATGTGTATATGTGTATATTTGTATATGGATAGAAACTGTAAGGGAACAGAGAACAATGAAAATAATTTCTTAGAGTAAGAGAACTGGGATAATTATAAATTAATTATTATAACATAGTCTATTAAAATATATCCAGGCTAAAGACTGGTTTTGAAACAGTTTTGTAAATGAGTAAATTATAATTAACAATGATATATCAAAGTATGTTGAAAAATCACGTTTATAGTGTTTTACAAATACCTTATACTTAAAGCAACAGTGATTAAACTACAGAGAAGTTGGTGGTACAAAACCAACCAATATAGTATGAAAATAAAAATATGCATACGTATTTAAAATGCAATATTTTCCCAATTATATAAAAACATGTAATAGTTACTTTAAAAAGTTTGACATTTTGTCATATCTCCTACATATTCTAGTGGTTTGAATACATCAGCTCCTGTAGCTGTTGCCTCTGCAAAATCAACTCAGTTTGTACTTACAGAGAGGTACAAAGAATTAGAGTCATTATATCTCTTCTTAGGAATAGAGATTAGGAAGATGCTCCTTGGTATAATTTGATGGGTGCCAAGAAAGTCTATCAAAAAGATGTACTCTAAAACCAGTCAGTTTGCCAATAAATCTCACTCTTTTCAATCCTGGCCATGTTTTCTCCAAATTTCCTCAAATGAAACCAAAATAACCCTACTTATGGTAGAATATTACCATAAATCCTAATCAGAATTAGTACACATTCTAATTCCTTCCTTAACTGTAATCTTGTCTCTTACAAATCTGGAAGTAACAGTAGGGAAAAGAAATTTGTTAACACTCATCAGCTATTCTAGGCATGTAACCACCTTTTCAATTCTATGTTTCATTATGGAAATATATAAAAATTTCATAGACTATATGAACCAGATCGAGCATTTGAAATTAAAATGTCACATATGGGTTTAACATGTTTTTTCATTACTATTACAATACTTAAAAAAAGAAGTTCCATGAGGACAGAAATTAAATAATATGTAAAACTAATAGTCTACTTCCACATTTTTAAATTAAATCACAGAATAATTTCCAGTTATCAGAAATATACAACTAAATACAAAATGAATGATAGTCATCTTATTTTCTAAGAATAAAGGAACTGATTTTACCTTTCTATAGGCCTGAAGCTGACCATCTGGAATTCCTGACGGATATGAAATTGTTACAAGACTTTTTTGCCCTGGTAATAAAAAGTGCAGTGGTTCAGGAACCACAATAGATGTTCCTTTCATATATTTCAAAATGCATTTTTCCATATCAGTTAGTTGATTATGAATTGCATCAACTAGAAGTTTCCGAACTCTGTGGGGGAAATACATAACTGTATTAACAAAAGCTATAGTGGCTATGATAAATATTAATAAAAGTGTAGAGCTATTATATCCCTGCTATAGTAAAAAACTTGATTGGACTAGGTTTGTTAAAGGAAATCTAAATTATCCAATGTAAAATAAACTATATATTTGTTTTGTGTTGATAAAGGGAAATCCTTAAGGTTCTAGCATGCTACCCTACTTCCCCAGATAATAATTTAATTACTAGATGACTCTTACGTTAGTAATAAACAAGGAGTAAGTCATAGTAAAACCACCACCACCCTGGATATGCCTCTATGACATTTTTAAATGGGCTCTGATAACTCTGGGGAAAGGTCCTCATTTTTAGGGTTTTTTTTTTTTTTTATTTTTAGAGACAGGGTCTTGCTGTGCTGCCCAAGCTGGTCTTGAACTCCTGGGCTCAAGCAATCTTCTTGCCTCAGCCTCGTGAGTAGTGGGGACTACAGACGTGCACCATGTACCACCGTGCCTGGCTTAAGGTCCTCACTTAAATGTGGCAGTGGTACTTCTATAAAAATACTTACTTGCCCCATGTTTCTTCTGGAGCAACAGATACAACTGCATCAACTGGTAAAGTCATATTAACATAATGGTGTTCTTCGTTTTCCCTTTCGATGATGGGAGTCACAGCTGCCAGAGAGGTTGACATTTCCAGCATAAGATCTATATTTACTATTTGATGCTATATGGATAAATAGTAAGAGTCAACTTGTAGAAAATTGAACACTAAATATAAAGGGTAAGTAAAAGGACTTTTATAGGACAATATATAAAACTATATTGTAGTAAACTGTTTAAAAGCACAAATCTTATCTTAAAAAGAAATTCCTTTCTGCTTCAAAATAATCTAGGGAAAGTGATTAGGGAGTAAAGATGAAATTGTGCTGGTCATACGTTGATAAATGTTAAAGCTAGGTATAGTTTCACTATTCTTTCCACTTTTGTATAGATTTAAAATTAAAAAAAAAAAACAAATTAACAACATAAAATAACCACACACCAAAGGAGCTTTTAAACATTCCTGGTCTAAATACATAAAGATCTACAAACAAATATTAAAGTCTACTTTTTGATTTTCACAGTGGTATGGAACAATTCTGAAACTACTTTCTGTGTACTGAATAAATTTAGTAAAATAGTGAGGATACTGGTAGTCAGGCTTCTCACTGGGAAAAGGTTAGGAACTCTGGGGTTGAAGTGGAACAGGAGGTATCAGTATGATTTATATAGATAAAAATGAATGTGTTACATGCATGTGTGTATATATATGGTATGTATGTATATAAATGTGTGCTCCATGGAGAAATGACTGATTCCTGAGCTGGAATAGGGAAAGGACATATTGTACCTAGAACATCTGATGGAAGAAAGTAGGAAGTGCTCAAAGTTACAATGTTAGAAGGGTACTGAAGCCAGCTTGAAGAAGCTTCTATTGGCCAAATCTTGGAAAATGTGAGCATCAAAATAATTAATGATAGTTTACAGATTATAACCCATTTTAAAAATAAGAATCCATGCTTCTACGCAGATAATAAATAAGTAAAGAAAAGGAAAAGTTCTTCCTCACAGTATAATTTCATCTAATCAATATAGAAGGAAATGACAGAAAAATCACTTTGCAACCAGCAGATTAATATTGGATTCTGGCAAAAGTTATCAAAGTATGTTAAAAGTGGTAGGTAAAAATGTGATAAGGAATAAAATATATACATAGTCTCAGAGTATCTTCCCATGAGATACTAATTATAAGGGGGGAACCAATACCTTTACCATGGAGAAAACTGGTGGATACTATCGCAAGTAAGTGATTAAAGTTAACACCACCAATAACAGGAACAGATTGACAGCATATGTCTCTTTAATATGATGTGCTGAGAAGGAGACAACTTCACTTCTGTGGTATTCTTGTCAGTAATGCATGACCTGAATCTACTCTTAAGGAAGCATAAAACAAACACAAATTGAAAAGCATTCTACAAAACTAATGTGTAGTCTTGAAAATGTCAAGCTCCAACTACTGGCAATCTTCAAATCATTATCTCCAGCCCACAATTTTTTTGCACATTCCACATTTGTAAATTTAACAGCTCATCTGTACATCTTACTGGGGTCTTAAATGTGGCCCAAACTGACCTGTCTTCCCCACCTTCCATCTTTACCCAAGCAAGAAATTGGTCATGCTGTATCCACTAAGTTTCTGAGTCAAATCCATTGTATCACTTAGGTATCTCTTGTATCCATTCCCTCTTCTCTATTTCCATAGTTAGTGGTTTAGCTAGGCCTCTCCTAAAGAGGCCCCTGCCCACCTCTCCAACCTTATGTCTACCCATTCTCCCTCTACCAGCCTGGAAATACCATGGTCATACTAACTTCATACAACTTCTGCCTTAAACAAGTATCTCCATTTTTTACCTCTAAATTCTGGCAAAGTTTGTGGCACATGGCAGGTACTCAATAATATTGGTTCAAAAATCAATAGAACCAAGAATAATGTGAAGAAAAATAAATCATTTATTATTTATGTTACATATTATCTCTAAGATCTCACTCAGCTCCAAATTCAAGGATTTACCATTTTTATCAATAGAGAAGACAGTGATTTACTTACCATGTCTGATAACTTTTTGTCTTTCTTTCTCATGAATTTTCGTTTTATATCTTCTTCCTGCTCAAATCTAAATTTTTAATGCACAGATATTTATAATATGGAATAATGTTTTGAAAACATTCCTAGAAATTTTCAAACATACTCACTGAATAAAGCGCATTACGTTCTTACAAGCAGAGCTATCAGTCAGTTCTCCTGGAATGGTGTTTATGTCACTGTTGGGCCATATATACACTGAACTGTGGCAAATTCTGAACACAAGTGCATTTGAAGACAGCTTGGTAGACAGATCACTTAACACATGTTTTAGTGCCTTCTTGATAAAAAGTTCTAAATTGAAAGAACATAAACAGAAGTTAAGAAAAATCTTAAACTTTTCAACATGACTGGTTCCAAACGTAGACAAAAGTAGATTATAGTAAAACTGACGCTCAAATACCCATTCTCCATATTCAATAATTATGTTTGTTTGGCCTTTCTTTTTAAAAACTTGGGATAAAATTCAGACCACAAAATTAATTCTTATAAAGTATACAATTCAGTGGCATTTAGTATAGTTACAAGGTTTTATAATCATCACTATCTAATTCCAGAACATTTTCATCAACCCAAAAAGAAATCCTGTACCTATTAACAGTCACTCCTCATTCCCCCTACACTTTTCTAATTGAAAATTTTCTAATTCCTCCTCTACATTTTTTCCAATTTGCTCAGAATGCTCCATGAGTTGGTGGGGGTGCTGGAAAACAATGTCTAAGTTTAAATCCCATTTAATCCACATACTAACTATATAATGTTCCACAGTTTATTTATCCTATGTCTCACTCAGTTTCATTTGCAAAATGGAGAGAATCTCAGTATATTTCACCATCAATTTTATAATAAAAAGGGAGAATGTTTTGGAAGACCTACCATTAGCAGTAGCTAGCTGAAAAGCCAGATCGAGGCCTCCTCTTATTCTGAAGAGTATATCCATAGTTTCTGAAATCCCCTAGAACAAATAAAACCAAAATTCCTTTATTAAATGAAACAATCTCATCCTTATACAAATTAGAAACTAATTTAGTATAAGGTAAAGCATTAATTAAGCCTGACTCTTCAAATTATTTCATGAGTGAATTCTTTGTTTTAGGGAGAAAAACAAAACTAAATTCTAAATCAGGGGTTCTTAACCTTTGTTCCACACTGAAATCACCTCAGGAGCTTAAAATACCAATACCTGAGCTGTACACCAGAGGTTCTGATTAATTGGTCTAAGGTGGGCCTATGCACATATATATTTAAAAGTGTCCTCTGCCCCAGGCCAGTAATTCTAATGTGAAAAGGCTGAGAACCACTGCTGTAAGACAAAAATTCTATCATAGTCTTGATGGGTTTAACAATGACAAAAAAAAACCATCAATGGTAAAGAACTAGTTTAAGAGTGTGACAAGAGCACTGAACCCAACACCTGGTGATCAGAACAAGGAAAGGAAACTAACACATCACTGATGGTGGGAGTACAAACAGGCAAACTCTTCATTGTATGTGGCAATAAGAATCAAAGCCTTACATTCACATCATTGGTCTAGTGATTCCACATTTAGAAATTTAGTCTAAAAAATCTGCAAAACACACAAAGATTCGGTATAAGGATGTTAACCTGTCAACAACAGAAGATTGGTTAAATAATTATGAATATCATACAGCTATAAAAAATCATGTTTTAGATGAAAATTAAATGGCATAGAACAATGCTTGCAACTTATAAAGAGAAAAAAGCATCTCCAAAATGGAACTGATCAGCAGTTCTGAACTTGGGTCCATATGCTGAGTTTCAGGTAGTTGATGACATATGACAAATGACATGTATCATTTGTGTGTGCGTGTGTGTATGTGTGTGTGTGTATGTTTGGTGGAGAGAGAGAGAGAGAGAAAGAAGGAGGAGGAGGAAGGGAGAGAGAAAAAGAGGGGGAGGGGAGTGATTTCTTTTGGAAAAAGGTTTCAAAGATTTCATCAGGGCCTCAAAATATGTCCCAAATAGGCTGAAAAACCAGTAAGACAGTAAGAACCCTATTTTGAAATAAATTAGTAAGTGCTAACATCTGCTGAGCTCTTACAGTGTAAAAGGCATTATGCTAAATGCATACATTAATCCTCAGAACATTATGAAATAGGTACCATTACAATTTTCTCATTTTACAAATTCTTGGTCACATTTCCTTAAAGGTGTTGCTTTTACTAATTCTATAAATTTTAACCCTGCTGAAAGATCATACCCTTTGCCCCGATTCTACTTCTTGGAATTTATTCTAAGGAAACAAGAAAGGTTGGGACAAATTTAGCTTCAATGTTGTCCATTTACCATCATGGGATCAAAAAAATTGGAAACCACTTAAATAGCTATCATTAAGAAGTCGGTTAAATAAAGAACAAAACAAGTTTAAGATACTGAAGATAAAAGTTAAAAGGACAGGGAAGTGAAAATTTTAACTCATCTACTTACTGTATGATTTTGCACAATTTGACTAATTGCTCAAGTCTGTTTCTCTTCTGTAGAACTGGAAAAAAATATAACTTCCCAGGGTTGTTGTGAAGATTCCATAAGAGATCATACGTGAAAGCACTAGAGTCTCCCTAGATTTCTGAATTGAGATCTTCTCTGAAGAAATAATATTTAAACCAATATCTGAAGGGCAGGTACCAGTATTAACAATTCCAAAGGAAAGATGGCAGCTGGAGGCGGAAGAGCCCATTCCAGGCGGGGGCACCGACTGGTGAAGGCCCGCTTAAAAGACCACTTAGGAGACTGCCCCAGATGGTTAGATCTGATAGTGAGAAGAACAAGGATGGTAAGAGTGGATAGAATGACAATAGACAGACATTTAGAAGTACAATCCATAGGACTTGATTATAGATTGAATGTCAGGAGATGTCAAAGATAATTTTCAGGTTTTTGGCAGGCACAACAGGGTTGATGGTGGTGCCATTTACAGGGATGGGGGTTCTTGGAGGAAGGACAGAGGTGGAGTGAGGGGAGGTGGAAATGATGAGTCAGTTTTGAACTTGATGAGTTTGAAATACATAGGAGCTATCCAAGTGGAGGCACAGTTAACAGATTTGTGGGTCTGGAGCTCAGAAGAAAGGTCTAAGCTGGAGATACAAATTTGTAAGAAAGCATAGGGTGTAACGTTACCCTGAAGAACACCAACATCTAGGATAGGGATTGGACAACTTTGCTGAGCAATGAGACCCGACGGAGGGAAACCAGGAGAGTGTGACGTCACGGAAATTAAGGGAACAGAATACTGGAAGAAAGTTATGCCTATCTGTCCCAGGTTAAATCCTTCTTCAAAGGCTTCAAAAACGTCGAACAATCCCTCAGAATGCATTCACGAAGAAGAGGGGAAGGGAGCGCGTGTTCAAACCCAGTTGAGGCGGGAGGCATGGTTGTGGGGGGCAGTCTCCCTCCGGCCCCAGCGGGGAGAGAGCTGCCCTGACCGCGGAGTTCGCAGCCGTCATCTTGGGCCCCGGCAGGACCAGCTCCTCTCAGGGGCTGTGGAGCTGTACCCGTGGCGGCTGCCGGAGCCCGAGGGGAAGCAACGCGGTAGGTGACAAGCAGAGGTACTTACCATGTCCGCGACGTGGCGCTGACAGCGGCACTGACACCTGCCCACCGGTTCAGGGGGCCGATCCGGAAGTGGCGTCATCGCCAGCCGTGGGCGGGGCCTGGGCGGGCCGACTACAACTCCCAGCATGCCTGGTATCATTACGCCACGGGCGTACCACACTGCGTCTCCTTAAAGAGACGACCGCCCCTAACGTATTTGGAGTGGATTCTCCGGTACCCGGAGCAACGCGTCACAGTGAGGGCTCTGCGCGCGGACAGTTCGGAGGCGCTTCGCGGCCACGGCCTCTTGGGAGAGGCGCTTGCTCAATTGCGACTTGGAGCCCTCGTCGTTCCTGCAGCCCAGTTAACCCGGACTGGAACTAGAACCTCCTGATCTCAAGCACTTCCGAGAGGTGACTTGGTACTCACGGACACTAGGTGTTGCCTCTTAGATAACATTCCTACTCGGAGCCTCTATTTCCCTAAAGGGAAATATTCATAATTTCCTCATCATCCCAGCCAGAAGTTTTCTGCCCCTTCTTCACCCCGCCCCCCACCCCGACACTTTATACATAACCTTTCGAAGGGAACCTGCCATATTCCACTTGTGTTACATTGTATTTTTTTGTCTACTAGATTGTAAGCTTCCCGGGGGCAGGATCTATGCCTTTTTAAATCTGTTTTTCTAGCTTCTACCAGCGAGCCTTGCCCAGAGGAGGGGTTTGCAAAGTATCTGTTAAGTGAATGAATGAATGATTTTGTAAATGTTGCTCAAGAAGAGTTAAGTAATGCAAAAGTTCTGGGAAGAACTTCTTTCCTTTCCTCCTTCAGTAGCTGGCTGAATGGTGTGCCAAACGTTGCGCAGACACTGGGAATGCTGTGGTCAGGAACCAAACTCATACCACCGTTCCCGCCTTTGTGGAGCCAACAGTTTAGAGGGGGAAACAGCTGTTAATGAAATGATTCCTACACGACACTACGAATGTAAATGATGACCCAGCAGATAACCATGATGAGGGCTTGGAAGGAGAAGTACATGCCGCTATGATAGAGGGAGTTAAAGAAGTGAATAAATTGAGCAGTCTGAAGGATCCGTGTGTGTGTGGAAAGATCGGCACGCTGAAGTACTGGCCTATAGTGAAACAAAATAGGCAGTAGTCCTGTGCCTGGAGAGAGCCCAACCTGAGATCTATGAGAGAGAATAAATGTGCATCCAAGGGGCCAGGGAGGGGGATCTCCATGGTGGCGGATGAAGCTGGCAGATTAAGTGGACCTCATGAGCCATTTAAAGGATTTAAACCTCTGTAGCGGCACAGGAAGGCTTTGTGATTGGGAAGTGGGGTGGAGATTTGAAATACGATGTAAATCGAAGTACTACATCCCAATTGCCTGACTTTTAGTTCTAAAGCATACCTGATCAGTGGAAAATGTAGGATAGGGGAAGGGTGTTGTATTTTTTGTGTGCTTTAGTTTAAAATGAATCTTCACTTGCCCCTTTGATGTTACACATTAGAAATGATTCATGCTCAGATGAGCCACAGTTCCAAATAGACAAGCTTGCTGAGAGTCATTGAAACAGCTTGTTCTAAATTCAAGGGAAAAAGTTCTTACCTTGGATTATAAATTGGGAAGCATAAGAAAATGTTTGTTTTATTCACTAATGTATACCCAGTGCAGAGCTCATAGTTGATGCTTTAAAACATTAGGGTAAGATGGGCAAGTATTCTTAGCTCTTTGGTCTTCCTTTTTAGGACATATCTGATTTTTAAAATTAATTTCTAAATAAAGAGTTGCATGTTTAATGCAATATTTCACCTTCGTTTGGTCATTTCAAAAGAAACTCACAGTTGCAGTCTGCCCTTTAGCAAATATTGAGAATTTATTGTGGGATTTTTGTTTGCTTTGTTGTTATTCTTGTTTTTATCTTGCTTAAATAATTGTTTTCTCCCCACCTTCCCTCTATGAGCTAATTTTGCTAGTGGCACATTTCTTATATTCATTTAAACTTGAAAAAAACCTCAAGCACTGTAGGGCAATGTGTTGTGCATTCTGAAAAGCTGTTACAATTTTCAATATGAGGGACAATACAGGCTGTTTAAATCATTTTATCTAAACTGTAAAAATGTCTGCCTTATATAATTATAATTTTTAAATTGACCCTGAACTTCTCAACAGAAGGATTTGTTTACATATTATTTATACTATACTATACAGTAATGATTTTATCATTTCCAGCAGTGCAACAGATGATATCATACACATTCCTTTGTAATTTGTGGGCACTTCACATGGAGAGTCAAGGGGAGGGTTCATGGGATAATTTTCAATCCCACTGTTTGCCCCCAGCCCCACAGGGTAGATTCTTTCCCCGCAGAATTTGGGACTGTTGTTTTATAGTGGATGTTAAAGCTGTCATACTGAAAGTAATTGGACCTGCAATTTAGTGATCATTTTTTTCCTAAATTTTCCCCTTTATTTTTCAATGTAAATTAGGATTTTGCTATAAAAGAAGTAGCTCTAAGGAAACTTTTGCAGTTACCAAGATAGAGAACACAACCACAAGAAGCAACCATGCCTGCAGAAGTAGGGAAAACGGATATGGAGAGGATTGGCCTCTTCAGTGAGATGGAATATATTACTGTTGGTGATAGATATGTGTCACAATATAATCGTAAGTATATTTAGTTTTCTTTACAGCAGAACAGTGGATATTTTCTATAAGAAATTTTGAATTTAATGTTTAAGTCACATATTTTCAGTGGTCTGTTTTAAAACATTTAGTTCTAAAGTTGATTGCTTTGTAAAATTTCAATAGAGGTAAGAGAGAACTTAATTTTATAAGAGTAGGAAACTAATTTTATTGGGCTACTCTACACCCACTTATTGTCCTCATAAGGCAATTTTATTTCTTTCTAAAGGTGAATGGCAGTTTTCTCCCAGAATAATTTGCTTTTAGCTTTTTCTTCTTAGATGAAACACTCCACTATGCAGACAGCATTTACATTCACATCCAAGAAGGCCAGCCATTATTACTTTCCTGAAAAATGAAATGCTAAATGAATGGCAGAGAGATTTTTAGAAAAGTTATAAATAATCAAAAGAACTAAAGTAAATAAATATTTTACATGTCACTTAAATTTTTGGATATCCAATGACTTATATATAACAATAAAAAAGAAAACACTGATTTGTAAAAATCTCCAAGGTACATTGTAAATAAAAAAAAAAAGCAAGGTATATTTGCATAGTGCATATAATATGCTAAGCATTAACAATGAAAAAGTATATATATGAAAATATTCACTTGAACAGGCCTAAACATTCTCTAGAAAACAAAATGTCATTGCTTGTGGAAGAGGAACTGGGTGGCTAAGTATGGAAGACTTATTGTGAAAATGTTTATACTTTTGAATTTGGAACTATTTGAATGTACTATCTTTTCAAAAAATCAGTTTAAAAAATCAGTGACACAAATTCGCATTTCAATATCCAGTTGAATTAAGGCTAGTGTACACTTCAAAAATTCTTCACATTACTGAAGGACTTCTCAAATAGAGTTCTCCTATAGCTTTCAAATTGTAAAAGAAGTCCTAAATATTTCTGAAAACAGCCTTTAAAAAATTACTGGGCTACTAGTATTTCATTCTGTAAATACCACAACTTTTTAATCTGTTCTCTTATTGATGGACATTTGGGCTATTTCTTGTTTTTGATCATTATGAATAAAACTACTATGAATATTCTTGTTCATGTCTTTACTGGACATAGGCCCTCATGTGTCTTGAATATGTACCTAGGAGGGGAACTGCTTCAATTTGAGTATGAAACACCCTTGTCTTTAACCTATGCGCACACTCTTACTGAATTGTCACACAACCAGTGTTTCCCAGTACATAGATGGAGAAATACTGGATTACACAGCCTTTACGTTGTCTTCCAACTCTAAAATTAAGAGTGTATAACCAGGACCTTAACCTAAATGTTCAAATGTTTTAATGATAACCTCTTAGGCTTTATTGTCAATATAGCCTTTAACCCAGAACTTTCAGCGAATGTTTTCAAACAGTAAGTTTTTATAGCTCAAAACTCATAATTGGCCCAAACTATATTTGGAAACTTTTCTGCTATTTTCCATGTCCCTTTAGTTACTAGTGAGCTCAAAATTATAATATTCCTAATTTATTTTTAAAGGACCCTTTAATGAGGCTGCAAGCAAAAATAGACAGATGCTACCTGGGGGATCCAAAGAAATGTCAGATCTCCAGGCAGGTTATTTTGATCCCCATTTTGTAAGGATTTTTGAAGGTGAAGGCTACGTAAATCTGAATCAAGTGAGGAGACGGCATATGATGGAAGAAGCCAAAAAAAATCTAGGCAAAGCTTTCCTTCCTAGTAATGGAGAAAAAATGCTGTAAGTGTTTGGGGAAAAACAAGTCTTGAATGGATTTCTTATACCTTTCTCTATCTAGCCTAAATTAAATGTTTATTTTTCTGTAGGACTTAGATTAATTTTTAAGTATGATTTTAGGTTAGTTTGTCTTGGCTAGAGGTAGTTATATTGGATGATTTAGATTTACAGGTAATTTTGATAAAGTATATTATTAAATTAAATTTTGGATTACCTATGTCACTGTTCTCTTATTAGTTTATATAATAAAAGCCAAGTAAATAATAAAAATAAATTTGTTTAGAAACCTCGCAAGAGTTAGGTTAGGGGAACAAATTGCTTGAGTTATCATTTCTATGCCCTTGACTATTTTTTATGCTTTTATAGAGTATAAATAAAAATTGTGAGATCAGGAGAAACATTTTTTTGATAAAGAGAATAATTGATCAGAGATACGTTATTTAAAAATCATTGTGAAGATACACTTATGTGGTGGTTTAACAATACTTTAGTTGTGACAACTGTCAATGTGAAGGTTCTTTTTTTCTTAACTGTAAATCATTAGTTTAACAAATAAGACCATGTAGTCTATGTTATATATAGACTATGTTGCTATATAGTTGAGGTTTAAAATATAATGTTCATTTACATTCAGTAACTTTGACTCTCTCAATTTAGAATTTATGATAGGTGAGAACTGATTGAAGTCTAATTTTGTGCTTATTTGTTATACTTTTTGAGACTAGTAAAACTACATTTCTATAATTCAGACTTCCTTCTAATTCTAACAGGCAGTCTTCTCTTCTCAGCCAAAATTATTATCCTTATTCGGTGTGAGGGGTTTCTTTTCTTTTTTCATCATAGTTTAATCTTTTTCTACCTTTTCATACTTTGGGTAGAGTTGAATTATTTATTTTTATTATTGTTTCTTGGACTTATTTCTTTTTTGAGATATAAATTTAAAAATGTGGATTTTTTTTGACACTACTGCATTTCTTTTTCATGTATTATATGTATTTTACCCTTTAAATAACTTCTTCCTATTTTTCAGACTTCCCCCTCCCACCAGCTCCCTCGCAAGTTGGCCTGTGATGAACTTTGACCCATGCGGTAGTAATTAGGAATTGCTGCCTTGATACATTGGTTTATAATGTGCATATGTTCATATGGCAGCCATGAAATAATAACAGTTTTATAATTAGACAAGCTTTTCTTTCTTTTAAAAACTCAGATTTGTGAAAAACACCTGTAATTTAGTGGAGTACAGAAAATGTTTCCAAAAAGAGAGATTGGTGATGTAAATAAGAAGCTTTCCTATAGGCATTTATTCAATACCAAGTTATGGAACCATAGGCATTTAATAAATGCCAAATATAATGACTTTTGCTGCTTGCATTAAATCACATTCTAGTTAAATTATGCCTGTGCACAGTTGTCCTTTTCTCTGTACTATCATTGCTTTATTTTCTTACTGTATTTTGGAATTTTATGACATGTTCATAAATAGGGATTAATAAAAGTGAATATCCTCTCCTACCATTTCTAGGCTGGAGATAAAAAGTAATTGATGTTGATGTGTTTCTAGTTTTTGAAAATTTTAACTCATGTATAAACAGTGTCAAGTTTTGACAGTAGGGTGTCATTTGCTTTGTAGACCATTTTTTTATTAAAACTTATTTACTTCAGTGATAACTTAGAAATTAAAAAACTATGCCTGTTACTAACATTAGTTATCTTTTTTATTATGAAAATTTTAAAGAAAACATTTGTTAAAGTACTGGATAGTAAATAGTTTATTGATTACATACACAATGTGTGCCCAGAAAATTTAACATGAAAGTTGAAGAAAAGAAAATGTTTGGTTAATTTTTTTCTCCAGTAAAGTAATAAGGTATATGCCAAAAAGTAGAAAGTGAACACCCATATTCTATGAGATTCACTTTCCCATCAGCAGTGGAAACAATAGTTTAAAATATATGTTTTGAATGTGTAGTTTCTAGTGAGTAGATGGTCAGAAGAAATTAACCATTTATTACCACAAAGTGCCTAGAAATTCATCTAAAAACACAAGTCTGTTTATTGTTACAGTTAACTGAATTAATGGGAACTTTTCTAACTTCCTAAAGATTATGAAGTCCTGTTTGTGTAGAACATTTAAAATAAGCGTAAGAGGCTGGTGGGCCTGCTCCAGCAGGTGGCGCTGCACCAGCAGAGGTCCTGCCCCTCCACTGCTGTTGCCTCCGCTGAGAAGACAGTGGAATCAAAGAAAGAAGAATCTGAGGAGTCTGATGATGACATGGGCTTTGGTCTTTTTGACTAAATCTCTTTTATAACATGTTCGATAAAAAGTTGAACTCTAAAAAAAATAAATAAAATAAGCATAAAAGTATTAAAAACATATGAGGAAAATAAAATTAGATTAAAAACTAATAAAATTTTTTTCTTATCAAAATCAAACAAGTCAATTCTGTTGCATATATTTTCTCCTTTTTTCATCTTTTTAAAAATTGTTGTAAAATATATATGACATGAAATTTGCCATTTCAACCTTCTCCTTTTAAAAAACTTAAAAAATATTGTATTTAAGATGTGGATTAGGAAGCTACCATGGAACAATAGGTGGTCCGGTCCCATTCTTCAGTGCTCAGTCAAAACCTAGAGAAAAGTATCAGCCACCTGGAAAGAATTTATATACAAACCCAGGAAAGAAAGGAACTGGATATGGGTAAGATTTTGAATATTTCTTGTTTTGAATTTTAAAAATTCAATTAAAAATTTCTAAACCTTGAAGTCACCACTACTTGTTTTCCTTCCTTAGCTATGCAAATATTACCATAGGTAAACAGTTTTCACACTCTGCCGATTTCTATGATGCATCAAAAGTAAATTATAAGGTAAAATAATCTATCTTGAATTTTTCAAACTTTCTCTTATTTGGTTAACCCTGAGAATTCACTTATGCTCTAATTTTGTTTTATTCTATTTGTATCACTGGGGCAACAGCAGACTGGTGTTTATGGTTGTGATCATTTTACCTTAGATTTCCACGTCTTGCTGTAGATCCTCTTAGCTCCTTCCAGGATGAATTTTATTCTCTGCTTGGTTTACCACACCTGTCTTACATCTCTCTAAACTTGCTGTGAGACTTCTATTAACTTGGCCTGATCAACTATGCTCTATTTTAAGAGTTATACCCCAACTCTCAGTGATATTTCCACCACACTCTAATATTTTGTGCCTAAGAAAGCAATGGTAATACTTTGGGACTGATCAAGAAGCCATTATGGTGAGCCAATGCGATGGAGGAGCGGTAGGGTGATGGGAAAAAGTAGAGGTTAGAGAATGGACGAATTCTTATGGGAGAGAGAGTGAAAGGAAGGGAGAAAACTGCTCACTTCATTAAATGGCAGAAATAAAAACTAAAATGTACTGGCATATGCCTCTTACACTCACTGTATACCATATTTGACTTATAATGAAACTGTGGGGAATGTCTACATGTGAGTAAATAGAGGAAATTTGTAAATTTTAGAATAATGTCAACATAATGTAACAGTATCAGCATAACTTAAAGAAAGCCAATAGTAATGAGAAGTCAAGTTAGTTTGGACTTTAAGCAACAGAAATTAAATGGCAATCACTTTATTCGTTTTTGTGGTTTCGTTTTTATAAATATATAGGCTTCAACAATTTTCCTGTGCTGATTTTAAATGTCAGTGGGAATGTAAGATAGAACAGTGGCCAATTTTGAAAATGGGCATGTCCAAATCCAGGAAAAGTTTTCTGTTAAATTGGGCAGAAACCTTGGTCATTTGAAAATAAGCAGCTCTGTTTCTAAATATGAATTATGCAGTTTATATATAATTGTATATAAACTACTTTTCATCTGTAGGAATAATAAAGCATACATATTACATAACTACATACAATGTAATTTTACCAATGGCTCAATAATTAGTATTTCATCCTAATCCTTATGGGTATAAGATTGTTTTTTCTCTTTACACTAAAGCTCTTTTATTCTCATTTTCAGAATTTATTATACATGAGTCAGAAATTTTATGTTCCTGGATTTCCTAAAATTAATTCTAAAACTAATTTGAAAAATGTATCTTGCTTTTCTTTTTAGTATTTTCAAAAGGTTACTCCACTGTCTTCTTGCTTGAATTGTATCTGATGAGAAGTCTGGTATAATACTAAAATTTTTGTTCTTCTGTATGTAATGTGTCATTTTCTCTGGCTACTTCAAAGGTTTTCTTTTTATCACTCATTTGATTATCATGTGCCTCTGGGTTGTTTTCTTTCATGCTTCTTGTGCTTGGGGCTTATTGAGCTTTTTGGATCTTTGGGGTTATGGTTTTATCAAATTTGGAATATTTTAAGCCATTATTTCTTCAGGTTTTTAAAAAATCCCTCCTTTCTCGTCTCCTTCAGAGATCCCAATTACATATGTATTAGGTCTCCTGTAATTGTCCCACAACTTGCTGATTCCCTATTCACTTTTTGAAAATTCTCTCTCTTTTTTTCTCTGTATGTCACTTGGGATAGTTTCTACTATTGCTGTGTCTTCCAGGTCACTAAACTATTCTTCTTTAATATCCAATCTGCTGTTAATGCCATGCAGTGTATTTTGTTGTTGTTGTTGTTGTTGAGGCCGGATCTTGCTCTGTCTCCCAGGCTGGAGTGCAGTGGTGTCATCATAGCTCGCTGCATCCTCAAACTCTTGGACTCAATCAATCCTCCTGCTTCAGCCTCCCAAGTAGCTGGGACTACAGGCATGCACCACCATGCATGACTAATTTTTAAATTTTTTGTAGAGACGGGGGTCTTACTATGTTGCTCAGGCTGGTCTTGACCTCCTGGCCTCAAGCAATCCTCCTGCCTTAGCCTTCCAAAGTGCTAGGATTACAGGCATAAGCTACCATGCCCAGCCCCATCCAGTGTATTTTTAACCTCACATGTTGTGGTTTTGCTTTCTAGAAGTTTAATTTGAATATTTTTTATACCTTCATGTCTCTACTTAATTTTTTGAGCATATGAAATATAGTTATACTATTTTAATGCCCTTCTCTGCTAATGCTAACATCTATATCAGTTCTTGGTTGATTTTGAATAATTGAATTTTCTTATTAGTATGGAGGTCATATTTTCCTACCTTGAATTACTGGTAATTTTTTATTGGGTGTCAGGTACTGGGAATTTTGTTGAGTGCTGTATATGTTTGTATTCTTAAATATTCTTGGGCTTTGTTCTGGAATGCATTAAATTACTTAGAAATGGTTTGCTCTTTTCAGATCTTGCATTTAAGATTTGTTAGATGTAACAGGAGCAGTGCTAATTAGGGCTAATTATTACCCACCACTGAGGCAAGACCTTTCTGGATACTCTGCCCCGTGCCCTATGAATCATTGAGTTTTCTAGCATAGCTGATGGGAAGCAGCACTATTCCTAGTTCTGTTTGAGAGCCAGGCTTCCTTCTTTCAGGTAGTTCTTTTCTTGGCTTTGAGTGGTTTTCTCACACATGTGCTAGCAGTACCCAACTAAATATTCTAGTGCACATGTTGCTAAAACAAATACAGTATTCTTCTGGTAAAAGGTGACTGTGCTCTGGTAAAAAGTGATCCTTCAAACATTGCCTTATAATAGCATGCATCAGAATCACCTGGGGTGACTGTTAAACCTGCAGATTAGTGAGCTATACAGCAGACCACTGCAATCAGAAATCTTTGAGGGAAGAGCTTGGTAATTTGTAATTTAAGTAAATTATCAAGTGAGTCCCATGAAAACTAAATTTTGAGGAACACTTCCCAAAAGGATAAATAGAATAAATTTTAGGTACCACTCTTGTGGATGTGGAAGAGAGGAGAGCAGGTTGCCAAGAATGGCCAAAAGTCCTATAAGGCTGCAGAAAGGAAGAAGACAAGCCAAAGCAGGAGAAAAATCTGAGAACAGTGAAGAATTCTGAAAGTGCTATAGCAGGGTTCCTAGTAGTAAAAATTACTCTTCTCTCAAATAACTATCTATTTTAGATTTCACTTATCAAGTGTTTTCAGTTGTTGAATGATGAAATATCAGATTTTATATTTGTAAAAATTGAAAAAATGTATCAGTATTTACTTTATAGTTGTCTTTTTAAATCTATATTTAATAACATGAAATTTTTGCTACTTTATTAAGAGCTAGCAATTTTTATACTTAGTATTGTCCCATAATTTATGCTATGTAATTTCAAACTCTTTAATTTACAGAAAGAGAATGAAGAACATCGAAGTTTAGTTAAAGGATCACCTTTCAAGTTAAATCTTTACCCAAGGGAATATTTTGACATGAATCCTTATTTTTCTGAGAAACCTTTACCACCAATTAAAAAAGAAGTGAAGAAAAAATTAATTCCAAGCCCTTTTAAACCTTCTTCTCCTGGCAAAAAGGTAAGTTAGAAATTTTAGAGTGGAAAACATTAAGCATTCATTATAAAGAAATACTGCCTCTTGCTGTCAAATGATTTTATTACCCATATAAATAAGAAACGTTTGCTTTTATGGATGCCAAGAATCATGAAGTCCATTTTTACAAAATTATGTAAAATCCTGAAGCATGGCTAGTGTAGGAAATAATGAAGCTCTTGTAATGAAGTAATTATTTTCTTCAGATGTATTTGAATTTACAAGGAATTTTTGATGTATTAATACCTCTCTAGGTTCTGGGCCTAGTTTTTCTTAAAACCATAAAAAGCCAAACCATCTTTTAGTTTTTGAAATGGTGATTAAAATGAACTATTTCCCTATTGCAGAAGTTTACAACAAGTGAGAATAAAAATAAAATGCTCTAACAGTTTATAAACCTTAGTTTATACTTTTTTTTTTTTTCCCCCTGTGAATTGGCTGTGCATCTTCTTTACGGACTTTGTATTAGGATATTTGTGTTTCTCATATTGACTTGTAAGATCATTTCATATATTAAGGATACTGTTCTTTTGTCATTTGTGTTGCAAATAATTTTTCTAGTCTGTTGGGTCTTTGACATTAGTTATATTTTGTGCTGTTCAGGAATTTCGCAATTTGATGTAGTCAAATTTATCAATCCTTTGTGGTAAGATTTATGTCATTTTCAGAATGGCTTTCTTTTCCACCAATATTAGAATAATGTACCTTCTTGATTTCTTCTATTAGTCTTATCTTTATTCATTTAAATACTGAATTGCATTTTGCTGTGAAGAATAAGGTAACGATCCAGCTTTTATCTTTTTCAAAATCCAGTTTTGGGGGCATGAAGATACTTCGGGTGATAATGGAAATGTTCTGTGTCTTGATTGTGGTGATGGTTTCAAGGGTGTATACATCTGTTAAAACTCATAAATTGTACACTTTACGTGGGTATAGTTTATTGTATATGAATTAGATTTCAGGAAATCTGATTTTTAAAAAGGCAAGTTGTTTCTAATCTCACTGATGGAATAATTCATTTTTAATACCACTGCTTTGAAATGCCATCTTTATCAAATCAACATTCTCATTTTAATAGACTATAAGAGAAGTATAAAGTAAATCACATTTTCCTCTCACTTCTATTTCTAGGTGTTATTGCTAATTTTTTAAAAAATATCTTCCCCATCATTGACTGGCATTTAGTAAACCCATGTTGTGCCAGGCTCCTTGTTCCCTGTTCCCAATCAAAATATATCTGACCTAGATCTCATTCCGTCAGTAATAGGCTTGCTCCCCTAAGTGATAGCCTAATCTGGTAAACTCTCATTAAAATATCACTGCTTGGCAATAGTTTAGAATATTACCTTACTACAAACATTTTCATTTTTATAGAGAAATTTTGAAATTAGTGTTTTGCCCCTATAGAATTGGTGGTAGAGAGAACCTTTGCTGGTATTTGAATTAAGCAGTATAGGCAACTTTCTTTAAATGTAAAGCTGACTCCATAGACTACAAAAATATGCATGAACTCTTCACAAGCTAATTTAGTAGAAGCATTTTACAAAACTACATTAAATTTTCCCACTTTTATCTGTAGCCTGGTGGAATGAAGGCAGGAACATTTGACCCTTACCCAGCACATTCTGCTGACCCTTATGTGGTTAAATTGTCAAAGATTTCCAGCAAAGATGATAAGATTTTCCATCCACCAAGTGGACCAAAAAGCAGACCAACTGAAAGTATAATGACTTTGAATGTCAAAAGGTAGGAATATCTTACATTTAGCCTATAAACCAAGAAAAAAATTGTTTTCAAGTTTTTGGCTTCAAAATTATATCTTTTATTTGTACATACTTTTAAAAATAATAACAAATTTGGGCAACTTTAGAAATCTCAGCTCCTTCCATATACAGGTACCTGTCTTCTCTCATGGAAGTTCTTTTTCATCTTCCGAAATTCTCAATTGAAAAGGCTTAATTAATGTACCCAACTATTCTGCCCATAATTTTTTTTTTTTTTTTTGAGACAGAGTCTCACTCTGTTGCCCAGGCTAGAGTGCCATGGTGTCAGTCTGGCTCACAGCAACCTCAAACTCCTGGGCTCAAGCAATCCTCCTGCCTCAGCCTCCCGAGTAGCTGGAACTACAGGCATGCGCCACCATGCCCGGCTAATTTTTTCTATATATATTTTTAGCTGTCCATATATTTTTTTTTCTATTTTTAGTAGAGACAGGGTCTCAATCTTGCTCAGGCTAGTCTCGAACTCCTGAGCTCAAACGATCCGCCTGCCTCGGCCTCTCAGAGTGCTAGGATTATAGATGTGAGCCACTGCGCCCGACCTCTGTCCATAATTTTTAAACTTAATCTATTAGTACCTTATTATGAGTCATTTGAGACTACTTAGACATTAATATTTGTAGTTCAGTATTGGCTATTTCTCAAAGGGAGTTTCTCAGCGATTGTGAGGAATCCTAATGATGCTTGAGAGTTCTGTCCTTAACTTTGAAATAATCTTCTGTGAAAACAGGAAATATTCTGGTTAGTTAAAAATAATAACATCACTTATAATGCTTTGAGAAAAAGTATATGTGTGTTACCCAAGTATCTTAAAACTTCAACTTTACCCAGATTTCGAACACTCTCAAAACTGAAAAAGGTCTTTGGAGTTTAGAATACAAATTAGAAAAAAACAATCAGTCATTCCGTGTGTGTGTGTGTGTGTGTGTGTGTGTGTGTGTGTGCAGGATCATGAAGAAGTGGAAGAATCCATTTGGTTACCTTTCTATGCATTGAAAATGTTTTAATGCCATTTAAACAAACCTACGTATTTCTAACTGCGATGTACTCATACAATGAATGAAGTAAAGGACACCAAATTTACATTCTTTTCTTTTATAAAAACAGTAGTACATCTTTAACATTTGGAGCCTGATTATAATAACATTGTTATTATGTCATGAAAATAAGACTGCCTTTCTTTGCAAAAGTGTATTTCTAACTCACTACTCAGTAACTTCTTTAAACAATGTATTTGCCAACAGAACTAACCAGCTAAAGACTAATTATTTAAATTTTTTATGAATAAATTTAAAAATACTAGTGCCATTTGTTATCTTTTACCTAATCAGAAATATAATTTTAAACACATGACTTCTTTTGGGGAAGAAGGCTTCATAAAAAGTTGATACTATCTTAAAATTTTGACAATTTGGAGCAGTCTAACTTACATGATGGTGATATTCATTACTCTTGTTACTCATGAGACTGTTGAAAAGATTCCGTGGTCCCCTGATACCTAACAATGGCTTGTTTACATTGTATTCTCTCAGCATCCATCCAGAATTTCAATATGTATCAACTTTTCTGACTAAAGTATTTTAATCCATTCAGTCAGTCTTTGAGCATCTTAACCTTTACATCATTTAGGGATTTATCTAGCACTAAATTTTGTGTTGAGAGTTTTCAAGATTAGAAAAATGATTTTAAATAGGGAAAACTTAAAATTTATATAGTTTATTACTTCAGATGTGAATATTTACAAAATAAATGCGTGTAAGCCCACTTTTTTATAATATGGTTACTGTATTTCATGTACTTTAAGATGTGTTTTCTTCTAAAAAAATTGAAATTATATTTTTCTGGTCTCACAGAGGCATTAGCTGAAACACCATCTAGTTTCAAACATTTGATACACAGAACTGAAGGCCCTTTGTAATGTGGCTGTAACCTACTTTCATGTTGTCTTTTTCCTTATTATTTTCATATGTCCTTTTCTCATGAAATGTAGTATTTTTTTTACCCCCCCTGCTATGTTGCTAATGTTTATTTCTTCTACCTTCTACCTGCTTTCTATCATCTTTTCTGTAACGTCTACTAATATGCTCCAATGGAGCTTCTACTAAACTTTTCTATGTATAACCTATGTCTTTTATGTGTGATAGTCATTTTGTACATGTTATACCTTGTGTTATAGTCATTTCATACATGTAACTGTGTTTGATTTTTATATATTTCAAAACACCTCAAATTTCCCCAAGCAGCAAGTGTGTGTTATATAAAGTTACTTCTTGAGCATTTGTATGTGTCAGTAGCATTAACTACAGAATGCTGTGTATATTTCCTTTGCCTCTAATACTATGTATGACATCTGTATTAAATCATGTGTGCATCTTATTAGGAGTATTGGAACCAACCCCCATAAATTCAATTTCATTAATGTATTAATGTATATGTGTTAGTATCACTGCAACTAACTGGAAGCATAGTACATTCAAATTTTATGTGAAATAAAATAACCACTCCCCCCAAATCCAATATAAAATACTTTGACAAATGGCCTAAATAGCTATGACACCATCAAATTGTAAATTGAAGTTAAACTATGCCAATAATACAAAATCACTGACTTATGAGGTGCTATTACAAGTGAGGTAATGTAGGTGAAATGAATAGCCCTTATTAGATGCAATAATTAGCTAATTCAAGCCTTCTGAGCCTACCGTGTATTGCTGATACTTTATATGGGTTTGAATGAACAGATTTTAGGAATATAATGTGAATGATGGCTTAACCCACATGGGTTTTAATAAGCTAATATAGATGATGATAATGATGATATAGCTGATTTTTGCATATTTTATCTACTCTTCATAGCACTTTGGTGACAATTTTGTAGAATAAGTAAAGAAATTGATTTTGACCTAGCAAAATTCAAATTTTCTAAGAGAATCAATAAAAACTGATTATCACGGAGTTTTCTTTTTATGGCCAAAGGATCTTATAGGGTATTGGACTTAGAGACAGGAAGATAGGGAGCTTTTCTTCTATGTCCTTTGACTTTTAACCTTTGGCAAGCCACCTATCAGTATTCTGACCAACTTTACCTAATAGACAGTAAAATTAGAATTTTCCTCATCACACCCATACTCAGATAGATGGAATTTTATGTGTTTGGGGGGTGGTATTTCAGGTTTTCTCTGTGCTCTTTTCTATCCAGAGAACAAACCTGATAAAGTTTCATGCTGTCACGGGATGCATGTTTGAATCAGGGAAAAAGAAAAGAGGCATTGGTTGCCCTTTTAGTAATCTTGAATTTATTGAAATTTCTTTCTTTTTATGTTATCACAAACATTATCCTAAATCAAGTTTTAATTTCTTTTACTCTAATTTTAAAACTAATAAACCTTTAGACAGTAGTAGTTACAGTTGATTCCATAGTTGTTTTCCTTCTTGAATTAAGTTTTCTAAGTATATCTGACTTTAATAAAGAGAAATTTTTTAAGTTTGTGAGAAAATTTTGGTTTTGGATTATATTACTTTAAAATTTTTTAAGGCAAAAAATTTTTGTAAGAATATAGATATATTACTTGTACCTATAAAATTAAATGTGCATTTATTTTCCAATTTTAGGGCACTAAATATGAAGAACTACAAGACTGCCTCAGTACAGTCCTATTAGCAACTGGGAGATAAGTAGCTAATTAGATCCTGACTACCAGCAATTCATTATCGAGAGCTAATTATTTGAAAAAATATAACATACTGTGGGCCAGATAGCTCAAGCATTTAAAAGAAATTTAAACCTGCAACTCTAATACTCTTCCTTATTGTATTACTACTACTTAATCAATAAATAGTATTTGCTAATAATTTAACATGTGATTGCTAATCTGTGTTTTTAGATTTATATTTCTGAGTAGAATATAATTTGTAGAGATTTTATGAAATCCTGCAGTATATGATTTGAAAGCTTTTACTCCTAATGTTAAAAAATTGCAGAGTTGGAGGGTAGGACTGTGGAGGTGGGGGCTAGAGGGGTAGGAAGTATACAGTAAATTCTGAACTTGCTCTTTCTTCTTAGAGGTGTTGAAAATTGGATTGACAGCTATCCAAGTGTCATAGCCTATTTAGCATTCTTAACATCAAGGATAAATATTAGATACATTTATATTGCATAGGTTCATATATATACACATTATATAGTGAGGCAAATGCTTCAGTTTATGTGGTGTCAAGGCCTCCTACCTACGGCTTATGTAAAACATCAGATTATTTAGCCAATGGCAGAATGTGTTGGGGGACGGAGGGGAGTATCTTATAAAAATTACAAAGTTGCAAGGTGGATAAGGTTCGTCTTTGGTATCCTCTCATGTTCCTCTCTAGCTGTGCAAAGCTGCCTCTCCTGGAGCATCCCACCTAAGTCCTACCCTCTAGTTTACCATATTAACAGATTAAAGGAGAAAGAACACATGATCACTTCAATGAATGCAAAAAAAGCACTTGACAAAATTCAACAAGGAATTATGTAGCAAGCAGTCTTGGAAGATAGAGATAGTGTCTCTGTCTGGAGCAAAGGACAGGTCTGCTTACAGCCTTGGAGGTAGAGATAGTGTCTCCTCTGGAGCCAGGGTAGATGTGCTCTTGCTGTCCAGTATAGTAAAGGTAATGTTTCCATCTACAGCAAAGGGCAGACATGCTTAGTGCACATTATAAAAGATCTGGGTTCTCTGAATTCCTCTGCTATAATGCAACCGACTGAGTAGCCCTCTTCATGTTCCTGTAGAAACTGGGGCATGGAGAACTAATGTAAAGATGCTGATACTCTGGCTATTGCTATTGTTGTGAATAACAAACTGTCCTTTATCTCTGACCCAGGAGTCTCATGTCTTCCACTAGAATCCATGAAATTGTGGCAAGCTAACATCATTAGCTTACTAGTTGGGTAAAATCTCAGATTCTTCACAGTTCTTGATAATATAAAAGTATATACTAATTCTAATTTCTAATTTTAAAAACCAGCCTACTCTAATGTTAATAAATTACAAGGTAAATATAATCCTATGTAAAAGTGAATTTAACATTATTTTATGATGAAAATAGTACTTGGACAAAGGTTTTTGAAACATTGATTTCAGACATTTATTTACATATCTTGGATGGAAACAATTGATATGGTTTACTTGGAATTCCTGGAAAAAAAAAAGAATTTTTTAAAGGTGGAGTATTAATTATACTTCAGAATGATAATAATTAAGATCTCCCTGCTCCCTGCCAAAGTTGCTTTGTGCATATACAATGTAAATAAGTAATATAAATAAAATAGTATACATTTTATCTAAAGAAAAAAAATTTCCGACTAATTCCACTATATAATAAATTGGATACAAATCTTACAAAATTCAATTGTATTCATCTTAAAGTTTTCTTTTTATTTCTATACTCTGGCTAGTGCCCAACAGGCTAAAAGAATCTTAAAACACATCTCTAGTAGTCTACCACAACATACGTACCTTTCAAATCAGGAGCTAACGGCCTACTCCTAGGACTGGAAGTGTCTTCATAAATATCATAGTTGTCAAAATGGAATTTCTCTCTTCTGGAAATATAAGCTGTTTTTGATAGATCATTATGCTGACTACAAATTTTATCGCTTAAACTTGAATATTCTCGTTGAAGATTCTGCATCTCAAATTCCAAGGTATCCCTTTCATTTTCTATACTTCTTACATAGTTTTCTAAAAGTATTTTGTCTTCAGTAAGTCTACTGATGCTGTTTTCAAATTTTATATTTTCTTGACTATTTTTCTTTAGTTCTTCTTTCAGAATCTCATTATCTGTTTTAATTTCCATTACCATTTTTGATAACATTTCACATTCCTTGCCGATTTCTGACAAGCTATTCTTATAAATACTTGCTTCTGATTTTGCATTTTTTATTTCTTTCAGAAAATTCTCTTCTGCAGTAGATTGGTAGGTTTGGATAGTCTCAATTTCTCTTTCCATCATTTGTCTAGCAGCAGTAGATTCTTGTAATGTTGTTTCAAGATTAAGTTTTTCATTTTTAACTGTTTCTATTATTTGAAGAAGTGTCTCTTGTTCAGTTTTTGCTAATCTTTCTTTCTCTTTTAGCTGCATTATCTCTAACTGGTTTTCTTTTAGTTCATTTTCATGTGAGCTTTTTTCCTTTAGAAGCTGGTATGTTTTTTTCTCTAACATTTGTTTTTCATCTTGGATCAATAGAATATTTTTTTTCATTGCTTCCATTTCTATATTCATTCGATTATTTTCATTATTGACAATGGCCATATCATTTTGAGTTTTGTGATCCTTACTTTTTAGTTGATCTAATGCTTCTATCATTTGTTGCTTCTCCAAAGAGAGTTGGCTGTTTTTTTCCTCTAGAGTTTTATTTTGGCTTTGGAGAACATTATATTTACTAATTATTTTTTTTAATTCTTTAAGACACTCCTTGCCATCTTCTTCTGTTGTAATTAACTTAGAATGAATAATGCTTTTTTCTTCCATCAAATTCTTAAGTTGTTTTTCATATGTTTCAATTTTCTGTATCAGAGATTGTGTCGTAAAGACAAGAGGTTTTATTTTGGTCTTAAGGGTTAGATTTTCATTCTCCAGTTCTGTTACTTTTTTCTGTATCTGCTTAGATTCTTTTAGGTAATTCTGTAAGTACTGAATTTTTGCAACACACTGCTCAGTAACAGAATTGACTTTGGATGTTTTCTGATTTTCAAATACTATTGATCCTTGTTTTTCCATAAATGGTTGCCTTTCTTGGACTTTCATGTCATGTTTTGTTTGGTCAAGGAATGACAGTGTATATCTTGGCACCCTGGAATGGAATTTTAAATCTGTAATACTCTTGCCTGTGATAGGAATTTCCTTATTGTTTTTTTCATTCTTCTTACCCCTGTGTATTTCACTCTTAGATAATTTTTTACATTTCCTACAAAAATTCACATGGATTTTTGACACTGTTTCCCTGAATGGGAGTAATCTGTTTACTAATGCCTCTAATTCTGAAATCCTCTTTGATTTTATGTCTTCATTTAAGTTACCTTCTGTGTTTTCTTCCTTAATAAAGTTAATTTTTTCTTTATGAATAGGGGGCAGGTCATATTTACCATTACTTTGAATATTTGCATCAATTTTTAAAGTTTGAAGTTCATTTGTAAGTGCCAGTTCCCTCTCATGTGACTTTTGAAGTTCTTCCTTCATTTGTTTGATAGAGTAGCAGATATCATCTAAATTTTCACAAAATCCATGCTTGAGAAAAGGCACAGTAATTTTGGATTTATCCACAATTACTGTATCAGCTTGAGACATCACATTTTGAGGGGCAGCAGGTAGAAAACTATGAAGGTTATTATAATTCTTCAACATTTCAGAATTTACTGAAGGGTTCACAATTACATTTAAAGATGAATTATCTGTTGGAGTTCTCAGAGTTAATATGTCCTTGAAATGTATCTGGGATGGAATATTTATATTTTGAGGAAGACTGTTAACATTATCACTAACGAATTTCTCTTCCACTGCATGAAGAGTTCCAGAATCTTCAAAATGATGCATTTTCTCCATAGAGAGGATTTCTTCTTGATTCTCTATAGGCTAGTAACAATAAAAAGAGTGCTATAAATGTACTGTCATTTGCCACACAGCCAAGAAATTAAGATATTTTGTGGAGGATTTATTTATACAACCAAAATAAGCACTTTATCCATTTCTACAGGAAAAAAAAAAAAAAAAAACCCAACAAGTATGATTCATTTTCTCCAGAAAATTTAACAGTTGTTTTGAGATCTGTAACTCTGGTCTTCACAATTTCCTTAGAACTGGCACTTACTTCCTTAGGGGGTGAGATACAGAGGCCAACCCCCCAATTTCAGAAATAGAAATTTAGCATTCTTCAAGAGACCACCATAGATAGGTGGGGAAGATGGAAGCAATAGGTCAAATGGGAGTTTAAGGAAAATGAATATTTCCACTGCCGGGCTGTCAACCTTAGCTTGCATTCCTAGTTTTGGGTGATTTTAGGGCTGTGACTATCCTGTAAATGTGGATCTATGTTAACACAGGGATGGCAACTCTGGTTTGGAGCTGTGCCAGGGAATTCACCCCAGGTCTAGGTCAATCCTAAGTGAATAGATAGGCCATGAAAACTGCCTTGTATTTGAATTTACTTGAGAATCTTCTGATATCTAGACTAAGTCAAATGTTCCTCACAGACTCTCTTAAGAGAAATGGGGAAATTGTGGAAGTAAACGCACATCTTTTAAGGTTTTCAGGACAGGAATTTCCTTATTTTCATCTCTGACGGTCCATTCTTCCTGTAAAGAAGGGGAGAATGTAACAGTGAGGAGAAACCGGTGGTAGTCACATTTTTGAAGTACCTACGTATACAAATGATTTGTATAGAATAACATACCAAGTCCTTTTCAATGCGTGAGCTGAATACTAGATTTTTGTCTGAGCTACATTGAGGGTTTTCTACTTCAATAATACTTTTGTTCAATATTTCACTGATTTCAGATTGTACCTTTAAAAGATAAATTGAGTATGTTAGAATTTGATTTCAGATTTGTAAACTATGAGTGTATGGGGATAACAGATATAATTAAAAGATACCTTTAAGTTTTCTGCCCATAAAAATTCTTTCCCATCATATAGAATATAAATTATTATAATCTCTATCATAAAGGAATATTTAAGAATATTATGCCTTTATTATATGATTATAAAATCAGAAAAACTTAATTTAGTAAAATAATAAAATTCTATGAACTATGTTCAAGTAATTTTAGGTGTTTGACTTTTACATTATAGAATAAATAAGAGACCTTTGATCCCTGTCATCAGAATGGAGTCTATTCTGTCACCCTCAGGAGGAGTTTATCTTCTCTTCCCACTTCTCTTCAGGTGCTTTTAGTGTATGAACATCAGGATGAAGTTTATATTGGGTCTTTAGTGAATATGTGTGTGTTATACACCCCTGATATCCATACCCTAGCCTTCTGTTTACACTACTTATTTCTTCTGATTGAAGTCCATGTGCCTTTGGTGATACTGATCCTACCTCTAGCTCCCAGGGCGGGTGTGTAACTCAGAGCTAACCAATCAGAGAACAGCATCTGTCTGGACAGCGATTGGTTCAAACATTGCATGGGACCCAATCTGAGGCAGTCTGAATCAGGCCCAGAACCTTAGTATTATAGAAACATTAAGAGCAAAGTGTACTCTCTTTTCCGACTTGAATCTTGAAGGATAAAGGACTGGAACTGTAAGCAGATCTTTTGCCATCATAAGGAATCCGAGAATCCACTACTGTGGAAAGTGGAATCGAGACAGAGCGAGACTTGTTCCTGATGCCACCGAGTCCTGATCACAGGGATTAAGCTGTCCTAAAGTGAGCTATCGCCAGGACTTCCAGTTACTTGAACTATTAAAGTGCATTTTTTTCCCTGAACCAGTTTGAATTAGTGTTTATATCACTTGTAATGAGAGGCCCTATTTGTAGACTATCTGTACTAGCACTTTAAATGTGTATTTTAAAAAATTAGTGAGTGCTATCTCTTTTTGGCTCATAATCAAATACAAGTGTAACAGAGAGAAGAATACAGTTTCCTTAAAACAAATTTTGAACCTAGAATATGTTGTGGCCTCTGTTATATTAAATTCTATATCAGCGAATCAACTGGCTAGTGATCATCAGCTTAGAAGATGCAATGGTACTTTAAGTTTAGATATTTCATATATAGAGATGAAAAGAAACATACCATGCTAACATTCTGCAAAGTCTGCATTCGCAGAGCCTGAAATGATTCCAACTGATGCTGAAGGACCTATAACAACATCAAACAAAGTATGAAATTGAATACTTTTAGGTAGATGAACATATTCTTGAATGGTTATGATTTTTTTTTATGTCCCATAAAATTGCCTATTACCAGAAAGGATCCCATGAGGGTCAGGTGTCTAAAATCCTTCATCATTTTTGGTAACTCTCCAACACACTCTCATGAAGAATTTTGGAGGATAAAGTGGAAGAACCCATATGCATTTAGGAAGTATTTATTCTGAAAAAGATCAGCCTTTACACAAGATTTTGGAGATAATAAAATGAAATATACTTACTTTCAGTGCTGATTGTGGTTGGAGTTGATTTTCTGATTCTGATATGCAGCCATGTTCTAAGAAGGAAAATTGAAAAACCACATGATTTAATTCTCAAATTTTAATTTTAAACAGCTGTATTAGAAAGCAGTCTCCTAACTTGCTTGGAGAGTGAGACAGAGAGATAATGAGAACATTTGATATTCCCACTATGCTACTCACGTAATAAGTTTAGAAAATAATCCTCACTTGACTTACAATACCCACTTGAGGTTGTAATAGTGTCTTTACTTTTGTAGTAAGCCATTAATTTGCAACACCAAACTTGGAACTCTCAAAAACTCAAATATCTTTGTTTCTGGGTTACAAACTACATTCTTTTCTTTAAAAAACAAAACTAATAATCCTCATGTTATAGGAGACCCTTGGCAGAGTATGATATAGGCCTCAGTGTCAATGAAAGTTCCAGGTGATGGTTTTTTCCCTTACGGAAAACAAGTTGGATTGACAGCATAATTTTGTCTTGCTCTTAAGCTAAGTACCATAAAGATGACCCATGTGTTCCTTCCCCTGGGAAAGGCAGTCTCATGTGCACAATCTTTGGATCGCCTCTCGGCATTATATATATATATATATATATATATATATATATATATATAATCTTCCACATCTACTCCCCAATTTTCATGATATTTGCCTTGGGCCTGGAACATTTCTTTACCAAGAGATAAAGAGTCCTCACAGCCTGTGCTGGACTTGGTACCTTCTGTGGAAATACCTTTCCCCATTTGAAAATCAGTGTGTACTCCTTTGTTCTGCTTAAGTGTGTGTGTCACATGGCCCCGGGCCAGTCTCCTTGCTGGGAGGGGACAGGTCCTTCTGCTGCAGCACAAGAGGGGTGTGTGCAGGCCAGTGGCCCTGCATTGGCTGTAGGAGGGACCCTCTAGCTATGGGGAACCCACACCCACTACTGACACTAATCTGGCTCTGTCTCTGCGTGAGTAAAGCATCATTCCATCTAGTGCTTGACTGTTGTGTCTTCCTTGGTGACTCTGAGGCTAGGATAGGGTAGACAGAAGTACTTGAACTTCTCTTGATAAACAGGCAGAATGTCACTTACTTGATACCTTCCTAGATAGATTACAGATCTGCAACAGGGGAGAGACTATATAATGTTGGCAGATTTCGTAACATACATCCCTCTTTGTCCAAATGTTAGGCTACTTGCTTGCTGTGTAAATTTTTTTGTTAAAGAATGTAAACATTTTCAGTGTCTTAAATAAAATGAGAGCTATGATTGAATGTTCCCCTAGGCTGACAATTTCTGCCCTATGAGAAGGTTTTAAAAGAGGTCAGCAAACCTTCTCCATCTGATTGGCAGTCTGGCAGGAGCTGGTTGCAAAGTCCAGGCACCCCCTCTGCCATCTGGCCTCACTACCAAAAGAGCAGCACTGGCTCAGAGCCGGGGGCTACTGGCCGGTTGAAGAATCCCACCTTCAGCTAGAGGGCAGGGAGGGATGGCGAGTCTACCCGGATCTTGCTTAGCTTTGCCTCTTAGTGGGAATAAAATGGCAGTTAAACTCCTAGTAGTTTGAAGTGTTCATGTTGTTGAGACAAAAAGGAACTGAAGGAAGGCCAGGACCAGTACAGGAAGGCATCCCAAAGTTCTTTAGACCCTAAAGTAACCTCTTCTAATAAACTCAAGTAGATCAAAGTGCAAATCAAGAAGAATATATACCTAGAATCCCACCTAGAACTAACCATTGTTAATTTTAGGTACCTATCTTTCAAACAGCTCTCTGTGCACATATGTGGAAAAAAGAGAAATGATTTTAGAACAGTGGGATCATTTTATACATGCTACTTTTACATAAAGAATATTAAATCTGTATTTACTTGAATTTAACAAAGTAAAAAACTGCAAATAGTGGAAGTCATTGTTAGTATTCGTATTTTTTCACTATATGAGAGATATTCTTTCTAAGAAATCCCTCTAAACTAATGAAGATATATATCATGAAAAAGATTAAGAAGTTGGAATCTTTATGCTTTTAAATAACATACATTTCTATTGTATTCAGTGTTGATTTACTCCCTGCCAAGAGAGATGAGAAAATTAGCGTTCTATCTTTCCACATCTATCCTCCCTTTTCATAATATTTGCTAGTATATTATTTTCACACTGAAGTTTTATGATGTTTACATTCTATTCTGTAACCATAATTCCCACGAAGGTCTTTATTTAAACACGAAGATAGGATATCATTCTTGTAAATATCTTCAGCCTTCAACTTTATTCTTATTGGTGTTACTGTTCAAAATTCCATATCTTTCCTGTACCTGCAGCAATAAGTTTCCTTTGCTGTTCAGATTTCCTTTGTTTCATTAGGAGGACTTGAAAGTTCAAAGCTAAATATAGGATTCCTTTTGCTAAAACCAAGTAAGAAATATGGGACCAAAAGAAACATACAGACTTGATAAAGGGATATAGTAAATGATAGCTTTTAAAGCAAGAACAATGGGATATATATATGGCTTCTATATTTATTTTCCATTTTCCATCTCTTCTTCCTTTTTTGGTCACAGGATTGTGGAGTTACCAAGCTGCTTCTTTTCATATGGCTCATGTTTAACCTCAGTAACTCTGTTCAGAATTTCTATTTCCTTTGACAGTGTAGAAGATTTCTCTTGAGATCCTTCCCTAAGTACCACTAGTATTATATATCCCTCTAATCTATAGTTTCAGGGCCAGGGTATTTTCCTATCCATTTTTTCTATAGCCTAAAAATTGGGTGCAGGGGTCTGGAGGAGGAGAGATCTTTTGGAGCTGTGTTGAGAGCCTTTGTTGGAGGATGCAATCTTTGTTGTGTTGTTCTCTGAGATTTTTGTTATAAATCTAATGGGAGGTGTATCCTATTACCATAAGGTACTCTGTTGATTTGGGCCATTCTTTCAATTTAGTATGGAGCTCTGGAACTAGGATTGCCACATGATTGTTTGGGTTGTTCACTGCACAAGGGCTCCTGGCCAAAAAGGATATATGGGGGCTTAAATCCAACCCATGCTCCACTCCATTCAGCTACCCAGCACCCTGTGTGGGTTTGCATCCTTCTAGAGGAGGGTAGACCTTTTTCTAATGCACACAAAGGCACTCCATGGGCCAGTGGCAGCCATACCCAGAACCTCCCCCTTTCTCAGACTAAGCTCCTGTTAATCAATGTCCAGGTTTACCTGTCTATGCCAGCACTGCTACCTCTACCCTCCCCAAATCAATAGAAAGACACACGTGTTTCCTCTTTCTTTCTGTATTCATACATGGGGGGGGGGCATTAATGAGTAGTTTCAGGATTTTGACTTGCTTTATTGCTTCTGAAAGTCAGGGGCAGAGTTAGGAGCAAGGCTATGGTTTGCCTTGCTAGAATCTTCTGTTTTTATCTTTGGCTTCCACTTTTCAGTTTTATGTCCTGAAAGGGTGCCCCCTTCCTTCTTTGGGTTCTGCTGGTGAATTTTTTTGCTGGTTTTCTAGCACTTTTTTTTTTGTTCATTCCATTTGGTAGTGGAGAAGGGAGATCTGGGATATTCTTTTGCTCTGAAATCTCTCCCTGAAAGTCTAGAATAATTTTTATAACTTAATGATTCAGAATTTTCTTTTTGGTTTCACATTTCAGTGGTTCATTCCTTCAACAACATCATTCATTCGAATATTGAGTGTGCCCTTTAGGGTGTGCCCTGTGGTAGGTGCTAAAGATACAGCAGTGACCAAGACAGTCAAGGCACCTACATTCTAAAGGAGCAAACAGGGAAAGACAGCAAACAAAGAAATAAACAAGGTTCTTGCAAAATGATAAATGACACATAGAAACTAGGCTGCGCCTCTGAGTGGGGAAGTGAACAGCACTGGATAGGGTGGGTAAAAAAGCCCTATCTGGCCAAAATCTGAGATTTTGGCTTGGAGCCCTAAGGGCCCAGCCAGATAAGCACCTGTAGGAAAGCTTCTGACCGGAGGAAACAGCCAGACCCTGAAGAGAGCAAGTGTTCTGCGTTTGCAGAGCAGAGAGGAAGCCAGCATGGTACAGCTTCATGAGCCGATGAGGGTGCCAGATGATAAGATGTTGAAGGGCGAGGAAGGGGCTAGGTCATGTGGAGCCTCACAGGCCACATTGAAGCATTTGGCTTTCACTTTAAGTGAAATGGGAAGCTTTGGAGGGTTTCGATTGTGAGAATGATTTCACTTACTGAAAAGTGTACAAGTCACTCTACTACGTGATAATGAATTATAGTGGGGGGCGGGGAGGGAATGCAGGGCTATTGCAATAGTCCAAGTGGAGTTGAAGGTATCTAGGACTAGAATGGTAGGGGTGGGGAGATAGAGAAAAGTAGGTCGATTCAGGGTACACATTGGAGATAAGGCCAGCAGAATTGCTAGAGGATTGGATGGGGTCAGGAGGGAGGAATGAAGGATGACTCCTTGGCTTTTGGTGAGAGCAGATGGAGAAATGATGATGTCATTTACTGAAATGGAAAAGAATGGGGTAGGAACATACTTTAGGAGAAAAAACTGTTTTTGAATATGTTAAAGTTGAGTTGTCTGTTAGACAGCAAGGTACACATGTCAAATTGGCAGGTGGATATACAAGTCCATGGTTCATAGGAGTGGCAACAAACACCTTATTGAGCAATGGATGTCACCACTGGCAGAGAAGGGTGGTGTCTGTGGTGTGACAGGCACAGAAGCCCAAGTGAAGTGGCTTCAGGGGAGACTGGAAAGTGAAGATTTGTGGGCACTGCTATAGGCAGCTCTTTCTAGTTTTACTGTGGAAGGGACCAGGGTCCATATTGGAAAAGATGTGAAGGTCATGAAGGATTATTTTAATCTTTGGGCCATTCTAATGTGCTTGTTTGTGGCTGGAATCATATAGTAGGAAGGGAGAAAAAGAATAATTCTGGAGAATGAGGGAGACTAATTGTAGAAGCAAAATACTTGAGAATTCCAGAAGAGATGGAATCTGGAGGAAATGCCCTTTGATGGAGCAGGGACAATGGTTCCACTGAAAGAGGGAAGGCAGAGAATACAGATACCGAGGTAGGTAGGTTAGCAAATGGGAAGGTGGAAGAGGAGAGAGTTTTGGTCTCACGGCTTCTACTTTTGTCATATGGTGTGAGATCACGCTATGAGTGGAGAGGCAGTGGAGAGCGGCGTCGGAGATTTGAGGAGAATAAGAGGAATGAAATAGTTACCTTGCAGAGAGTTTGAAAAAGAATTTGCTGGGAAAATAAAGTAAGTTTTCCAAAGAGCATTGAGTGCTCATTTTAGATTCATGGTATGACTCAAAAGTGAGTGTTCTTCTCTAGCACTGTTCAGATAAATTCCATGCAGGCAGAGGAGTTGGATGCATCTATTTTTAAAAACTATTAAAATAACTTTTTGTTTTCCTTATGAGTTTTAGAGACATTGGCTGCTGCTTATTCCCAAAGGAAAGGTAATTTTCAAATTCAGCAATACTTAAACCAGTCACATAGAATTATGTGGTTTTAGAAGGGAAATTATCAAAGAACTATAGGAGACAAAACACAATCACACTTCCCTATTTATTAAGTCCCTGCTACACATACAATATTGGGAGGCGTATAGACAAAGTGGAAGATATGGCCCCACCCCTCAACATGATAGTCTATTGGGAATCTTACTCATATTCAACTTAAATTCTCTAGCCGTTTCATATTTTAAGTGTCAAAAGTGAAAAACAAGATAGTTATCAGTGGGATTACTTTGGAGATAATTAAGGTAACAACATGGAGAATTTATTCTGAAGGCTGCAAAAAATTATATTGTAGTCAATGTATACAAAAAGTATCAAGTGCACATCTGCAGGGAACAGATCAAAAAGAACAAATGAGTTTTGAAAATGCTACATAGTAATGATTCTATACAGGATGATAGGCACTCTGCAGTCTGATTTGCAACTCAGGTTTAAATACTGAGCTTTGCTATGACAATTCAAGTTCATTCCTAGATGTACCCATTTTACAAGCCTTGCGAAGCGTGGTGCACTGCACGAGACATTGCCGTAGTCCTTGTGTGTGTGACCTATGGAGTCAGGCTGCCCTGATTTGAATCCTGGCTTTGCCACACACGTGCTGTGAGGGTAACTCTAGGCACGTGTCTAGTTTGCAGGTAAAGCCCTTAGTGCAGGGCATGCTACACAGTAAATGCGCAAGAGATATTTCCTAACTCATTACTGCAGAGGTGAGACAATGATGATTTAATAAATTTAAAATTTCTAGTCAAGATAGAGGGGAGACAGGCTACTTATAACTCTCCAATGTTTCCATTTTGCTCAGAATAAACCCCAAATCCCTCCATGGAACTACAAAGCCCCCTCCCCTTACTCATTCTGCACTGTTCACAAGGCTGTTCCTCGAACACGCCAGCCATGCTCCCGCCTCAGCGCCGTTGCAGCTGCTGTTCTCACCGTCTGGAATTCTCTTTCTCAGATATCTGCATGGATTCCTCCTCCACCTCTTTCTGGTCTTCGCTCAGATGTGACCTGCTGAGCGAGGTCCTGTCCTACCACCCTATGTAAAGCTGCACACTCTCCCACCTCTGCCACTCCGCACTCTCCCCTGCCCTGCTCTCAGCCTTACTTTTCTCCGTAGGACTCACGCCCCTCTTACACACGATGCCCTTTTTCTGTCCGTTCCCCCGCTAGAAGTTAAGCTTCATACAGGCAGGGGTCTTGTATGTTTTGTTTCTTCTTGGATCCCCAGCACCAGAACAGCACTTGATACCTAGCAGGTGCCCAGAAATAGTTGTTCAATAAATGAATGGACGAGCGAAGGCGTGGGCAGAACAGGGCTGCTGGGAACAACACACTGGACATCCTGAAGTTCAAAAGTATCTCTCACACACCCATTCCAATAAGTCAAGGGTTAATTAGGTTAACCACTAGTTCTTCTGAAATCAAAGAGACCTTGGAAATACTACATAACTTTCTAACTTGGCAGTATTTATGCAAATCGGGTCATTATTAGTACGCAGGGAATGGATCACTGGGTGACAATGAAGTGTAGACAGGAAAGAGAAAGAGGGGAGGGCACAAGGTCATACCTCCTAACCTTGCTTGTAGTTGCAGGCAGGAAATCCCTGCTGTCCTTGGCAGCAGCTGCCATTTATTAAGAACCTGCCCTGTGCTAACCCTGCCCTTTAACCACGGTGTTCTAGCAAGAAAGACTATAACTCTTAAGCAAATACGTGTGCTATTTTGCATGTAACTTTATTGTCTATAAATGCTGACATTTTCCTCCAGAGCCCTAAGTCTCACTCATATTATAAAACACGTGATCTTACTAAATTAAGTTACCTCCATCTCTTCTGACCTTAAACAGTCTCTTTGAGGTAAATACTGAGCTTACGCAGTGAGGACTCTTTCTCCCCTCTTCAGGGGTCCCCTGTCCCCCTCTGCGTTGCACAGGGAAGCCTGCACATCCTCATGGACGGATGTGGGAGGCGGAAGGGTGGAGAGGGGTCTGCCCAGTCACTGTCCTGCTGGCCTCCCCTGGGATGTTGCTCATCCTGGTGGTGCTGGGGCTACAGCTATCTTTCTTCTACTGAGCTGTGGCTGTCCCTAGTCTCTTCTTTCGGGGCCCTTGACAAGGTATTTGAGTTGTGAAGGTGCAGAAATCCTGTCCCGACCTCAAGCCTCTGCTGGCTCAGCACTTCTCTCTGCACCTCTGTGTGGGGATCACCCACAGGCCACAGGTGGGTTATGACACCGCCCCTGTCCGCATCTGGCATCTCACTCTGAACACCAGGCCCCTCTGAGAGGTGGATGGCTTGGCCTTCTCTCAAGGAAGTGAGACTCCAACTTTAGTGCTCTCCGATTCCCCTAGCTGGGTATTTACACATAGCTCATTCATGGTTTTGTGGACATAAACATCCCCCCTGTACAATATCCTGCAGTCCACAAATATTTACTGTAAAAAGTAGTTTTCTTTAGAAAAAGTATACAGTCAGCCCTCAGTATCCTCTGGGGATTGGTTCCAGGACCCCCACAGATACCAAAATCTGCAGGTGCTCGAGTCCCTGATATAAAATGGTGTAGTAATTGCATATAACCTGTTCACATCCTCCATATACTTTAAATCATCTTGAGATTACTCATAATTCCAATCCAATGTAAATGCTACGTAAATGGTTGTTATACTGCATTTTAAAAATTTATATTTAAAAAAACTGTATTGTTATTTTTTACTGTTTTTTTTTTCTACCCGAATATTTTCTAACTGCGGTTAGTTGAATTTGATAATTTGGAACCCATAGATACAGAGGACCAAGTGTATATTGTTTTAGTGTCTGTCCAAAAAAATTCCACAATTCTTATTTGGCATTCAGAAAAGCAGTGAGTCGTGGTTAAGAGCTGTACTCCGGGGCCGCCCTGCTGAATGCCTGCTCTATCCCTTGCTAACTGTGTGACCTCAGGGAGTTAGTTAACCTCTCTCTGCCTGTTTCCTCACCTCCGAAGTGGGGATAATGATAGTACCTACTTCACTGGGCTGTTGCGAGGATTAAATGCTTACGTGCATTAGAACGGCACGGAAGAGGGCCGTGCTCGCTATTGTTAGTATCCTAATAATAGTTATTTAATACTAGAAGCACGCCAGTTGGGTGTACTTAAGCAAGGCGTGTAGTAAAGGGAGGATTTTATGGCCATCAGCGCCCTGGCCTTGGCGATTTTACCTGTTTCACTGCCACTACTGTCCTTTACTCCCACCGAGGACTTCAGGATCTTGGACGCAGAAAGGAGCACGGAGTCGACCTCATCCTTTTCTTCCTGCTGCTTTTCTGTAAGAGAACCCTGCGGGCGGTCGGTTCCCCCGGAGGCGCCGATCTCCCCTCCCCCTCCTCCCGCAGCGGCCTCTGGGGGGCGCGCTGGCAGCGTACGGGGCCACCCAGGCTGGGGACCGCAGTGGCCGCTGGGGGGCGCGCTGGCAGCTTACGGGGCGACCCAGGCTGGGGACCGCAGTGGCCGCTGGGGGGTGCGCTGGCGGCGTACGGGGCAACCCAGGCTGGGGACCGCAGTGGCCGCTGGGGGGTGCGCTGGCGGCGTATGGGGCGACCCAGGCTGGGGACAGCAGTGGCCGCTGGGGGGTGCGCTGGCGGCGTACGGGGCGACCCAGGCTGGGGACCGCAGTGGCCTCTGGGGGGCGCGCTGGCGGCGTACGGGGCGACCCAGGCTGGGGACCGCAGTGGCCGCTGGGGGGCGCGCTGGCGGCGTACGGGGCGACCCAGGCTGGGGACGGCAGTGGCCGCTGGGGGGCGCGCTGGCAGCGTACGGGGCGACCCAGGCTGGGACCGCGGCGGCGCGGGGGGCCGAAGGGGCGCTTTCCCGCCGGGACTGAGCAGGAGAGGGGCGGGGAGCCCTGGAGATGCGCACTCGGGCGGACGCGGGAAGTCCCCAGGCTTGCGGGGCAAGGGCCCGGCCCCCGCTCCTGCTCCCCTCCCCTCCCTTCCCCGCGGGGCCGGTCCGCCTCTTACCGGGGCTCATTCCTTCTGCTCAGGCCTCTCTCCAAACCGCCTTCTCCCACACATTCCGCTCAGTCCCTGCTCACTGGGCATCCCGTTGCTGGGTAACGGGCGGCCCGGACGCCGCACCCCACCCCCACCCTTGGCCGCGAGCAGAGGTGGCGCGCAATGGGGTGCGGTGGGTATGGTGGGCGCGGGAGGCGGGTGGGTGCACGTGGTGCGGGTCCCAGGTTGCGTCTTGCATCCCACGTGGGCTCGGCGGGACGCTTTTCCCAAGGGAGCAACGCCTGGGACAGCTGCATGAGGCCAAGGTCCCACCCTTTTCTGTGTCCCCTCCAAAGCCGGGGACAGTCCCGCGTGGGCGTTTTCTCTAGCGTCCTCGCTGCGGACCAGAACTTGGTCCTGATCATGGTGCTCTTTATATAAAAGTTTTAAATGAGTATATATTATTTATTTTGCAATAACCATTACACATAAAAAATTCAAATTTTTTTTTTTTTTTTTTTTTGAGACAGAGTCTCCCTCTGTTGCCCTGGCTAGAGTGAGTGCCCTGGCGTCAGCCTAGCTCACAGCAACCTCAAACTCCTGGGTTTAAGCGATCCCCCTGCCTCAGCCTCCTGAGTAGCTGGGCCTACAGGCATGAGCCACTATGCCTGGCTAATTTTTTCTATATATATTTTTAGTTGGCCAGATAATTTCTTTCTATTTTTATTAGAGATGGGGGTCTCGCTCTTGCTCAGGCTGGTTTCTAACTCCTGACCTTGAGCGATCCACCTGCCTGGGCCTCCCAGAGTGCTAGGATTACAGGCGTGAGCCACCGCGCCCGGCCAAAAAATTTAAATTTTAAATCACAATAATGAGGAATATAAAGTCACCAGGATAGCCTGAGCAACATAGAGAGACCCTGTCTCTAGAAAAAATTTAAAAAATATTCCGAGTGTGATGGCACGCACCTGTAGTCCCAGCTACTGGGGAGGCTGAGGCAGGAGGATTGCTTGGGTCCAGAGTCTGAGGTTGCAGTGAGCTATAATGATGCCACTGCACTCCAGCCTGGGTGACAGGGGGAGAAGTTGTTTCCCTCCCCAAATAAATAAAATAAAATTAAAAAGTCACCAGGATATAACAATGTGTTATGTAATAAAAATATAATAATAATACATGGCTTGCTTTCATAGAAATGAATCTCCTTATAGTTTTAATGTTTACTTGTTCTAGTTTCTTTTTTCCTATAGAAATAATCTCTATAGGAGATTTCACAGTCTTTCTTGTGGCATTGTAGGCAATTTTAATAAATTATAATTTGAAGAATTTCTGTTCTCCATTGGTCTTTGATATTGGTAAAGTTAACTTTTTCTGGAGCACTACAAAAGTTTTTACCAATATGGTTATTAAATTACTACTGTAAAATAAATTGTATTACCTCAAAGGGAGAATATAGATATGGTAGTTATACTTTTAGCTCTTTGAGATATCTCTATATTACTTTCCACAGAGGTTGTACTAGTTTGCAGTCCCACCTGCAGTGTATGAGTGTTCCTATCTCTCCGCATCCACGCCAACATTTATTGTTTTGGGACCTTTTGATAAAAGCCATTCTCACTAGAGTTAAGTGATATCTCATTGTGGTTTTGATCTGCATTTCCCTGATGATTAGAGATGCTGAGCACTTTTTCATATGTTTGTTGGCCATTAGTGTATCTTCTTTTGAAAAGTTTCTGTTCATGTCCTTTGACAACTAACTTTCTAATGGGGTTGTTTGATTTTTTCTTTCTGATTTTCTGGAGTTCTATATAGATTCTAGTTATTAGCCCTTTACCAGTTGTGTAGGATGTGATATTAAGAATTGTGAAATTGTATGAAAAAAAAAGTTGTTTTCCAGATTTACATGGGGAAAATGCAAACATAGGAAGGTTAGGGAACTTTTCAGAAACTGTAACTGGTCAGTACTAGGCTTCCTGATTCTGAAACTTTGGTTCTGCCCAAATCATCTTATCTTAAAGATTTTTTTTTTACATAACAAATTAAAGTTCTATGAGGTAGGTCAGTGTTTGATCTAAATTTTACAATAGTATAGAGGAGATATAAATATATTTAATGCTAGAGCTAAAAGTTACTGTTTCTTGATGTGGCATCACACTTCATCTGCATGACCTTCTCCTTGTGTTGAGACTGTGTCTATTTCACTCAGCCTCACATCAGATAGACACCAGAGCATATTCTATTGGGAAATGTGCTCTCTCTGGTCACATATATCAGTCAGTCTACCAAACGCCCTGAAATCCTTTGATTTTTTTTTTTTTTTTTTGACTGTGAAGTTTGTTGCTAAAGGAGGGAATTAAAATTTGTACTACCAATTTAAACAAAATCTGTGTCACAATATTTCAAAACCTTCAAAGAGTAGCTCCTCTTAGGGAATCCACTTTCACCTGTTGACTAACAGCTGCAGATTCAAGAATCTGGAATAAATTCAAGAGCATTGCACAAAAACAAGCTAGTCAAATCTATTCTTAGGAACTTATTACCAGGCTAAAATACTTCTGGGTTTTTTAGCTTCATGAGATCTTTTTTTAAACCTGAGATCACAAGGCTATCATTAATCATAGATGAAATCTATAGCAGCATGAAAAAGTGACCAGATCACTCTTTGGGGATAGCAAATTTGGGCAATTGTCCTAAGGCAAGCATTCTGCTCATGGAGGGGCACACATGTACTAGTAACTTAGAACGTGGGTAGTGGGCCTTCCTTCAACAGCTCAAAGGCTTGATCCAAATGCAAGCAACTCTACATCCAGCCTTCTTTAAGTTGCCTTTGCTGTTAGTTTTAACCTGATTTCATCTATGTGAGGGAAAAACTCCATTAGTCACTAAGGACAGACTCCAGCTTTGGTTCTTACAAAGTTGATTGCTGCTTATGGAATGGTATGGTGGGTATACTGAGAGGATAGCATTGGTCAAACCTGAGCAGTTTGGTGTGCTAAAGGGATAAACATAAAGAAATAGCAAGGTGGCTTGAGAAGCCACAGGTGTTAGGGAAAGATATTTTAGGATGAGTGAAGTTCTTGAGCATGTTTGCAGACCTGCGGGTCTGCTCTAAAGAGCCCCTAATGGAAGTTCTTAAGGAGGATGCAAACACGGAAATGCAGAAAGGAATGAAGAACAATGGAAAGTACGTGGGCAAGGAACCAGTTATAAAAGAGTCTTTGCTGTACGATTTCGCTTATATGAAGTTCAAAACCAGGCAAAACTAATTTATGGTGTTATATGTATAGTGGAAATGAGGGGGATGAATAAATGGGAGAGGGCAGGAGGGGTTGAGGGAGTTCGCTGTGTTCTATTTCTGTATCAATTGATGTTTACCGGTGTTTATTCCCTGGGCGAGTGAACTCACTGGGCACTCATGTGTGCACTGTGCTACATGTGTGTCGTGCTTCCATAAAAAGTTTTTCAAAATGGAATTGAACTGTGATTTGATAAAAAAAGAAAACTCTGAAAACCCGTTTTAACTAGATAAAATGAATGAATCAATTTGAATCCATAACAACTGACTATTTTTAACTTTTGAGATGGTGCCTGAGCCTCCAGTTCCTGCTCTGAGTTCTCGGAGCTGCACTTGTTGATGGCTGTGGTCATCATAAATGTATATTGGTAAATATTATCACATGCTTTTGTTCCAAGCCATCTGGGGTGATGAATTTATACAGATCTAGTATCACATTCTTTCTGGTCTTCCCTGTGTTTAAATAACTTGCATTATTCAGGAAAGCACTTCAATTTCTGGTGTAATCGGGGGAGATTAAAGAGTAAAGCCAAAGAGCTGAATTGGGTATTGAACTTATGATGAACTTTGTTCCTGCTCATAATACTGAGGTCATTCAAGAGCCACCTAAGGGCCTACCACCACAGTATTTCCCCCAACTAATGTATCTAGAATTCCTACCAGTAAGACATTCCTTCAGATTAAAGGACTGTCTCCAGAACGAAATGCAAATATCTGACATAAATGAGAGCAGTAGAAAATTATTAATACTTGTTAGCATGAATTAGTCTGTAGGATTAGCTGGCAGAGCAAGCATTTACCAGAGGAATTGGGATCAAGGGCAAGCACGTTTGTGAGGAGGAATGAAAGGTTTGCAGTATGAAGCAGTGTTCTGGAAGGGGGATGGTTGGGAGCTTTGGGAACGCAGATAGCAGCAACAGAGCCAAGATGCAAGAAGAGGTTGACTGAGTAGCACAGAAAGAAATGGTGCATAATTGCACACGGTGCAGGCACATCTGGCACGTGACAATTGTTGCATGTCCTCTGGGCATTAATGAACCACAGATATGTGCACAGCTTGGGACATACACATATGATGGGTAACACACACCCCTGTGCTTTTCAATTCATATACCTCAGAAAATGAGGTCAGTGGGAATTTGGCCTCTTGAGAGGTAGTTCTCAAACTGACAACGTAATTTTAGTCTTGGTGCAGAAAGAGAAAACCTGTGTATTCTTCACCAGATGAATAACCAAGGAAATACATCAGTGGAGTAATTTTCATCCCAAAATAAACATTTGGTATTTTTATATAATCTTAATTTAAAATCTACTTATGCAAGGTACTTATGATAGGGGTAGCAACTAGGTTTTAGATATTGTATTATTGTTTGAATAATGGATAATGGAATTGTGCCTTGGGTTTTCATAAATTATGACATGCAGACGTGCCTTATTCCTAGAGTAAACGTATCGTTGGAAATTCTCTGCATACTTAAAGACAGAGTTTTCAGGGATTTAAAAAGCTAATGTTAATATCTGATTTTATGTTCTGATATGAATGAATAATTGATAATATTACTAAAAAACTGAAAGAATTATGATAAGGCAATCACTTCTTATAGGTACTTTGTTTTAAAATCAATCATATAAAACATTCTAATTAGCTTTAAAAGGTCAATTTGTAAATATAGACAAATATTAAAAAACCTATTTTGTTATCTCTAGACTTCAACATCTTTTACTTTTTAGGTGCTCCATATATATTTTTTGAGTGCTTTCCAAAATGAATAGAGACCTGAAAGAATTATCTTAAAATGTCATATAGATCAGGCAAATGGTTTACTTACTTGAATTATCTGAATGTCTTCGTTTTTTCATCAGTCTCCTTTTTTTAATGCTCAGGATACAGATGGCACAGCATAAATAAAAAAAGAACATTAGGCCATCATGACATGATAATAAACAGTACCAGTTACAAGTAGAAGTTTTTCTGAGGGTGGAAATCAGATCTGTTCAAAGGACACCTTGGCAAATGTTGCAACTAAAGTTGTTGATAGGAGACATCTGAAGCTCCATTCTGCTTGTCTTGGAATGTCCCATGTTGGGCAATTGACAAACTGTCATATGTAGAGATGAGTAAACTGTTTGTGAGTCACATTAACCATTAAGTTTTATTCTACTCTGCTTACACAGGTGCAAAGATATGTGATAACTAGAATTGTTTTTATTCAATCAGTCACTCCATGGTTAAAGTGTATCAACTCTATCCTATGTTTACTGTGAAAAAATAGCAATTTAGTTACTCATGAGTACAAAGATCATAGATACCCAATTCTTAATCACGGATAGTTTCATTGATCATTGTTAGCTTTCATAAGCTTATAAATCTAAACACAGTGGCTAGACTGTTTTCTAAGAAAATATGACCCTGTGAGCTAAATCAAAAGTGTTTGGCATTCTTTTTCATGGCACATATTCCTAGATGGAATTCCTGGTGTGAATTCATTATTGAAGGACAAAATGCTAGTATGGGGGAAATATTGCTTTCTCATTTGTTTGCTTTTTAAAAAAATTTTAATCTCTTTGTATTTCGACATTGCTATTTTCATTCTGTACTATATATATATTTTAAGACAACTGTAACATAGCATTCATTTCTATTTATTAACTGTCATTAATTCTTCTATGTTTAAATTTCTAGATTTAATTGTCAAACGAATGATTTTTATTCAAAGTAATGAACATGCAGTTTTAGGATCTGCTTAGTCACATAGTCTAAATTATCAAATTTAAGCCATGGCTGTCCTAAATGTCAGATTAGAACTATACTACTCTTTATTTTGCTATAAAAAGCTCCCTATTAACCATCCGAACTTATTCATTATGTACTCTACTACACATATGATATATAAAATATAATTTTAAGGAAAATACCGTCTAATGTCTAACATACAATGCATATTAATGTACAATTTAATGTCTAATGTACACTTTTCTCATGAGCCTTTCATTCTTAGTTAATCTATCCTCTTTTTAGTACAGTACACGTATCAGAAACTGTGCTTCCGTCTTCCAATTCAGAGGTACTTTGTTTGACCTTTCCCAGATCAAACCTAGCAGACTGGCTGGGAAATGCCGTGGAGTGTGTATGAGTGTGAATTGGGGTGGGGGAGGGGAACAGGGAGGGTGGCTAGGGATTAAGTGCTTCTCAAACAGTCTCTCCTCTGTCCTCCTTATGGTAGCCCCGCCTTTACCCTCCAGTCCAGAAGTGCCTGGTGCTGTCAATCCCATGCCTTTTCAAGATTGTAAAGAGTAAATTGGGTTGTTTTTGGTTTTCTCCATTGCTACTTTGGGTTTTAACTTTCTCATGTGTTCTAAGCCATTGCCATTCATTTGCTTTCTAGCTTCCAAACTTTTAAGTTTATATCCTTCCCAGAACCTTTGACCAAACATGTAAGATATTTGGGATACATTTATTTCTTTGGTCTCAAAAGTTTATTTTTTAATAGCTCTGTTAATGGATGTATGTGTTGGTGCAGGGCTTGCGATCTCATGTGTGTATAGGGGACAGGCAGGTGTTCTGGCTGCTCTCACTGGGTCAAAACCTTGGCCAGGTCAGGGTCAGAAATAATTAGTTAAGTTTGGGAGAATCCAGAGCAATAAAACTGGTGTCCTGGCTCCTGGCCAGGAGGCAGCGACTACTGTAGGGTAGGAGGTAGGGTAGGTGTGACTTGAGGGGGTGAGACCCAGGGCCTGAGAGTCCCCACCCTGCTGCTTCCCCACTGTTTGAACTTGAGGGGACAGTTTCAGAAGTTCTCATGTGTCCCCACTGAGGAACATAGGAAGTCAGTGGGAGATGCCAGTCAGGGGCATTGCCACGGGGCCACCTTGAGTGAGAGGCAAGGGAATGCCACGTGGAGCCCGCATGGCGGACTGCCTGGGCTGGGGCCAGGTGGAGTGAGTGCACGTCTGACACACAGAGGGTCCACAACTCCAGGGAAGGCCGAGCTGAGAGTGTTGGGGGTGGGAGTGGAGGTGGGGTTACTGCCTGGCCCCAGCTACGTCAAGAAAACAGACCACAAGTGAAACCATGGATTTCAGCAGTGGATAGAAGCAGGACCCCAGGACACCAGCCGCCTGTGCCTTCCTTGGGAGGCCCCTAAATTGGCCCCTGCTGGAGACGCCATCTTGGGAGGGAGGAAGAGGCAGTGGTGAACCACTGAGCAAGGAACCACAGGCCTGCGGGGGGTTAAACCTTCAATTTGACTGAATATTTATCTGAAGGAGACATTTAAATCGAAAGAGACTCTGTCAAAGCTGAAGAAACTGTTTTAATTTGAAAGAGACTGAATTTACTTTAGCAAATTTAAATGTCCCTCGTAGCAACAGAAATTTGGGGCTCAAAGAAAGAGTACGTGGGTTCTAGAAACTGAAGAAAACACATTTTCTAAAAAATATTTGAGTTGTTAGTGTACACATCAAAATATGATTGGGCGCTCTCATTGAAATGTCGATGTTATCTGAATTCATTGAATGCCACTCTCTTAGGTATTTTAAAAATGTTTTATGTGTTTATTATGTTTGTTGCATCCAATGGCATAATTGTTCAACACGAAACTAAAGAAATTCAGGGAATTTCTCACGACATGCACTGTAATAGTTAGAACGGTTACAGACAACTACAGATCATGTTAGAATACAAGATTGTTATTTGGTATTTACCACAATCGCAGAATCAACGTGTCGAGGAAAGACAAGTAGACTCACTCAAATATCTTGATGTTGACATGTTTGATGCCATAATATACACGTAAATTGTGGCGTGTGACATACAAAAGTTATTGCTTAAATGTCATTATTGCTAGCCCCAAAGACAAAGAGAGTTGCAAAACCTAGGTAACTGTATGTTTTTGTCATATAGCTGGCATCTGCCTCCATTTATTTTCCTCAGTACACAGTGAAATAAACGTCTAAAAGCCTTGGCTTCAGATTTGGAGTCGACAGTCTGCGAGATCCTCTGCCCAAAGCCATGAAATTCTTCCCGTGTAAGTGCGTGTGGGTGCGTGCGAGCCGGCCTCACCGGCAGAGCCTAAGCTTTGGGATACAGAGTGACCGTGTCATAGCCCTCGGGGGGCCGCGTGCGGGCTCTCGCGTGGGTTTCGCAGTACAGCTCCCCCTCCACGAAGAAGTAGCCCTTCTGCTTGAGGTTGAGGTTGCAGTCAGCACACACGAAGCACTCGGGATGCCGGTACTTATCCCGCGCCTTCACCACGGCACCACTGTGGGGAAAAATGAGCTCTGGTGAAAAAGCCACAGAGCACAAGTACGACACAAAGGGAGAGAACACTCCGGACAGGAGCTGTTGTCTGGTGCACAGTCAGGAAGCAACAACCTCCAGCTGTAAAAGCGTGCACAGCTGTGAACAGTACTTGTCACAGAGAGCCAAGATAACCATAATAAACCGTCACGTTTCTCTCTGATGTTGATGTGTGAATATTTTTCAGATTTCCAAACACGTAGTTTATGAAAAACTTGCAGGATTCTACTGCATGATCTTCCCCCATCCTTTCTTTGAAAGAGGGAGACATGATACAGTTAAGACAAATACCTCTGCAAAAGAGCTGATTTTGCCCAAGGCTGTTGTCTACCCACTGCAGGTTCCCTGATTGCTTTCTGTCTGGGTGGTCCAGCCTCTGTTCTACCGAGCACAGAGAAAACAGATCAAGAGCAGAGCTGGGATTCCCAGGGAGTGGGTGGACTCGCTTCTACTGTCAAAACAGTTCACTCCAAGTTAGGCGCAATAATTGCTTTTGGTAACATCATGCACACTGTATTTTACTGAGGTCTTCTCTGCTCACAAGCTTCCTGCCTTGCTATGTCTTTTTGGCCCCCCATTCCCTCCTTCGCCTGAACGAGGCTTATCCCGTACTGTCCTCTTGGGATGTAGGCTGGGTAACAGGAGAGATGGTGCCTCAGTGTGTGAGCTAATGGCAGGGGGACAGATTAAGGGATGGAGGAAGTAGCCACAGGGCCACATGGGACATACGCAGTGGAGAGATTAGAATGATCTCAGTTGACTGGAAGATTTGAACTAGCAAGTATGGCAATTTAAATATAAAGCCCCTTGCTATGAAAGTTGACTGTATTTTTTTAAATTACAATTCAACATCTGTGTAACCAAGAAGTTGGGTAAAGATAATGTATTTTAACTAACAACCTCATGGTCCCTGAATCTGTTTCCCTGGGTTTATCCAGAAAGGGAAGTATTCACTGACCACACATTTACAGAGGCAGGGCTTTTTAAAGTGAAATCATTCTTGGAAATGATTTGTTAATATACTTTTGGGGCAACTTTTTTTCAAGAGAGTATATCTGAAATTGTAAGTCAAGATTGCTGATTTACGTTAAATGGCAATTTGGAGGTACATCTAAGGAATGCTGGGCGCAATGTGCTAAATGTTGGGGACCTTATATATTTCAAGCTGATGAACAGAAATTTAAGTTTTTCATAATGGCCTTTTCTATATAAAGTCTGAAAGTAGAAGAAATGGAGAACTGCCACCAAGATTTGTAGCGAGTTCCTGGGTTAAACATGAAACTTACACGATGCCACTCCCACATTTGTCACAGAAGGGCAACTTCTGTGCCCCACCAGCCCCTCCGTGGGCTTTTGTAACCGGAGCTCTCACACTCCGGGTTCCAACAGGACGGTCATCTGAAAAACAAAGTGTTTCCATTTATGGCAGGGGAACAGCTGGCTACGGTTTGTGCTTTGCTTCTATTTTAAAGTGTGCACTTTAACCTAAGGAATTCTTAGGTTGCATCTGCACTATCTTTCCAAAAGGAGCAAGCATAGGAGACTTTGTTCCGAACCTTACAAAACAGAATTAGGTAAAACATTTTGCTGTTGAAGGGAGCAGTTATAAAATGCTCAAAGGAGCAGAGGGCATTGTTCATTTTCTTTTTTTCTTATTGTGGTAAAATATATACAACATAAAATTTACCAGTTTAATCACTTTTCATTGTGTAACTCAGTGACATTAAGTACATTCACAATGTTGTGCAACCACCATCAATATCCGTTTCCAGAACTATTTCATCACCCCAAACAGAAACTCTGTACCCATCAAACAATAACTCCCATGCCCCGTCCTCATAGCCCCTGGTAACCTCTTTCCTACTTTCTGTCACCTATGAATTCGCCTATTCGAGATCTCTTCTATAAGTGGAATCATATAGTATGTGGCATTTTGTGTCTGGTCTCTCTCACTCAGCATAACATTTTCAATCCATCCATGTTGTGGCATAGATCAGAATTTCATCCCTTTCTAAGACTGAATAATATTTCACTGTATGAATTTACTATGTTTTGTTTATCCATTCATTTAAGTTTTTCTCGCCTTTTGGCTATTGTGAATATTATGAACATGAGTGTACAGGACCTGCTTGAGCCCCTGCTTTCAATTCTTTTGGGCATATGCTCGGAAGTGGAGTTGCTGGATTCTATGGTAATTCTATGTTTAACTTTTTGAGGAGCCCCCGTGCTGTTTCCCGTAGCGGCTGCACCATTTTGCCTTTCCATCGGCAATGCACAGGGGTCCCATTTCTCTACATCTTCACCAATACTTGCTATTCTCCATTTTTTGATAGTTGCTATCTTAATGGGACATTTTGCATTTTGCGTGACTTTTAAAGGACAGTCTGTATCTTTTGGGCATGGAAAAGCGTAAGGAAGAGCAGGAGCCCTGAAGATGGCTGGAGTGGGCTGGAGACCCAGCTCACCTGCTCTGGCCGGGTGGCCTTGCGCAAGCCCACCCTGCCATGCCTCAGCACTCACTTATTAATAAGGGCAAATAATAGCACCTACTTCACCAAGTTATTGTGAGGATTAAATGATACTGTATGCAAAGTACTTAGCATAAAATTTGAAACATAGTTTAACCAGTTCTATGAACAAATTTCAATGACCCCTGTGTGCTTTTTTAACAATCGTCTCCCTCTCATGTTTTAGATTGTCAGGCCAGTAGGGCATGATGACCAGAACCCTGAAACTTTTAACTAACTACCTAACCTTTCTGAATTGTTTCCCAGAAATGGAATTTCTGCAAGACAAGGAGCTGAGATTCTTAACGGCCCCTGAGCAGACTTCCTGACACCAAAACTCACTATCCCCAGCAACCTGTTGTAAACCCGCTACCCGCTGTTAATCACACCACAACCTGCCCCATTGCACATAGCCCCTCCTTCAAAATCCCGAACTCTCCGTTAGTTGGGGAAACAGATTTGAGGCAGCTCTTCCTGTTCTCTCAACAAGACGTCTTTCCTATTTAAAAAATTCTTTCTTCCTTGGTGATTCTTATTGTTTCAATAATCAGATCTTTGAGTGGGGAGCAACTGGACCTAGGCTGAAACCCCTTGTGGTTTTGATAACAGTAGTAACGGTTCGTTACAGTGTTATTTTTTTGATGATGATGATACCCTAAAGTGTGGGGGGGGGGAAGCTGAGAAATTTCACAATATCCATTTAAAACGATATCTCATGGTTCATAAGCAGAGGTAACCCTTGACTCCCATGGATGGAATTTGTCTTTGGTGTCCTTTTTTTGACTGCTTTCAGTTGGTGGCTACTTGGACATGTCCTGGAAGCTCCTTTCCTAAATGAGGCACCACCCAAATCCTCCTGAGCAAAGATTCATTTGGTTACTGATGAAAATCAGGGTGATGTTCACTCCCTCTATGCTTACCACCCTCTCCTCCCTCCCCTTCCAAGGGCCGCTATCAATAATGTTCTAGCAGGCGGCAGGGCTGCTCACCAGGGCCGTCGTTCACCAGTTCCTGGAGCACCCTGAAGGAGCCCGACTGGCGAGGCTGAGAAGGCTCATCCCGATTGTCGTGGAGCATCCGGTACACGTCGGACTGGGGCGGCACCGAGGCTGTGGGTTCACTGAAACACAAGCACGGCGGCAAAGCACGGTCAGGGCTCTGGGATGCCGCGGGTACCAGCGAGCAGCAATCACAGCAATCACTCTAGGTCCAGCAACTCCCGAACGGAGAGCCAGTATTTTCAAGGGAGTCTCTATTATAATTAAAAATACCATGTAAATTCACGTGGGTTGCCTTAAACATATCATTGAGCAGTAAACCTGGGAGTCACATCAGCAGGCAAAATTCCATTTGGCAAAATTCTTTGGAGGGAAACTAAAAGATGATTGTTAGAAAATAGTAATTTTAAAAAACAAGACTTGTAAAAAAAATAAGACTTGTGTCTAATGGATATGGAATTATAGATGTGAACAAAATTAACTTTTCTAAGAAAAAAAGACAAAAATATGTGTGATAGAAAGTGCAGGAGTGAGCCCAGTTTGATTATTCTCAGGCATAAAGTTGTCAATAAAATTCAGATTCACTTTTGATATTAAACCAAAAGTATATGGTTTAATTTTGTTTTTAAGGTTAATTTGTTTCATTAACCTTTGGAAATAACAAAGATATCATTTTACTTGTAAATTGAAGAAATTCAACTTCTCAGTGTTTGAAAACCCATAATGTAGAAACTTTCATTTTTACATCTGTTATATTAACTACACTGTATTTTTAAAATAGCCACATTAAAATTCATTTACAATAATGATGGTGGCTTTATTTCAATACGCTTTCTACAAATATATTCATGATGAAAAATAAAAATTATAATATTATGTCAGAGACTAAATATTATTTATGTCATTTAATTGCATTATCTAGAAAAGATAGTTGCTAGCTATACATATCTTTATTACCTTCATCATATTTGAAAATGATTATCTGAACTAAAATTCTTTACAAAATGGCTTTGAGATATGTTATGCTATTGTTATTAATAGCTCAATGTATTCATCCCAAGAGACATCTTTGGGATATTACTACATAGCACTCTTAAGCATTATAATACTATAATTTGTAAAAAGTGATTCTGTAATAGTGAAAGAAGTAATAAGATTTTATACTATAGTTAGTCTTTTTAGTCAAAAAAGTTTAATGGCAAAAATACTTTGAACAAAGAGTCATAAAGAGAAAATTAGTCAAAATGAGCCCAGTGAATATTAAATATCTACATTAAGAGCCTGAGGGTATTCACTTATAAACCTTTATGCATGATAAACATTTTAAATGGAAAAAATAATTACCTCTTCACAAGATACCATCAGATAGATAATAGGTATCATCTCTTATAAAATTCTTCTAAACCTCTCACCCCCTTCCCAATTTTTGACTCCCCAAGGAAAGACTAAACTATAAGACAGAGCATAGTAGATTATAAATCAACTTCGAGAAGTATTAAAACAGATATTTGTAAAATACACCGCAGCTTTCAAGAGACATATACATTTCGTCCTTACGTGGTCTCATTTTATTGATCTCTGTCACATAAAGCTCTACTAAGATAATACCTCAAATCACTTTTATCATCAGGCCTAGACAGTTGCAATAAATCATTTATATTTTTAAAAAGCTTTTCACATTGCTTTTTCTTTCAGTTAAGACAATGTTAAAAGACACCAGTAAAGCTGACATTGCCCACGTGTTTAGTTAACATGCCCATGGTTCAAAAAGACTCATATTACCTCATTACGGGTGTTTCCCCTAGAGCTGTTGAAACCTGACCCTGAAGTGTTTCCATAATATTGTCATCTGAGTACAACTGCATAGGTGTATTAAACTGAGCATGGACAATCTTCACACCGGGAAGTTCCATTTCCAAAGGAATGTTAGGGGCCATCTTAGCAGCAACTTTCAAGTCACCTGGGCAAATGGTACTAACAGTACTGACAGAAGAAGGCGTGCTGCGTCCACTGCCGCAGTCAATACCGGAGGGAGTGCTGCATCCACTGTGTTAATGACCACGTCACACAGGTGGCACAGAGAACCAGACAATCCAGACAGAAGAACACAGAGAACAAGTGCAGAGAGGTTAAAAGGAATAGAACACCAACAGTAAGAAGTGAATTATATCAAACTAAAATGCAATGTTCATTTCTGGCTAGAGTTTATTTTAAAAAGAGAAGATGTTGAAAACTTCATGGTTGAAAAAAGTTTAATAAAATTAAAGCATGCAGGTGATACTGCATTTTTTGGCTCTGTTCTACCCGTCAATATGGAAGTTGAGGGTCACATGTAGAAAACCTTGCGTATAACGGAAGCAGAAAAGATGCGGCCATCCTCACTTTTTAAAAATAGGCCAAATAATGTAAAACTTGACACTATCATCACAAATGATGGGGGGGAAATTACATTGACTGGATATATCTTTACATTTGTGAAGTGCAATATGTGAAATTAAAGTATAAATTATTCTTTATAAATAGTAACAGGATATGCCTCATGAAGATCCAAATATTTAGGTTGCACATTTCAAAATCAGAAGCATGTTTCAGTAATGCAATTGAACTTTAACTGAATAGTAATTGGCAACTTGTAGGTTATATGGTAAAGATTACTTTTGAAGGCTATTTTGTATATAATTTATTGTTATTATTTCAATATTTTCTATTTTTTTCTTTCATTTTGTAAATAATACACTTTAAAGAACTGTTCAGTGGTTTAATACAGGCTCTAGAAATAGCCAATAAATGCTTGTCACCTTGAAATTAATGATTAGAGGGCAAATAAGTTGGTCTTGGACTCTTTCGATGCTATCTAGGGCTAAGATATATTTTTTATACATAGTAGACATTTCATGTAAAATTTCAGAAGCACACATATATTTCCATGCATAGTTCTCATTTACTTTTAAAGAATCTCATTTCCTCCTGATATTATTAAAATATCAGAAAGGTCAGTCATGCAAGTTTAAGAACTAGGGAGATTTTATATTCTATATGAACCTGGATAGGAGATCAGTTATAACCAACATGCCAGTGACTAAAAAGTCATTTTTCTATGTGCATTTTAAGTGCAACATGAGAGATGCATTTTTATGAGAAATTGGAATATACTAGGATATTTTTTAAAAGTGTAGTCACTTAAGACAAAGCAAAATGAAACATTAGTATTAACATAAACATGCATCATGCCTGCCAGTTAGAGTCCAGTTAGAATGGATTTCTATGGTGTGTTTCTCTCAGGTCTGAGGATGGCCTCACATTTGCATTTACTCTCTAGAGTTATTAATGCTAACCAGTCCCCAAAACCAAAAGGATATTGGGCAGTGATTTTTTTTTTTTTACTTCATCAATATTACAACCTGATTAGTCTCAACAACACATGTCACTAAATGGATTTAAAAACATTTTTTGTCGTATGTTACCTGGTGTAACTACCTACACAGCCTGGACCAGGCAGGTAAAAATAGGCTTGCTCCTTCACTTCCTGGCTGTTGAGAACCTATTTAGAACTCAATCTATGTATTGGCTAGATCGCATACCAAAATGTCGAGAGGCCTATTCACCATTTTTGTAGGCTCAGCACTACCCTAGCTCTTGAAATTGATTTCAGCTGGTAAAAGAATAGAAGCACATTCTCAGTTGTAGTGTACTTGAGACAGGATCATATTGATTTGACATGGGTGTAATGAAGCTTATGAAATTATAGTTTAGGGATTTAACACACTGAGTTAAATCTTAGGAGACTTTGGGCTTAAAATAATGAATGAACCTACCCAACAAGCATATATGACTCCTCTGACTCCTCTGTGTGCCAGGCATAGTTTTGGATACCAGATAGACTATCATCAATTTGGAACTTACAAATATGTCTTATCTTATAGTTGCAATTAGTATTCTTTTTCTGTTGTTAGCGTTCTTATACATATTTGTGTTTGTGTAACATAATTTTAGTTAAGCTTGCAAAGATTGTGTCTTCTATTTCCTAGTTCCTTTATCATTCTATTTAGGGGCCCATGTCTATTAAACAGATAGGGATTAAACCCAAAGCAAACAAGAATGATCTTTTATAAATTTCTGGTACAATTTTAAGTCTCTTTAGTACAACTTTAGTCCCTGTGGATATTATGACAGGTCCCCACGACATGTTCCTGATGAACTGGAAAGGTGGGTGCTGCTAATGAGGCTTCCTGAGGTCGGCTTACTTGGAGAGACCACCGGTAAGGTTGATGATGGGCTCAATTACTTCCTGCCCAGATAGGTCACTCAACAGAGAATTAATTTTCCTGGGGTGTGAACAGACTTTTGGGGGGCATGATTCTGGGAGAAACTTGTCCAAAAACCACTGACGGAATTGTATTTTGGATCTAAAATACCTTGTGTATATTTTTAATGATAACTTTAGCCTTAAAACTTTTATATTTTTGCACATAAAAATGCCAGTCTTTTAAAATGTTTCAATTATGATGAAATAATGAAAAGAACTAGTAGCAAAACCCCAGGGAGATTAATAGGTTAAAAATTTAGCATGTCCAACTTACTTCTGATTAAAGAAGTTGTCCATTAATAGTATAGTTAGAGGGTGACTAGAATTAATTGTATATTTCAAAATATCTGGAGGAGTGGATTTGGAATGGTCCCAACACAAAGACATGATAAAGGTTTGAGGTGATGGATATCTCAGTTACCCTGATTTGATCATTATACATTGTATCCTTGCAGCAAAATGTCACATGTACCCTGCATATAAGTAAACTATTACTTTCCCATATAAATTTAAATATTTTAAAAATAGTGTAATTATAGCTTTATATGTAGCCACTGAAAATTCCACCTAGATGAAGAATCGTTTGGTGGGAACAAGAAATTCAGAAGCCAGAGCAAACAGTGAGGTGGCACAGAGGAAAGGAGGGATGGTAGAGGCATTTTCAGAGTTAAGATTAGTACACTGGCATTTGTTTTTTAAGCAAACCCTGTCATTCTTGTTCCTTCCCTCCCCTCCTCCAAATTCAGCTATATTAAAAGGTACCCTCAAATGACAAACTTAGTAGTGGCTTGGCACGTTTAAATTAAAATAAAAACATACAAGAAAGAGATTATATACCTGGGTCTCTCTGACTTTCCCTGACTTTTTGTAAACTTCAATGCATTATAGGCGTGTAGCAAAGTCAGGATATGTGTTACACTACTGTACCATTTTATTAAAGCCTGCTGAAGTCCTATAGCTTGAGTCAGTGGACTTAGTCATGCTAACCTCAAAAGAATGCAAGTACTCATAATTTATTTTACTGTCTTTCTTTGGGAATTTATATATATGTTTATTCACCAGTAAAACAACATTTTGACTTTTAACCCAGTGTTGTTATGTTATTGGGTGTGCGATAGAGCGGAGAAGCTATTAGAAGTGGAGAAACAGGGAGAAGATGCAGGGAAAACAGGAAAAAGGGAACGAAGAGAAGTAGAAAGGAACTTTGCAGAGTTGCAAGCCAGAGAGAGGGATGATAGCTTCAGATTCTTCTTGCTACTCACTCAGGAAATATTACTGGGCACTCTTAGGATTTTATTCCTTTATCGGATGGGCCTTTATTGAGCATTTATTTTGTCTATTTATAAATGCTTATTTATTGAGTGTTTATTTTGTCTAATTTCAGGATGCTGGGGATATAATGCTGAATGTCAGACCTTGCAGGTCCAGAGCTCACATGCTGGGGAGAAGATGTATTTGGTCGTTATTGTCTTCTTAGCTTCTTTTTCTTGCTCTTCCACACCAGGGCTCCTTGCTGGGTCTGATATTGGAAACATTGCCTGGCTTATTTTAAGACAATCATCTGGCCCTGCCTGTGGTTTATTGAAAGGTCTCAACATGCAAATCATCTGTCAAGTGACGACTGACCATCCACAGCAGGCGTCATAAGCCCGGGAGTCTGCAGGGGCCAGGAGGGTCACACGTGTATGAAAATGCCCCTCTCACACTTAGGAGAGATGGGCATTTGGACAAGCTGGTGAGTAGCTGTCCCATCTAAGGGTACTTACATTCAATTTTTAAAAAAACAACGGAGGGTTCAATAAAACATGTCTGTGAGTTGAATCCACCTATGGGCCACCAGTGTGGGTGGGACGTCTGATGTAAACCATTATTCAATGTCCCATTAGGATCAATCCAGCCTAACCACCGACTTCCCCTGGCTGACTGAGCTGAGGTCGGAGGGATGGAGTTGAGGTTTCCTGCAGTCACTATGTCCTGATGTGGCAACACTGGGCATCAATTTCAAGAGCTCGTTCATTATTGGCAGAGTTCTTCAGTGCTGTCCACGCAGAACCGAGATACTTCCCTCCCTCCCAACTCTCACTTTCTACCTGTCTTCACTCAAGTGGGAAAGTGCCTCTTCAAGTGTCCCCTCTTCCTTTACAAGGATCCATAAGAATGCAAATTTACATTTATGTAAGAGCAAGAATCAGTGGAATTTGAAGGTGCATGAGAAGCAGGCACTGAGGTGGGCTGACTGGAGTCTTTCAGACATACAAGGCGACACCAGCTTTCACTCGTGTGCCTGGGGGATGGGGAGGTGTGAGGGGGGTTCCATTTTCATTCCAGCTGGCAGGGCCTTCCTGACCAGGGATAGAGTACCTTTGCCTGACTCAAAGGTCACCGTGTTCTTGATGGAATCCCCAGAGCGACAGGTGTATTAGCTATAAATATACGTGATGATTGCATAGAATTTCACAGCTCTGTAATCTTGTCAATATTTACTCTTGGAAATGGAGGTTCTTTGGCTACTGTTCTCCACTAAGTGAGTTTGTTCTGTTTTGCTTTTGAAGTAAGCTTCACAATGAAAAGCCACGCCACACATCTAAAAGTTGCTTCTCTGGGTGATTAGTACGACTTGATTAAGGAAGCATGCGGGTGCATGGCGGAGGTTGCTTGGTGGGTACAATGTGCGTAGCTGCAGTGATGCACCGAAGGCCCTGACTTCGCCACACTGCAATATGTCAATGCAGCAAAACTGCACTTGTACCCCATGAATATATACAAATCATTACAGAAAAATGAAAAAATAAATAAATAAATAAATAAAGCAGCATGCACTCCAAACTTCACAATCTCAGAGCTTATAACCTGCTTCGGCCTGGGATTATGAAAGGTTTGGGCCGAATATTGTGCTTGTGTTCAAAGTAGTTCACATCCTGTAAAAACAAACGGTTAAAAATGTCTCTCAGTGGAAGATGAATTTTTTAAAATAAAATTAAATGAGCGATAACTGTACAGAGAGGATCATTTACCACCAAATATTGTCATAACCAAGAAGGGTGGTGATGGAACCAGAATGATTTCTTCTTTTCGACCATCTAGTCGCTAAATGTTCGGGAACTGGCTGATTGGGCTTTAGAACAATTAGCACCATGTTCTAGATGCCTGCCTTTAAAATAAAAAATGTGAGAGTGCCTTCAGGAAAGTAAAAACAAAACAGCAAGAGCTGGACTTTTGAAAGGAATAGAAACCGTATCATCATTGTTAAGTACACCGTGGCCAATACTTACTTTTGAGGTGAACTAGGAAGGAGACCCCGCAGCTGTCCGTGAAGCGCGTCTTGTATATTGCTAGTTGAATAGAGCCCAATTGGTGAGTTATAGGAAGCGCTCACTACCTGTCTTTTGTCATCAATGTTTGCTGCTGCAACAAAAGGCTGGGCCCTTCTGTTGTGCGTGGTACCAATGGGTTTGAATTCCTGTACAATGGCAGACAAAATACACAGAGCCACACAGTGTACAACAGAGCCGTTAATGAGCAGAACCCACAGCGTCGCTACTGTTAATAAAGGCTTCTTTACATACTACAGGATTAATGGGAAGGTTAGAGGAAGAGTTAGCTATAAACCTTTCCATGATTTTCTCTGAAATTTACATGTGCTATATTCACCTACCAAACGTTAAGGTGCAAAGGAAGGGACCTTATTTAAAATATTGTAAAATAATGCAAACATTGTATGATATCTTTTGTCAGCCCCCTGCCTACTTTTTCATCTGTAGCTTTAAGAAATTCTAAGGACTCATTTGAATAGGGAAATTTTGTGTCAGAAATGAGATTTTTGGCTTAGAAAAAATTATTACACTTAATATTTTTTCAAGTAGAACTTCCATATGCTTTCTCTTCTATTAATACCTTGATAAATTTCCTCTATTTTAAGAAGTGGAAGAGTAAAACAGAAGGGGAACGAGCATTTATGAATAACTATACCGCATCATTTTAACTGATCCAAGAAATAATTCTGTTTTTTAAAAACATCTTCAACAAAAAAACAAATTTGTAATTTGGATTAAGCTATACTCTTCATTTTAGAGAAATGCTAAGAGTTTAAAGACTCTTTCTGACAGTAGGAATAACATATGTATTATAGAACCCCTCGTTTTTACTGTGATGATTTCATGTTATGTGCCTAAAGGACTCTTCATGTTTAGTCCTCAAAAGACTAAAGTTAGTAATTCAGAGGTAACTAATATATATGATTCACAAAAGGATTTTCACTTTATTGCTTAGGAGAAAGGACCAAACATCAGAGTGCTAAAATCTGAGTTTGAAATATGCCTGAATGATCTGAAACCCTGTATTATTAGTTTTTAATGTAGGAATAGTATTTTGCGGTTTTTCTATAGATTTATAATTTTGTGAAGCCATTACAATTCTTTTCTTCAAAACAATAGAAGAAAACCACAAGAGAATGTTAAAGTACGCATGAGCCAATTCTCTTTCCTAACCTTTCAAATTGGCAGAATTAGCAAGATAAATCTTTTTAGCAATGTTTTCACTTACACATTCACATCAACCTCATTTACTTCTGTGAATGTGCCACCAGTGTTTCACACAGATGTTGAATAGCACATGTAACGTATTATTGTTGAGATGTTACTGGAAAGAGATCATTTTCATTAAAAAATTAAAAGATCCTGTAAGATTCTTGTTCACATCATTTTTTTCTTCTTGTCATTACAGATGAGTGAGTTGAAGGATGGTGCTTTTCTGTTAAAAAAGAGACTATCTGGCCAGGTGCGGTGGCTCACGCCTGTAATCTCAGCACTTTGGGAGGATCGCTTAAGGCCAGGAGTTCAAATACCAGCTTGGGCAACGTGGTGAGACCCCATCTCTACAAAACATAAAATAATTAGCCAGGCATGGTGGTGGACACCTGTGGTCCAAGCTAGTTGGGAGGCTGAGGCAGGAGGATCGCTTGAGCCCTAGAGTTTGAGGCCACTGTGAGCTGTGATGATGCCACTGCACTCTAGCCCAGGCATCAAAGTGGCACCCTGTCTCAAAAAAAAAAAAAGAAAGAAAGGAAGATGGAGAAGGAGAAGGGGGGAGAAGGGGGGAGAAGAAGAAAAGAAGAAGAAGAAGAAGAAGAAGAAGGAGAAGAAGAAGGAGAAGGAGAAGAAGAAAGAAGAAGAAGAGGAGAAGTGAGGGAGGGAAGGAAGGAAGGAAGGAAGAATAAAAGAGACAGTCTCTCTTTTTTAGAGGCAGAACCAGAGGTTTTCATAGAGATTCTTGTGTCTGAGAATATGAACAATTTCCTGTAGGGGCCCAACCTGAACAATGCTTTCTTTTGGTTCTTTTGAGCAGGGAGTCTTCACACATACTCCCTCTTCTCCCATCTAGGCCTGTGGGCAAAGGCTACTTTTAAAAAAATAGTTATGGCAAATCAAATGGGGTGCAGCTTCAAATCCTAGCCTACCAAGTCTTTGACTCGGGCCGCCCCAAATCCCATGGTGCCTGGGAATCTGTGATGGGGTTAAGAACTGCTGTTCCCTCACCAACCTTGGGCAGCACATTTTAACAGCCTCCTAAACCTGAAAAGCAGGTCTGAGGTGAATACAATTTAGCCTATGCTTCTACCTTGTTCATTTAACTTTTTTTCTTCATAATAACAGCTCGCTGCTAGGGTGACATTATTGGTGCTGCTATTAGGTAGCAGAATGACTAAAACCACCAAAGGTAGCTTTAGAAAAATGCTAAATCCTAGAACCTGTGAAAATGTGTGTAGCCAAACATTTATATAGTGGTACAATCTGATTGTTTTAATGGATTCAGTAATGAATTTGGACTGGTTGTATTTTATGATTAACCATTATGATTAGCCATTATCATGACATGAAAAAAGTGAACTGGAAATAATTGTAAATTTTGACAATGGCCATGATTCAAGTCTTTTTGATATGAAGGAAGACAGAAGGCTAATTGCCTAATTGCCTAATTTAGTTTTGGTGGATTATAAATCTTTCAGGCTAATTAAGGAGTGAATTAGGCAGGACTGAATGACTCAAGCTTTGTGGAGTTTCGCTTTTTTTATTCCCTAAACAAAATATGGCCTGCCTTAAAGATTTTGGTAAATAGAATTTGCAAAAACTACTTAACATATCATAATGGCTTTGTGGGGGGGAAAAAAACCAGCCTCTGCTCTTATTTCTTCCTAGCCTTAACATGATAAATAAACATGGTGATTGTCCTGTACATTAGGCAACTTCTCTAAAAGTATGAGCATTAATAATCTCTAGTAATACCTCCAAGTAGCAGCACATCAGTTAATCAGCTCCAAGCCTTTTCTTTGCCATGTCCAGTTTTGGTTATAAATATTGCAAAGTCACAAATGTGTAATTTGTTAAAAAAAATTCTATTTTCTACACAGATCATAAAAGGAAGTGTTTTTAATACAGGCTGCAAACGTTTTTATTTAGGCTTTGCAAAGCATTAGTTTATGGGCTTCGAGAGTCATTCCAAAAAGCACAATGAAGTGTATACACCAAAGGTAAACAAGAAATTTAAGTAGGGCACCAAGAGGAGGCAATATTCTGTCCAAGTCTTACATCATTGTTGATGGTCAGACTGAATCAAATGACAAAACCAATTAGAAGTTGGCTGTTCCACTTTAACTCCCTTTTATTTTTCCTGGAAAAATTATGAGTAACAGAAAATAACAGTATAAAATGTATACAGCAGTTAATATAGTCCAGCTCTTGTGTTTATCCAGAAAAAACTATAAATAATTCTTATCTCTTAGGAATTCAATAAGTAATCATTCCCATTAATTAATATATTTATAAATATTATTTTTAAATGTTAGGAGCTTATATTAAGAAATAATATTTTGAATTAATGAAATACTAGAGCTGCCCCAAGGAAAGCTAAGCAACTTGACAGACTCTGCTGATGCTGGGAGAATGCAGCTCTGGACAGAAGTCTCCCAAGTCCTTGGAATGACTTCAGCAACGATACCAGTCAAAGACAGTTCACCTTTCAACTTCTTGCGTGGAGAAATTGTTCACAGATAAAGATTCAGGCAATCTTTATAATTCAGAGCTATCTCCAACAGAAATAGCATGTTTGAGTTCCACATATAGACAAATAAAATGGGAGTCAAATCATATATATATATATATATATATATATATATGAGAAAATGGTGGGGATATAAGAGAACCAAATACATGAAGTGATCATATATTTGATCAAGCCACAATGAGGAAATAATTATATATTTCATCATGTTTGAAATTTATGAACAATCACCCCCTCCTACACTCATCCCTCAAATGAAAAATAAAGTCATTTTCTCTCCAGCGATCTGTTTCAATTGTCTCCCATATCTCACTGGGGAAGAGTTTGGGGAAATGGTAATAATAAAAGGTTGTTTTGTGTAAGCTGCCTTCCAGTTACCAAAACATTGTGGTTTAAGGTTAATTTTCTGAAAATATAGATGACTTCAACCCACACACTTCTTGACTGTGCATGTAAGTTCATCTTTATTATCAAATCTTCTATGGCAAGGATGCAATCTTTTATATGGAAATGGAAACAGTTTTCTTCTTGTTTGGAACCATTTTTGCTTCTGAAAAGCATCTTTCCTGTATTGTGATAGGCACGTTTATACCTTTGAGCTGTTTAACAGTAAACAAAGATAAGGGTAATGGTTTATTTGAGGATGTAAGCTTTGAAGAAGGACCAAGAGCTCTAACAACATACCTGTAATCTAGAGAAATGCCTTGTACAGAAAAATGCATATGCCGGCTCATAGACCGTGTTTAGGTTTACATGGACGGAGTTTACTCAATTGCTGGGAGTTGATCTAAACAACATCTAAGGACTCCTTTAAGCCTAAGATTCAAGTCTAATTCATGAAAATAGAATTTATTTATTGATAGCATGGAAAAATGAAAAAAATCTAAAAAAAAATTTTTTTTTTATATCAACTGTTACTATAACTGTGTAAGAAAATTTTCCCCCAGCCTAACTCTATGCATAGGGAAAAAGACCAGGAATAAACACACTAGCATTTTATTATTTGTGGCTGGGCTTGGATAGTAGGACATAGTTTTTTTTTTTTTAATGAATAGATATTACTTTTAAAATGAAAAAGAGTATTTTATTCCAATAGCAAAAATCACATAACTTAAAATAAAATTTGACTTGGGTTGAGAAATAAGAATTCAAATTTTGTATTGCTCAATGGCATTTTGCTGTTCATCTACAAGGACATCTTAAAGCACAATATATTAACGGCATGTGTTTCTCTGACTGACACACCTTTGTTGTCCAGAAGATTGCTCTGGAGTTGTCATTTTGAAAAAAAAAAAACCAAAAACCTATAACCATAGCTAAGCTTTTCTCCAATCTCAGTCCACAAGTTAAATTCACCATCTGATTTCTATCACCACATTTTGTTCTAGTGTGTATGCTACAGGATTTTCAAAGAGTGGGTGATGAATTGCAATGTAACTATTTTGCGTAGGGAATAGGGAATGCCTGTCCTGAAGTACGAAGTTCTGTGAACTGGCCATGGGGAGGGAGTAGAAAGGCTGTGGCCCATTAGGAGCTGAAACTGTTCTTATCTCTGAGCCTTTCAAACACTGGCCTCTTGGCGAGGATGCCAGTAGGAGTGAGTCATGACTCAAATTAATGGAATGTTCAAAGGCTCCGTCTGACTAGCTGCCACAGCCCTTAACCTAATCTTCACCTTTTAAAAAAATTATTGATTTGTTTAGTTTTTGTGGTTTATTTTTCTCCCTGAGAGAAATTATATGTATCCGTACCAGACAAAAATCTACAAGTTAGTATGTGACTTTCCAGAGTCTTGGCACTATTCAGTAGTGAATAACAAATCAAATAAAGGTACATTCCCCTAAAGAATAAGAAAATTCTTGGGCAGGCCTGTTAACTAGAGAGTGGACAGCATGTCCCCTACATATAGAGGACAGAGATGTTTCTGTCTGGAGGGCCTAGAAGCCATTTCAGTAGCAATAAGCACCCAGATCTCGGTTTCTCAATTCCATTCTCCACTAAAAGGAACCAAGACTCCTTGAAGCAATGCTTAATTCCAGAGCTGGGGCAGAGAAAGTATTAACGGAATCTGGAATATCCTTATGTTCCAGAAAGTAAGGGAGTGCTCGAAGAATGTTGAAGATACGTCAGGCGGACACAGGAGCCGTCTTGAAGGGACTCGCTCTGGCGAAATCTGGGGCAATTTGAGCATCAAAATAAATAATGATAGTAACGCAATATAATCCATTGAATAAAATAAGAATCCACGTGTCCTTGTTTATATAAATAACTGGGAGAGAAGGGAAAACTCTTCTGTATAGTAGAATGCCAGCCAATAAATGAAGAAGAAATAACAACAAATTTTGAAACACTCGTTTATAATAATCTTAGTAATGGTTGGTTCAGGCAATGAATGCTAAACTAGTGGGTGAAAGTTTAATGAGGAATAGGATATTTATATAGTCTCAAAGTATTTCCCAACAAATAATTGATTAATTGCAAAGGGAAAAACAGTAACTTTCCAGTGGGGAAATTGGTAGCCACCACCTTCACTAAGTGATCAAAATTAACATCATCAGTGGGTCAAATCAATATCATGGGACCCCTGATGTAATGTCCAGACAAAGGCATATCACTTTTATGATATTATTGCCAAAAATGCACAATCTGAATCTAATCATAAAGAAACATCAGAGAAACCCAAACTGAGGGGCATTGTACGAACTAGCCTGTATTCTTCAAAAATGTCAAGGTGGGACCAAAGCTTTATTTTCAGTTAAAATATAATTCCTCCAGGAGAAGAAGCATCTGAGTAACATAATCTTTAGAGGAAATGAGTTATTAGATGCTTGTCCACGTAATTTTTAATGACTCTTGTAATTGTAGTAAGGAAGGCATTCCTGGCTTCTAGGAAGCCCTATCCACATAGGCAGCTTCCTATCTCCTCAGCAAGAAAAGCCAGGAGACTTTCTGATTCCAGCCTGGGATGGGAGTACCACACTAATCGTAACAAGACCTACCACTTATTTAAGTATCTCTATGAGCAACCCAATGTGCTAAACTCTTTGCTTGTATTATTTTATTTAATTTTGAGAAGCCCTAGGAGATACAAGTACTTATATTATTCCATAACTATTTTATGCAGAAGAAAACAGAGGTTTATGGAGACAAGTGGAAAATTTGAAGGACAAATTCAGGAATTCATGATCCTGACAGGAGAAACCCTGCTAAAGCATTAATTATACATATGTTTTCAGTTCATTTTCATTAGATTTATAGAAAAACAACACATTGGGAGTATCCAATCAGTCTAGTAGGAATACTTGTTTCAAAAGGGATATTAAACTTATCTCTAAACCTCAGAAGCTTCTAAGTAGAGGTTCTAAAACTCTTTACTTAATTATATTTTTTAGTATATCACAATCGAGGCTTGATTTAATTTCAGTCATTTGGATCTTTTGCAAGTAGACATAGTCAGATACACATCAGATGATTAGTTTAATTTAGCTCATTAGAGTTGCCTCCAGGGAAAATCCTTTATTTTTTGTAATTCAGATACACTGGCAGCATATCACCATGATAACATAATGCAAAACTCTTTTCCTAGAATAACTCAATTATAGAACCTCAGAACTGAGAATTAAAGAAGGATGTAAAATAAGACCTGGCGAGACCACAAAGGATTGAAGTTCATTCTGACTGTTAGATTAGAGACACCTGTTTCAAATGGTAGGTCTTATTTTTGGTTTGCTTTGTTTTAACAACTTAAACTTCTTAGATTGCCTCATGGTCATTTGGCAGAAGTCCATCATAAGAAATGAAAAAAAAAAAAAAAAACAACAAATAAGTGGACTCTACGTAGATTTAGCCAAATTCTTCCTGATGAGAACATATTTGTCTTTCAACACGATGTTTACCTACATACACTTCCCCTTTTCCTTGATGTAAGAAAACATGGATAATATAAATTCATCTCAGGGAGTAATGACAGACAACTGCTTCATCAGGTGAAACTTGTTCCAATTTGTATATTCGCCTCCTTTTCCTCTTGGAAGGCGTCCCCATCACTTTAGAGAAAATACAATGTCATATCATTTGCTCTAAAATTCATACCTGGGGTTCTGATTCCAAGTTGATTTTGAAAGGGTGAGCTTTCCCATCTTCAGACACCTGTGGAGACCATAAGCGAGTTTCTGCTCTGTAAATAAAGTGAAGTTTGTAAACTCCAAATTCTCATGGTACTTCCAGTTTTAGCATACTTTAATTTCCCACTGTGTTTGTGAAAATACTAGCAACCCTTATTAATTTAAGCAAAAGCAAATTTTTTGCTTATTATTCTGTATTTCGCCATCCAATTAGTTTTACATTTTTTAGTGTCCTTTTGGGGGAATCTAGACTAGATCAAAACTGCCTGGAGTACACTGTGCAGTTTCTGGAGAAAGTAGGCCTCCAATGCCTGTGGGCAGCAGCACAGGAGAGAGAAACTCTGTCCTGCAGATGACCAGGAGGTAAATTCTCTCAGTCTCCTCTTCTTCCCTCCTGCCTTACCCAGGCCACCCCAGGAGACAGTGAGTGATCTGCCAGGTGCTATTGGCATCAAGGAAATGTGCCTTGTACAACCCTTCTCATGCATCTACCTGGGACTGAGGGACTGCGTGCTTGGCAAGAACACAGGTTACGCATAGATTGGGAAAGAATCTATTTCACCCCATGAAATGACAGATTGGTGGATCAATTGATCCTTCCATACCACAGCAGGGAAGATTGTGAATACAATAGCAGTGGGATAAACACAAAGATCCACTATGATAACAAATCATGATTTTCATGGTTCAGTATGAGATCAGGAATCTGATGGCAAGAGATCAGGTTCAATTTATTAATTTTTTTTGGTCAGAAATGTCCCAGTATCTAACACATTCATGTTGCACATGAACTCTTACACCTTCTGGGCTGAATTCTGTACAAAACAGTCAAAGGCATACAGATTATTAGCAACTAATTTTGAACATGACCACATTTTGGCAAGTCAAGAGATTCTTTTAGGAAAATCTCTAAATTCCATTTCATTCTCTACCACCTTGAGAACAGCAGTACAACTAGTCCCGCTGTTCCATATTTATGTGCCCAGTGGTTCTATTTTCATAGTCAATTACCTGGGTTAGTACAGGAAAAAAATTCTCATAGCCTCTTTCATTATTCTGACATTCCAGAGAATTCTGTTTAGAAATGATTTGCCAACAACTACTAGATTGACTGACTTTAGTGAAAAGCAGATGAGAGTAGCTGATATATAAAAAAGCCAGTCAAAATTCTAGGCCCTGGGACACTCCTTACTGGGAAGATGAAACCATTTATAGTTCTGGTTCAGGTTCTCCTGCAAAACAGATCAGATTTTAGCACCATTAATTAAGGAGCACCTGTCAATTTTGAGACACAGCTGGTGTGCTGCTGCTTTAATCCTGTCCTGCGCATCAGCATGAGTCATGGACTCTGTACCAAAGCCATCAATGGCCAGGATGACATCTCCAGGACACAGGTTGGCAGCTGCCGCCTTGCTTCCTGGCGTAATCTGGAAGAAATCAGGGCACCATTTAAAAACCAGCGTCCTGCAATTTCTTGAATTTTGTGCCTGACATTTTAATTTCAGCCTGGTAACGTCTGTAATGTTTCACTGGGCAGAAAATCTTAAATCTAACTTACAATAACTCTTAATTGGTCAATTGTGTTAGCTCTATTTTTACATCATGTTAAATAATTTTGTTTCTTACTAACCACATTTTGTCTATCATTGCATCTGTTATTCTCTTTTAAAACATCTTGCATAACTCTGTCTGAATCATGTTTTCTTCATTTAAAAAATAATTTGTTTTTTAGCTTTTTGTCACCCGTAAGTCTCTATTTGGGAATAAAGTTTTACTAAATTTAGTCAACTTTTATATTTAAATTGAAACTGCTTTAATATCCCTATAATTTATCGTCTTTAAAATTCATACAAAAGTCATGCAATGGGCTGAAAGTTTCCGGCCTCCCAAAATTCATCTGGTGAAATCCTAACCCCCAATGTGATGGTATTTGGAGGTGGAACCTTTGGGAGCTAATTGGCTCAGAAGTGGGATTGGTGCACTTATAAAAGAGACCTCAGAGAGCTCTCTGTTCTCTTTCCACCATGTGAGGAAGCAACAAGAAGTTAGCTGTTGCAACCTGGAAGAAGTCCCTCACCAGAACCCAACCATGCTAGTACCCTGATCTGAGACTTCCATCCTCTAGCATTCTGAGAAATAAATTTCTGTTGTTTATAAGCCATCCAGTTTATTGAAGTTTGTTATAACAGCCTGAACTAAGATAGGACACCTAGGGTGTAGAAATCTAGAGAAAGAATCACTCTTGCACTAACAACAAGATGCCAGATAATATACAAAACTATAACTTTTCTTGAACTCTTTAGAGAGCTGAAGTCATAAGGTAATGAACCTGAAATCTAAGGAAAGAGAGGTGCTCCCAAGAAAAGATAAGACATGAGCATGGGCTCACCTGTAGCAGAGCCCAGAGGAGGATGTGGCCACCATACTAGCTGTTAAGAAGAATTCAGCTAAAATTATTAACAAATTGCTAAAGATTGAGTTAGCATGAGTGTATAGAACCCCTGAAAACTGCAGATACAAGGGAAGTTTGTATTCGCTCAAGGTCTCTTCTCTATGAATGAAGAACAGATGAAATAAACAGAAAACAACTAACAAGATGGTAGATTTTAATTAAACCATATCAGTAATTACATTAAATGTAAATTGTCTACACACCAATTAAAAAAACAGAGATTGTCAAACTAGGTAGAAAAGCAAGATCCAATTTTACGCTGTCTGTAGGAAAGCCACTTTTGGGGTGGTGGGGGGTAGGAATGAAAAGAATACTTAAGGATATGGGATATGGGGAAATAAGGCTTTCCATATTATTAAATGCTTAAAAATAGAAAATTTGAAATTATTACTATTTTGAATATTCAGTTAAAGGCAACGATTTTTTTGACTGCTGTACCTACTCCCAATTTGCCTGGGTAAATCCCAACTATATTCGTCTTCCTAGGCTCACATGGATCTTACCCTGCCTACTTCTCTCATAGCATCTTATATCATTCCTGCTCCACCTTATTCCTCCTGATTTCCTTTCAGTTCCTCAAACAGGTCTAGCCTGTACTTTCTTTGGGGCTTTATACGCAGTGTTGTTTCTGCCTGAAATGCTTCCCACACGCTTCACCTGGGTGCTCCTGCTCAGACATTAGGTTTGGCTCAAAGGCTACATTCTCAGAGAGACTTCCCCTACCATGTGAAGTAGCTTCTCTAGTTCCTCTCGCATCATTCTTCGCCAGTACACCTTGTTCATTTCCTTCATGAAAACTATTTATGACCCCTTTATGTTGGTTTATTTACCTATACGTTGCCCGTCCTCCCAACTAGACTAGAAGCACTTCAGGACATGTATAATATTATGTATATTTCTAATACTTCATAGTATATACCCTAGTATTTAGAATTAATGAATAATTAATTGAAGGATGAACAAAAAGGTCATTTAAATCATAGCTTGTAGAAAAAAGTGTTAGTTCCCATATACCCAAAGGTTATGGCTATTAATGTCAACCTATCATTGTTATGTTCCCACTAGTTAGAGCAGAATAATACCTAGAACTTGACTTAAATCTCAAATTGCTTCAGGAATAAACTAGATTGCTCCTAATGCTTTACTTGAGGATTAGTCATTAATTCATTTGCTTTTTCTTTATTTGCTTATTCTAGCTATCTGTTTAACTTGGTGGTTCTAACAGAGATCCACGTTCATCTAAATAAATAAAATTACTAAAATAATAAATTCTTAAGTGTCCTAGATCTTATGCCTCATCACTAAAATGTTTATTGTATTTACTTTATTTCTATGATCATCTCACTATAGTGACAGTGATGATTTTCCAATAGGAACAGTTAATAGAAGCTGGGTGGAGGCATTGGGGATTATTACATCTTAGCCTTTGGGAGGCATTTCATACATGTTTTCCATTTAGAAATTCTCCTAGACCCAGAACTGTTAGAAGAACAGAAGTTTCCATCCCCAATGTGAATTGTAGGGATAAAAATAATCTTAAACTTTTAATTTTCTCTGGTATAGTTTGTCAAAATCAGTATTTTCTATTTTTAAACTTCTAAGACCAGAATGCTTTTCTTTGAGTTAAAACATGATAAAGTATGTCTCAATGTGTTTGCTTTTAAAGCCTGACTTAGCTTTTCTAATATATTTAAATAGATTTAAATTATGTAACACTCAATCTTGACTTGGAAAAGCTTAACTTTTTTTGGCTTGAGTTAGGATGGGTGGAAGGTAGAGTTGTGTGTGTGTGTGTCTATATCCATTTTCAACAGAGATATCTGAACTTAGATATCGAATAGTTATTGAATATCTAACTTGGAGATCTTAGATATTAAATATTACTAAAATTTATTATTAATAACAATATTAATACTAAAGGTAATAATACCATATTATATTTATGCAAAATGTTATATTTGCAAAGTTCCTTCTCACACCTTTGACTGTTAGAACAACTCTCTAAGATAGGGTGGACAGAGAAGACTGCCTCCATTTTTCAGAGGAGAAGAGGTGTCTAAGTAACCTGTGGCTTCCCACTAAGTTGGGAGCAGCTGTACAGCTATGTCACCAGATCTTTCAGAAGTTAGCTAGGAAAGGTGTTGACAGTGATGGCCAGAACCCACTTCTGACTTTGTATTCAACCTGGTCATGCTGTCCACGGACCTCCAAGGAGGGAGTTGATGAGGAAGAAAAAAATGACGTAGAGAGAGGGATGAGAGAGAAGAAAACATGACGCATTTACTTCTTCCTAGTTTTCAAGTTGAGCTTGTCTAGTGATCAGACTGCCAAATTGACCTGGTTTTAGTGAGTTAAACTATATTTAATCATAACAATCTATTATTTCCCAACATTACTTTAGATTACCACTATATTATAATATTCTTATCTTATATTATATTATTATTCACAGTTTATTATTACTATGTTTTCACAAATTAGGAGAAGAGAGATCTTGAAATGAGGCATAGAGTTTTTCAATGGATTGTTTATTATTTAGGTTCATTGCGGTCTCAAATATCAAAAGTACTAGAGAGAGAGTCGGACATGGTACTGCAATCAATCACTTAGCACCATGTTTTCAAGCTTGTCTGATTATAAGGGTCACCTGGGGTCCTTGTTCAACATATAGGCTCCAATCCTACTCCAGATGCCCGGGATCAGGAATCAGAATCTCTAGGAAAGGAGCCAGGGAATTTGTGTTTTTAACGAGTGCCTCAGATCATTTCTATTATTCACATTAACCTATTACTTGGGTCCATCTGGGGAAAAAAACTAATTTATAAAGCATCTATAATTTTCTATTGATGTGGGAGACATAAGAAAAATTGAAGATATGGCCCTGATGTGATTTTTATGTTAAGAATGAAAATTATTGAAATAGTTATGGCACAAGACAAGGATATACTGAAGTGTTGCATGGCTGGAAATCATGAGAAACCCCATCATTCAGTTGTTCTCCATACCTACCTAATAAATTCCATATGCCTCCCTAGAATCTAAAGCCCTGCAACACCTGGCTATAAATGACATTTCTTGAAACATATCTGATGCCAGCTATATGAGAATGTCTGCAAGCATCTGGGCATGGGGATTTTCGAAAGTTTTCTGGGTGGTTTTATTTAATATGCTGCCAGGGTTGAGAACTATTATTGTATTATTATAGAGAACTAATATCTTGCTTACTTCTTAAGATAATCTTACAAAATAGTTATTTCTATATTAAGATGAAAAAACTGATGCTCAGAAAGTATAAGAAGATTGCTTAGGGTCTTTCCCCAGACTCCTCCTATCTCTTTGGCCATACTTTTCTGGTAGAATCCTGGAAAGGTTTGTATCATGGCAAGTTATGTACATGTCCTTTCTCTTCTACTGAAATATGAGCTTCTCAGGAGATGGAAACCCAGCTAAATTATAACTGTTTCCTCACAGTGCCCTTCACATATAAGACATTCTGCAAGTAATAGGTATTTGTGGGATGTACGAATGTTATGAACACATGAACCAGTGCTTTCATGTAGACATGGTCTTTGTTAGAACAAAATTAAATAGGTTTTTATTCACATCAACCTTTCCACTACATTTGCTTTGGCCTGGAAAAGAATTACATTCAACTGCAAACAGTCCTTTCTAAAAGTTTAAATTTCAAATCCAGTGTATAATAAAGTCATACACTTTTCTATGTTAAAGTCTGCAAAATTTAAGAATACACTAACATTTACTGTGTTGGTACCCAAGTCCATATAGCATTCTCAGTTACCACAGTCTCCATCCTGGGTGTGCTCTGGACAGGCAGGAGGGAGATGTGAAGAAGGGAAAGAGGGATTGTGAGAGAGACAAACTGGCATCAGACGTACACAATCGTTTTAAGTCACGTACACAAAAGAAGCTTGTACTGCACACTAGTCCTCCCTTATCTGCCATTCGCTTTCTGAGGTTTCAGTTACCTGTGGTCAACCTCTGTCCAAAAATATTAAACAAAAAGTTCCAGAAATAAACAATGCATAAGTTTTAAATTGTGTGCTGTTCTGAGTGGTGGGGTGAAATCTCACAGCCATCCTGCTCCGTCCCTCCCAGGTCATGAATTGTCCCGTTGTCCTGCATATCCACACTATAGATGCTACCTGCCCCTGAGTCACTTAGTAGCTGTGTCAGCAGATCGACTGTCATCGTATTGTGGTGCTTGTGTTCAAGTCACCGTTATTTTACTTAATAATGGCCCCAAAGTGCAAGAGGAGTGTGCCTAATTTATAAATTAAACTTCATCACAGGTATGTAAGTATAGGAAAAAACCCAGCATATATAAGGTTTGGTACTAGTCTCAGTTTCAGACACCCACTGGTGGGGTCTTGGAATGTATCCCTCTCGGGTAAGGGGCAAGGGGCACTATCATACTCCCCAGGAATTTTGTGAAAGAAAATTTGTAACTGTCTGTAAGAGTAGATCCACCTTCTGGATGGTCCAAAAACTTAAGAGAGAGACTCCTTAGAACTTTCTTGCAAGAAAGAGAACAGATGCTCACTTAGAGAGGTGAACCTTAAAACTTACTCTGTGAAATGCTTAGGTCAGTTATACACGGTGTTTGAAATAACAACTACTCCCCCACTAAACTGAACATCCAAAGCTTATATTTTATATTACACAAAGTATAGCACACACTTACAGCCCAGAACATGCTTTCCTACAAATTGTGTGTATCACAAGCAATTGCTAAATTTGTTTTGAGAATGTCTGGTGTTTGATTTGCCTTACTTTTGATTTTTTTTATGATACAAAGTTCATCTGGATGATTAACTGGATTATAAACAGTTATGGGGTGGCGCCCCTTGTCCTAATTTTGTGAACTGTAGTTTCAATTGATGGAGAGAGTTCTATCTGTCACCCTTCCACAAACTCTGGCTGGAGCTCCATCGTCTAGGAGTATTGCTATAGTCTGTATTTGTATAGTGTGAGGCAGGGAGGGAAGGGCATAGTTTGTAGGAGGAAAAGGTTGGTTTAATGGACTTGAGGAAATACATCTCATTTATGGGACTTCTTATGTGGTACTGAGAGTGGACATTGGTATTTCAATTCTTTGTATTCTTAAGAACTTATCTAACATTGACAAATCAAGTAATAATAAAACAATTCTCATTTATCTTTATTGTAGAATATTTCTGAGAACACATTCTGCACTATTTATGATAACAAAATTATATAAAAAGTGAACAATCTAGTCAATTGGTCATACTGTGTCTATATTTATTCTACAGCATATACAATGTGCTAGGTACTGTGCTAGGCACTAAGCGGCCCCCAAATTAGAAAGTTCTGCCTTGAGAGAACACGCAGTCTGGTGGGAGACAGATGTATGCAAGGAGAGGCCATAGGCCACAAGCTATGGTAATCAAACGGATGAAATGGTTGTCACAGGGAGAAAGCTGGGGGAGAGGCACTTGAATGGGTTTCCGTAGGCATAGAGGACAGTGGGGTGCGTGGGGAGAGGAAATGTCAGGAGCAGACATGTTAGAGAATCCTAATCCATGCAGAGTAGCAGCACCACTGCCTTGGCGTGGAGTGAGAGGAGGAAAGGGAGACAGAAGGGTGAGAGAGGGACGAAGGAGAGTAGGAAACGAAAGTTGGGAGGGCAGATGGTGAAAAGCCATGAACTCTATGCTAAAGACCGTGAGTTCTATTCCCTATAAACTGGTGATGCCACCGAAGGATTTTTAAGAATGGGAGAGAGAGAAGCAACTTTACATTTTCCAAAGACGGCTGGTAAGAATACGCAGGGGGAATTCCTGGAGGCGGAGACAAATGTCCAAGTGTGAAGTTAGGAAATCTCGAATAGGAACAGTGGTAGAAAAAAATGGAAAGTGGTAGATCTTGAAGACATAAAATCAGCAAGACCAGTGATGAGCTGGATGGCACAAAACACCTCTTTAGAAATATTGTGACAATAAGTGGAATTTTTCACATGAGTGGACTTCAGAATGCAGACTTTGGAGGCAGCCAGACCTGGCATCAAATCCTGTCCTACCTCTTGTGGTCATTGGCAGGTTAATGAACCCTTTGAAGCCTCATTTTCTTCATCTGCAAAGGGGGAAGTCACTACGACTACTGTCATAAGATCATCGTGAAATTTAAGTGAGTCAGTGCGTGTAAAGAGCTTAGAAGAACGTGTGGCAAGCAAAAGAGTATAATAGCACACATACAACCTTATTCACTACTTTTAAAAATAATATAAAAATTATAAAAGTAATAAAATAATTCTACTACCTAATACTGACAATTATTTTTGTGTAAAACTTTTTAGACTTTTTCTAAATAATTTTCAGTGTTCTTAAAATTTCAGTGAAAATATTTTCAACGAGGTGTTCACTAAAGCATAAAAGTTCAAGTGCATATTGCATTCATTTATTCAATAAGAATCTACTATGTCCATAGCTTTGGGGACACTTGGGATACAAAACAGTTTACTTTTACCTGTTCTCCTGGAGTTAAATTAATTAAAGAGAAAAGGCATAGTCAAGTGAAATAATCACATCTGGTCATGCACTGTTACTGAACCAAGTGTCAAAATGAGTGACATAAATTAGTCACGAGTTAGAAATTCCAGACAGAATTGGCTTCCCAGTTAATAATTGTCATTATATCAAATATATTTCCAATAGCTTCTGTTGTCCAACTCCAGAATGTAAGTACTGCTTTAAAATAAATGTTTATATTATCAACAACTTAAAATTTCAAACATACGATTAAATTATATTGACACATTACACAGTATCGGCAAAATACTTCTTTTTAAATCTTTTAAATTATTTTTGTGACAAAATTATTTATTTATGATTTAATATAAATATGATATATTCTTTGTTAGGATTCAAAAGCTTATTTCATTTAATATAAACAAATGAAAACTATACTCTGAACTGAAAATATTTCTTAGTAGAGATAATGGAAACTGTTTTCTTTGGTAAATCTATAAAAGGAATTGCTTGGCCCAGATCACTGAAGCATTTTCTGCTTACTTTACTTAGGAACATTTTTGGGGGTGGGTTAAACAGTCATCATGTCTCATATAAAAACACATGTCAGATGTGTTTATATATTTTTGAAAAATGTAAAACAAAGCTTGAAATGTTTCATTGTATACTTCTATATGATACATGCTTTGAGAAATTTTAAAAAGGACATTGGTTCCCAAATCTCATAGACATCTATAAATAGAACAGAATTTGAAAGGTATTACTTTGTTCAAAATCTATATGAGCAATCAGATTACAAAGTACACATTTATAGAATACAATACAAACAGCAAAGAGAAGAAAACAAAGTATAATATTCTGAAAACAAAAGTATAATGTTATGAAAGCTTATGCCTTTAAATAGGTTTCAAATACTTTATATGTGATAACTAAAAGAATAATATTAATTTTCTATTAAAGAAAAACACTTATGCTAGAAAAAAAATCAGCTAGACCAAATAATGCTTTAGAATTAATTGCAGAAATTTACTGACAGGAGAGAAACCCTGAAGGTTTCATTTTTACTTTTTTATTTTTCACAAGTAGACAATACTTCTGAGAACATTAAGAAAAGCTTGACTTTGATATTAAAGTATTAGTTTCAGAGTTATTAGCCTGAGTGCTTACTTTCCACCAGGTAAAATAAACTATCTGACAAGTTTTCTTTGTAATTTGAGTTATAGGTGATGATTCCTAAGCCAAGTTCCCAGCTTTGGAAAATATTTATTCAACGTGCCTGGAAACTCAGGAATACGCATTAGGAATATTTTCTCTGTCTGGGCTGATACGAACGGTTCCAATTTGGCCAGCCCAGGTCGTGCCCTGCGATCAGCGCTGTTGCTGACGTTTTCATCCAGACTAGGAAAACGCTTGGATGCGCGTCTAGCTCCAAGAAATAACCGCGGCGTATAACCGTATAACCGCATACCTCCCTCCCGGGCCCCACCTGCTTGCGACTGAAGGGAGACAGGGTGTCGGGGGCGAGAAGGCACCCCAGCCCTCGCAGCCTCGCCCTTTCTGAGCCCTGGGAAATCACACCGTCACCTGACCTCTCCTCGGAAAGTTGCTGGGGACCGAGAGGATGTGGAGAGCTTTTGAGCTGACTTTGTGAACCCTCTAAGCCGCTCCGCATCCTCCAAACTTCAACTTGCCATAGAGTCGCCGCCGCCCTCGACCTGGGAGCCGCAGCCCAGGACCCACCGGCTCACAGTCCCGCCCGCCCTGCGGGGCTCCCCGACTACCCTCTGCTCCGGGGACCCCCCTGCGTCTCCCGGACGCCAGAGTCCCCGACTTGTTGCAAAAGCAAGACCGGCAAACGCTTACCCTGGTGATGACCAAAGGCTGGTTGAAGTCGATGCCCCCCGAGAGTCGGAAGCCCCAGGGCGCAGGGCCCGGGAGGACCACGGTCTGGGGCATGATGCCTCCTGGCGCTGCTTTCCGCGGGGCGCAGCGAGGGGCGGCCCTGCCCACCGGGAGTGTCCCGGACCGCGGCGGGGGAGCTTTATCCCGGCTCGGGGGTGACGTCACTGGTCCCCCCTCCACCCCATCCCCTCCCACTAAGGAGAGCTCCAACTTTGGAAGTAAGAGCCGGGCCTGAGCCGCGGGAGTTCACAGCGCACCGCCGGGCGCAGCCTCCCGGACCCCTCTGGCGCGCGCTGGAGGAGGCTTCGGGTTACAGCTCCCATCACTCTTAAAGGAACACCTGTCCCGCTGTTTATCTCCGGCTTTCGGCTCGGCTCAGCAGTGCACTTGGGGGGAAGCTAAAAGCAGTCAGACCACAGCCTCCATGCTTTCGATTAAAATAAAAACAAGCATCATCAATACAGCAAGTTATTTGCAATTTTGAGTGCGGTATATTTACTTATTAGATCTATGACTTTGGCTAAGTTACTTAACGTCCTTAAACCTCAGTTTCCCCACGTGTCATTAGGGGTAATAGCTGTACCTACCTGGTAGGGTTACTGTGAGAATTTAATGAGCACTTCTGCACAGCATAATTCTCAACAAATATTAAGCATTTCTACAACTAAAAATATGTACATTTTTACATATATTTATGGGTATATAATATATGTTAATATACATATAAGTATATTTAAACATTTTTATAAATGAAGAAATCTAAAAGTGAAAATGGATGAACATACCCTATCCAATGAATCATCTGTTATAGAAGTTCATATGAACGGTGATGTATCAATATACTCAAAATATATATATAAAGAATTTTGAGTGGAGCAATTGTCTCCTCCCTCCAAGTCTCCCTAGACTTTGTTTTGGGTACATGGGAGGAGAGTGTAACTGCAATCTAGGAGTTGAGGGTGCCCTGTGGGAAGGAAGCTGCAGCCAGGGTGAGGGAGCCCAGCAGAGTGTGAATCAGGAGGACCAAGAGGACCTCAACGTGCAATGAAACTGCCCAGAGGACAAACGAAGGGCTGAGTATTCACCGAGCATCTTTATGGTCCAGGTGCTATAGCGATTGCTTTACATGTGTGATCTTGGTTTATCCTCATGAGTTCATCAGATTACTATTATTGGTCCCAATTTTTTTTTTTTAAGATGAGGAGATAATTTCTTAGAAGTTAAGTAACTTGCCTAAGGTCACACAGCTAATAAATGGTAGAACTGAAATAGAAAACTCAGGTCTGCCTGACTCCAAAGTCTGCCTGGTATAGGAATAATGATCAGGAGGGCCTGGGTGGGATCCTGTTATAGTCTCAGTGTGGAATCAAGCAAGTATTTCTGGTGGTATGATCAGGATGCTCTGATTCCCAAAGAGAGCGGGGAGGATGGGGGAAGAGATGCATGAAGTGCTTCCAAAACCCAAGAGCAAGGGTCTTGGGCATAATAATGTCCAATACGACAGGGCCATATCAGTCCAGGAGAGCAGAGCCATACCATACCTTTAAGAGAGCAGTTTGTTTGGAAGCAGTTTTAAGACTGATGGAGAAAAGAGAAAAAAGACACAGGAAACTATAAGCAAAGTGAACCAGCCTGGGAAAGTGTAAATCCCAAAATCAGGATGGGTAATACTTTGTCACTGCAATGGATTATGTAAAAGTCCCAGGGGACAGGCGTTTTATAGTTCCAGACATTTCCCCATGCCCCACCTATATTGTTATCCGAGACATAAGCATCATATGTTCTTGCAGATTTCGCTGGCTGTATTTTGCAGAGCACGTTTCTTCTGTCCGTCACTGGCAGTGTCTGTATGGTATAAACATATGCACACATGCACACATGCAGAGGTCAATTCAGGAAAAAAATGAGACAAGTTATTTGGTGTTGTGTAATTGTTTATACCTTACCTCATGAGTGTGTTTATAAAACCAGTTTTTTTTATGATTTTTTTCTTTGCCTTTTTACTGGTCCTTTTGGCATCATTTAGATGTAGGCAACATCTCTACAGCAGCAGTATAATACCTGATGAGTTCTTAAGGCTTTGCAGAGAGTGGGGAAAGCAGGGACATGAAATATCAGTTTTTCTATATCCTACTGTTCACTGAGACCAGCAGGAAAGTGTCCGAGGTGACTGTCCAGGTAGAGGAGAAAACAGCTGCAAGAGTATTCTAAGGAAGAAGCACTGGCCCAATCCTAATTACTACTAGAGTCCTGCTTTTAGTTTGAGTGTTCTTCTAAGGAGAAGTTCTTTTTGCATGACTCTTTCATTTGTTTTCTTTTTCCCTTTTCAAACAAAACAGTGGGGTGGTGTTTTGTACAGTGAATGGAATAAGAATCAACTGTCCTTAGGAAAGCTGTCAAGGAAAGCTTTCACAGGAAGGGATGTTAGAGCTGAATCTTAAAGGGTAAGTGTTTTCCAGGTGGTTGGAATTGGCAGGGGAACAGGAGGGAGGACATTTAAGACAGAAAGAACTATATAGGATGTGCAGTGGCAGGGTGACAAGGAACAGATGGCAAATTAGGAAATAGCAAGTAATTTGGTATGGATAGAACCTAGCATGTTGGATAGAGACAGGAAACAAGGATCATGGCAGTCAGGGGCCATATCAGCAGAGATTTTTGTATGTTACACTAAGGTTTTGACTTTCTCCTATGGGCAGCCTTTGAAGAGTTTTAAGGAACATGTATAATGGTCAGATTTGCATTTACAAGCATCATTCTGCGAGGTGGGAGGACAACTGATAATTGAAGGAGATAGAAAGCAGGGGGTCCAGTTAAAACTGCAATGACCCAGAAGAAGATGTGGACTGGGGCTGTGGGGTTGGGGAGTGGGCAGCTATGGGAACTACTAAGAGGTTACTTGGCACAATCTGGGGACACATCTCACATGGGATTAGGGAGCGGTTAGGAGATTTGGATGGCTCCCAGACTTCTGCATTGGGGTTTATACGAATGGTGGGATTATTTAACAAGGAGAAAATGTGTAGGAAATACAAGATATTTTTGTTTTAATTAGGGAGTGGTGGAATAGAGCACTGTATAAGTTGTGCTGATTCTGAAATGCCTGTACAGTATCTGTGCCATGTGGTGTACTAAGATGAAGATTTAGAGCCAGACTAACTAGGTGGTATGCTAGCTCCATTGTACTTGCCGTGTGATCTGAAGGCAAGTGATTGAACATCTTTGTTAAAATAGTGTTAATACTAATATTTGCCTCCTAGAGTTACTGTGAGGTTTACATGAATTAATGAGACACTTAGAACGGTGCGTGGCACATGCTATAAGTGCATATAATCATTTGCTGTTATTGTTATTAGTGGGAGTAGTATAGTGAGCAATTGGATATATAAATGTAGAATCTGGGCTTGAGATGAATATTTTGGAGTTGTAGTTGAATCTGTAACCACAGATTAGATGGTTAACCACATAAGTTAGATGTTTTTAAAAAAAGTGATTGCAAATTCTTTGACATCCTTCATTTCAAGAAGTAGAATACATGTCCCCTCCCCTTGAACTTGCAGAGATGTGTGACTCTTATGTTGCCATGAAATGAGGTGAGAGTGATGCAGTCTTCCGAGGCTGGGTCAGAAAAGGTGATGTAGCGGCTGCCTACCTGATTGTAACACTCGTGCCTGACACCCTGAGTTGCAAGTCAGAGCTCTGGGGAAGCCCAGGCTGCACAGAGAGGTCACATGTTTGTGCCACTATTGGTACTCCCAGACCAGGCACTAGATATGTGAGTAAAGATCCTTCTTTCCAGTCTGTCTTAGTCATTTTGGGCTGCTATGACAAAATACCATAGATGGGGTGGCTTAAACAAAAAACTTTATTTCTTACAGTCTGGAGCCTGAGAGGTCCAAGATCAAGGTGCTGGTAGATTTGGTATCTGGTGAGGGCCCTCTTCCTGGTTTGCAGATGGCAGCCTTCTTGCTGTGTCCTTGAGAGAAAGCACTAGTCTTCCTCTTCTTATAGGGACACTAATCTCATCCTGCGGAATCCACCCTCATGACCTCCTCTAAACCTAATCACCTCCCAAAAGTCCTACCTCCTGATACCATCACACTGGGGGGTTAGGGTTTCAACCTATGAATTTTGGGGGGAGACATTCTGCCCCTAACACAGTCTACAGTGCTTAAGTCACCCCCAGTCTCTGGGTCCTCTCAGCTCAGGCTGCAGACATTGTGGGGTGGAGAGGGGTCCTCCCCACTCACCCTCTCTAGAGTCGTGACCCGTAGCGTCTGTGAGCATAATGAAATGGCTGTTTTAAGCTTCTAATTTTTAGGATAATTTTTTACAGAGCAACAGTAAGATATACAGGATGAAATTGCCCAAGGAAGTTAGGTATGTAAGGCGAGAAGAGCATCTGCTAGATGATTGAACCCCAGGGAACGGCAGGAATAGAAGCATTTAAGGGGTGGGAGAAAAGGAGGACCAGAGAGGAGTATGCTTTTCTTCTTATAAAAAGGTCAAAGAAAAGCATGAGCACGGTGGTGTGGAGGACAAGTGAGGAGAAAAGTTCGAGGAGAGAAGGCGCCTGGGAGAGGGCGGTGAAGGTCAAGTTGTGCTGGTGAGTGCCTGTCAGATCTGGTGGTTCTGAAGTTACTGGAGTCTCGGGGCTGTGTCACCAGAATGGGGCGGACAGAGGCAGCCTGCGTGGTCTGAAGAGTAACAGAGGGAGGTGAATAAGGAAAATCCTTCCAAAGAATTTGTTAATAAAAGAGAAGGGGAGAGTCAGGATCCTCCACTGAGAGAGACTCAGGTATTTTTTTTTTTTTTAGATGGGAGGGGCTTTGTGACTGTTGCTGAAGACGGAGGAAAGAAGATGCCGAGAAAACAGAGCAGAGACACGGGTGGATCCAGGCCAGGGATTGGTGGCAGCAGGAGTACCGGTGTCCCCAGGGCAGACCCCTTCCTTCTGAGAACAGCTGGAGTTCCCATAAACCCAGGTGCCTTAACAATAGATGCTCTAGTTCTCTAGTTCATTTAAATTCTCCCTGCTTGCTTCAGGCCCTCGGGGACGTCTCTGGATGGATGGTGGCAACTGTTCTGTGATCGCCTCCCTGCCAAACACCCCTCCTGTGTTTGCACCTCACAGACCCCTGCCACACTGAGGCCCCTCACTGTCCAGGTCAGGACCCTATGTCAGCACACTTTGCTGCCCCTGGATAGAGCAACACTCTGCTAATGAGGGGCTTGCCAGGGACACTGTTCAGATTTGTCCCCACGTCATGCCGCAGTCATCACAGAGATTGGCTAGGGGATCTCACTCTTCTTCCCAAGTTTTCTATACTTTAACTTTTTTTTCACTTTCTTTTCCTGCCTGCCTGCCTTCCTTCCTTCCTTCCTTCCTTTCCTTTCTCCTTCCCCCTCTACCTCCTTTTCTTTATTTCTATCTTTAAGGGAGGAGGAAGTATTTGTTTAAATCTTAGATTCCCTTGGCCAGCTCAATACAGTTCCTGTCTTCAAAAAGCTTGGGTGCTTGTTAGAAATGCAAATTCCTGGGCTCCACCCTCAGGAGATTTGAATTCAATTGCTGAGGCCAAAACCCACTGTGGGTGGTCTGTGGACCACACGTTAAGAAAGAGTAATTTCAATCAACACATAGGATTATAATTTCTTATACTATTTCTTTAGATGTGCTGTTCTTTCTTTCTGGAACATTCTCTTTTTTTTCTATCACATCCCACATGCTTTCCACATTTCCTGGGAAGATTGACCTTTGTATGGACCTCAGACCTTCTCTTTACTTAATTCTTAGATCTGGGCAATATACCACAATTGTGTGCTTCGCCATCCTCCAATCTAGCGGAACACCTAGCGATGATAGGTGCTGGGGTTAAGCAAAGGAACGAGGAATGGATCTGAACTTTGGGAGGCATGTAATCTTACAAGGATGACTTTTTCATGAGGGCGATTTTTTCATTCCCAATCAGACAATAGGCTCCTCCAGGGCAGGGGCTGTATTTCTTTGGAATGGACCACACCTGCCAGCCCTGTGCTGAGCACTGAGGAGGTGGTCAGTAGGTACTGACAGTGAGAAGCAGGTTTGGTCCTGAGATTTGTTGGATTAGGGAAGCTGACTCTTCCCTCTCAATTTTTCCTTCAGTAGTCCTCCCAAGAAGCACCTTCCTGGACAATTGCCATTATGGCCATTGTTTGCAGTTTCATCTCCTTCAAGTTCACCTTGCTATTGGTATATTTGCATGTGCTTGCTGGTCTGGCTGCACAAACCAACTTATCTAAGGTCCTGGGCAGGCAGCCAACGCTCCCAAGCCCTTCCACGCATTGTGTGTGACTTCCGCTTTGGTAAGAGCCCACGCGATTTTCATGCTTTGGAGGATTTGGGCCCTTGTGAAATCTCTTCTGGGGAATTAGCCACACTGAATTCCATGTTTTGTGTCTGCCCTCGGTGCTGGCAGGAGCCTATATTGTTTCATTCCCACATCGTCACACTCCTTAGGCCAATGTGATGGTTCAGCTCAAGTTCATTTGGTATTCCCCTCTGAAATGTCACAGAGTTTCTCCACTGTTTGTTCTGAATTAACTAACAACAATCAAGGGACTCATTAGTATGCAGGGAAACATGAACTGAGACATTGAGCGTGAGCAGCGTATTGGGGCCTCTTCTGGGCACCAGCTCCTGCTGCTGTTGCCGCTGCCGTGGGAGTGCTGGTGCTCTCGCTGACTGCAGGCTTGTGCAGAAAGAGGGTGCCTGTGTGTGTGCACGTGCACGGGTGTGGGTATGCGTGTGTGTGTGTTAGTCAGGGTGGGGAGATTTTCACGTTTTCCCATTTGAGCAGCTTACCTGGGGCGTGTCCATCCTTGCAGGATTGTCTTCTGGTTGGATCTCAAGCTGAATGAGGGCAGGGTGCTTCCTGCCGCTGGCAGGTGGAGAAAGATGCTTCTCTCTTTGTGGACTGACGATCTGGTTCTGGTTGCATGACAGTGAGCTCCATTAGAAGAGCTGCCATGAAATGGCAGCCATTGTGCTAGGCATTTAACATGCTAATTGCTTCTGATTCTTAAACCTGCAAAATGGATAGGATCATCCTAGGATACAGGACTGGGAGAAGATAGAGATATCCGGTAAGTGGCAGAGCTGGCTTCAAACCTGGCTCTACCTCTTTCTGCCACTTCCAGATTCTTCTACTATTTCATGTTGCCTTTTAAAAGTGCACATTCGCTAAGGGTTATTGACCCGAGAGTCCCCTCTCAACCTCTGTTGATGGTTTGTGCACTGGTTTGAGATCCTGAGAAGCCACTTGCTCTATTCAGACTGAAGTTTCATTCTCCTCCAGGGCTGGGGCAGAGTCTCAAAGCGCCGTGGAGAAGGACTCCTCTAAAAGTTGAAGTCCATCTCCCTCATCACAGCCTGATAATGCTGTTCTCAGAATCCTAGAAATTCCTGCCTGAACGTGTCTCAGGAAATCAGCAAGACCTGGTCCTCAGTTGAATGATATTTCACTCGCTAGGGTTAACTGGCCTCATATTCTCTTTCAATGTACCTTCCCATGTTTTTAACGACGCCGGAGAGCAATCGGAAGAGCCAAGATGCATATTTATGATAGAAACACATCTGATCCATTCTCCAGTAACAGAGAACATGCATTTTTGGGGCTTTTCTGTTTGGAGTCAGTTTATCATCACTATAAAAACATTTCAGATGGGAATGGAGCAGATGGAACCCCAGGGGAACTGTACAGGGAGTTCTCCGCTTGGATGGCTGAATGCCTGGCCTTGGTTCAGTCGCTGCGGAGGTTTGAAGCGAAGCACTCGTACTAGTGTTTAATCTATCACAGACGCCTCCTCCCTGAGCATTTCCACCTGCTTCACTGCTGGGAGCCAGGGCAGGTCTCCTAACAAATAAAACGTGTGTGTTCTGCACTAGACATGTCAGTCAAGCCAAGAGAGAACTGGGGTCCATATATAGTCATGTTAGAGATGTTTCATTTTTTTCGTTTTTTAAAAAGTTCTTTAACTGAAGATGAAAAATGGTGTTAATAACTAATGACTAATTACTTTATATGGTCCATATTGAAATAATAAGGAAATGTTACTTATATTCTAGAATAATGGGCTCAGACTCCTCTTAAAAAAGAGACACATTCTGGAGTGGAGGAAAATTGGTACTTCTGCCCGTTTTTTTTTTTTTTTTCCTTTCAGTTTTCTGGTGACATTGGGCAGGAAATGAACATTTTAAGTTTTAAGCCTGGCCAGGTAGCCGTGGTTGAAGGGAAAGTCTTCTCTCTGCAGGAAAGCCATTGGCAAGGAAAGTACGCTTGCTGAAACTCCCCTGGAATAATGAAATCACTGTTGTAAACATAGACCGGGTGTTCATGATACAAGTTAAAAACAAACACAGTGAAGGTTCTGGGCTTAAGTATGCTGTTAAAATTGTCCGTTCCTTGAATTCTGTTGTACCAGAATCATCTGGATTTTCTCTGACACCTGGATGCTTTATGTTTCCTGGGAAAGGTCTCTAATTGTCTCTTACATGTCAATGATCCTGAGACTCTTCTCTTATTTTGGAATTTCACTGGTGGTTTCACTAAAACTCATGTCCTTTTCTACTGAAAAATTAAAGCCTGCCTCCTCCAATCAAATCTATATCCCATTTTTTTTTTTTTGGCTGCATGCAAGATCCATATATTGAAGCTTCTATTCAACATTTTCTCGCAGAGGAACCCAGACTTGACTTGTCCAAAATCCAAATCATTTGCTCCTTTCCCTTCTTCTCCCCTGTGACCCAGTGAAGAGCACACCACAATAGTCACTCCACGTTCAGCCCTGAGCATTAGTCTTCCACGCCACCCCGCAAGCACCCCAAATATATGGCAAGTCACCAGGTCTCATGGATCACACTGGTGCATGGCCATCTCTCATATCCAAACCCTTGTCCCCGTGTCTACTCTTTTACTTCTGGCTTTCATGGACACTTCCTGGGGTGACTAGAAAGTGCTCCTCACCTTCTTCCTTACCTTTGGCTTCACCCCTTCAGTTCACTTCACACACTCCTGCTGCAGTGATCGTTTCTAAAAGGAAGTGTAACCATGGACCTTACCTGTTTGAAATTCCTCTGGGGATGCCCAGTAGTGTTCAGGATCACAAATATCAAACTCTGTGGCTTCTCCTGCAGGTCTTGAAGCTCTGCCTCAAACTGGTTCTTTAGCCTCAGCTTCCCCCAGTCCCTGACCAGACACCATTTCTCCAGCCGTCTGAAACCGTGGTGCCCAGAACTCACTGAACTGTGTGGTGTTGGTAAGTCTTGACCATGATGCTTCACTGGCCTGGAATTCATTTATTCATTCATTTATTAAACCATTTATTCAACAAATGTGGGTGGAGTGTGTATACTGTACCAGACACTCTTCCAGTGATTGTGGGTACAGCAGTGAACAGGAAGATGACAAGGGTCCTGCTCTCGTGTTCTAGTAGACGAAGACAGTAGACAAGTAGACAATGAATTTCAGATAGTTCTGAAAGCTGTGAAGGCAATGAACCAGGATAATGAGGTAGCAAGTATCAAAAGGTAGATGTGAATCCGCAGGATCCTCTAGAAAGATCCTCCTGAGAGGGGCTATTTTAACAGAGATCTTGGTTGGGAGGGAACAACTGCCGGGAGGTCTGGGGGAGCAGAAATTGTGCAGGCCCTGAGTCGAGGACTCTCTGAGCACGTTTAAGGGGCACGTCAAAGACCAGTGCGGCTGCAGTGAAGAGATGAGGGAGAGTGTGTGTCAAGATGAGGAGGAAGAGGCAGGCTGGCCAAGTCGTGTGAGACCTCATGGGCCATGGCCAAGAGTCTAATTTTTAATTTAAACAGGGGAGTGATAGGATCAGATTTCTATTTTAAAAAGATTACTCTAAAATGACAAATGTTGGCAGGATGTGGAGAAACTGGAAGACGTATATTTCTGGCGGGAATGTAAAATGGTGCAGCCACTGTGGAAAACAGTTTGGCAGTTCCTCAGTAAGTTACCTCATGGAGTGACCATACAATCCAGCAATTCAGTCCTAGGCATAGGCCCCACATAATCAAGAACAGGTGTTCAAACAAAAAACTTGTACAGGAATGTTCATAGCAGCACTGTTTATAATAGCCCAAAGGTGGAAACAACCCAAATGTCCGTCAGCTAACGAATGAATAAACAAAATGTGGTATATCCATATACTGGAATGTCATTCAGCCATAAAAAGGAATGAAATATTTATGCATGCTACAGCATGGATGAACCTTGCAAACGTTATGCTATGTGAAAGAAGATAGGCACAAAAGGCCACGTCTTGTATGATTCCACTTATGTGACTATCCAGAACAGGCAAATCCACAGCGATAGAAAACATATTCGTAGTTGCCAGGGGCTAGAAGATGTGGGAAATGGGGAGTGACTACTTAATGGGAGCAGGGTTTCCTTGTGGGGTGATGAAAATGTTCTGGAACTAGATTGTGAATTTGCTTAATGCCACCGAATTGTATACTTTAAAATGGTGAAAGTGGTAAATTTTACGTTGTGTACATGAGTCAGCGTGAGCTGTCATAACGAAATATCACAGGCTGGGTGGCTTAAATAACAGGAATTTATTTTCTCACAGTTCTGGAGGCTGAGAAGTTCAAAATCAAGGTGCCAGCAGGATTGATGTCTAGGGAGGGCTCTCTCCTTGGGCTGTGGATGGCCACCTTCTTGCTGTGTGCTCACGTGGCATTTCCTCAGCGTGTGTGCATGGGGACAGGGAAAGAGAGAGCAAGCTCTCTGGTGTCTCCTCATATAATATTAACCCCATCCAATCAGGGCCCCTGCCTTATGACCTCATTTATCTTTAGTTACTTTTTTACCCCATATACATCAGGGATTAGAGCTTCAGTACATGAATTTTGGGGAAGCAAATTGTATGCATTTTATCATAATAAAAAAAAATGAGTCTGGCTACTGTGGGGAGCATGGCCACAGTGAAGGCAGGGAGACCAGTAGGAGACTGGTGCTCTCAGCCAAGTGAGGGACAATAGTGGTTTGAACTGGGATGTATTTGGGAGGGGACTCAGTCTTTACCTTTCTTTTTTCATGTGGAGAGACTTTTCCAGCATGGAATTCTTGCCTTCTCACACCACCCTCACCCTTCCTATTGCCTGAGTGGTGGGGGAGAGCCACGGGCCGTGTTTCTAACTGGGTGGAGCTACTCTATTAGTAGGCTGTAAGGATGGGCCTCTGTGCCTTTTCTTGCCTCTGCTTTCAGGCCCAGTGTGAGATCATAATCCGGTTCTGCACAACCAAACTCCCAGCCTGGAACCATCAGTGCCCAGACTAGAGCGAGGGAGGGAGGAGGGCAGAGAGTATTAGCAAGTTCATTTGACTACAAACTAAATATGGTTTTCCAATCAGCTTCATCATAAGGAGAATGATACTTTGACTTCCATCGTCCTGACTCAACTCAGCCTACTCCACAAAGCCTTCATGTCTCAGCTCCAGTGTTAACGTTCTCTGGGAAGCTTCCCCGACCCTCCCCACTCTCCACTAGGGTTTATACGCCTCTCCTCTGTCCTGCTATAGGACCATGTTCATCCCCCTAGCTTAGCACATACCAAACCATATTGCAATCCCTTCTTACGTGTCCTCTCTGGTAGAGATAAAACCACTGTACTCCCCACACACGTCATATTTCACACTGTTGCAATGCAGGGGCTCAAAAGACATTAAAATTCTTAAGGATAAGGCCAATCTTAATCTCTTTCCATCTCCAATACCTGACACAGTAGGTGTTCAATAAATGTTTGCTGAACATGCAGCTCCAACAGGAAATATAGTGTTCCTGCCTCACCTTTCTTTATAAAAGAGTCAGAGAACATAAGAAAGCCTCCAAATCTTCCTAACTTACTATCAAAAGTTAACTTGGCTTGTGGAAGAGATTGGAGCCATCAATCACATGTAGCTATTCAACTTACAGATGTCCATCGAGGCAAGTTCTTTCATGTTTTTGTTAAGCTCATGACTGTGATATTCGACTAGAGTTTGTAGTCTTCTTTGATGGTTTTCTGACTTCCCAAAGTCATGGAGCAACATCTTGGAGTTGATTGCCTGAGAGTCAATGGGGCACATCAAGTTGGTGTGTGTTTTCAATCCTTGGGATAGTGAAAGGCAGCAATGTACTTGAGGTCTCAGAAAATTGGGAAAAGTAGACATAAATTATATATTTCTTTAGGTGCAAAAATGGTCTTCTCAATGCATTTCTTTCTGTTTCACGGTGGCAGTTTATAGATTTGCATGAGAAGAATTCACAGAACTAGCATTATGTTACCTTCTGTCTTTATGGAGGTATATTTGGCTGTTTTGTGAGACATTCTGGGTTTTAAAAAAATGACCATCTATCAAGAGGTTATGGGCTTTGGGCTTTTTTTTTTTTTTAAACCAATAGATATGAGTTTTTGCTGCTCTGTGCACACATTCTCATCCAGTTTTCCGGTAACCAGGGACCTGCACGATTCTAGTAGTTGGCTGGGCTGGCTCCTGGCTGTGGTCTGAGGATGTAAACTGGGTTGAACCTAGCTTGTGACTATGGCAGTAGAATCCTTTAATTTGCATTTCTTTAATTTCCACTCTCCGACTAGCAAACAGACTTGCCACAGATGACAAATTTCCTGAAAACTAAGCCATAAAATGATTTAAAAGCTATTTTTAGATGTCAAACCTTTTGAAAAATGTTAGTTGATTATGTGTTTCTTAAGAGAATGTGCTGCCTAAAAAGATAAGCAAAATAGTTTGAACATTATGCTAGTCTGCAGGTGAACTATAAATAATGAATTACACATTTCCCTGACAGCGTGTTATTTAAAAGAAGCCAAGATTAAAAAGAGAAATTTGCATCCCTGGGTGTCCTGGAGAAGTAATGACTGCCTGTCATTCATGTGCCGGGGGCAATCTGTTCAGTGGAGGTATGCTCCTTTGTTCTAGGGCAATGCTGTATTGTCTCCCTCTCATGGGTTAAGTTTAGTCTTCTAACTTACAACGTACTTAATAACACAGGGCTTCATTGGAATCAAGATGTCTCTTAGCTGACTATTTTTTTGAAGGTGGATAACATGGTGAGTGACTCGAGAGGTTGGTGGGAGGCTTAGCAGACATTCCTAGAATTGCAGGCATATCCAATTTCATTTTACAAAGCAGTTTAAAATAGAAGACACAGAATTAGTCTGTCCAGGAGCTTTAATATTGCCTGGTCATCCAGTTGTGACGGGGAGGCCAGAGCAGTGGCAACAGGGACATTTGGGGTCCTTAGTATAATGTCTTCTTACTGGTCTTCCACCGGGGCCCTCAAATCGAAACAATATCTCTACTGAAAAATTGTCTAAGAGAGTCCTAAGACACTTAACATTGTTATACTGAGTCAGGAAATGCAAATGTTCTTTTTCTTTTTTTTTTTCTTAGAGACAGGGTTTTGCGCTGTTGCTCAGGCTGGAGTGCAGTGGCATTCATAGGTATGGTCATAGCAAACTGCAGCCTTGAACTCCTGGACTCAAGTGATCCTCCTGTCTCACCCTCCTGAGTAGCTGGGAGTACAGGTGTGTGCCACCATGCCTGGCTAATTTTTCTTATTTCTTTTCTTTAGAGATGGCATCTTGCTATATTGCCCAGGCTAGTCTCAAACTCCTGGCCTCAAGTGATCCTCCCTCCTCAGCCTCCTGACTGGCTGGATTACAGGCATGAATCACCACACCCAGCCAAATTTAATTGAATATTGCAGTTTTAAATGAATTGTCAGGAACTTGGAACATCTCTTATGATAGCATTAAGTTTCTTTACCATCTTATATTGATAGAAAACCCTATTTGATGGATTTTCTTGGGACTAGCACATGGATTTTAATTTATTTAAAGAAGGTTATGATACTTCTGGGGACACAAAAAAACCCCAAAATAACCAAGTGAGTCAAAGCCAATTGCCTACGTTTTTTGCAACTCAAGTTTTGAACCTCTAAGTTTTTCTACCACTTAGCATGAATAAAGATAAGACCATTTCTCATTGTCTTCCATATGTGGTCTCTCTTTGAAGTAAATACTCTCAATGAAAGAAAATACATATTTGCAACAGGCATGCCCTGGAGTTCAAGATTGTCTGGGCATGTGTAGAAGACTTGTGTGTTCACTGGGTACTAAATGAGTGTTTAAATAAAGAGTGTTTACATGACTAACCCCTTCTGAAGAAACTGATCCTCAGGGATGAGAGAATAAAAGGTGGGATAAATACTCAAAGTTGGTGCAAGTCTGGGAACTGGTTTAAGAGAGGAGGGGTTATTTTAAGTGTAGCTGGTAGTTGTCATTTCAGATCATCCCTGTCAAAGCATTTTTGAATCCTAAGGAAAGAAGTTATAATAAAAGAATTAGAAAGAGTGATTTCATGCAAATATCTATGAGATTTGAGCACACGTACTGCCAGGAAACTGGTAGTTTCAGAGGGCAACTTCCTTAGCCAACAGCATCCTCAAAATGGCATGAATAGTTGTTGGGCACTGGTAGCCTTGGGACATAAGTAGGTAGATTTTAGCAGCAATACCATTGCCTCTGGGAGTGAGCACACCATGGACCTGGCTTAGCCTTGTTGTCCACTCTCTTGGGAACTGTTGTCAGGATCAGTGACTTCAGCAGGTTCCATGGTTTGAATGTCCTCACCAAAACTCATGTTGAAATTTAATTGCCACTTTAACAGTATTAAGAGGTGGAGCCTTTGTGAGGTGACTCGGCCATGAGGGTTTCACCCTCATGAATGGATTAATGCCACTATTTTGGGAGTGGGTTAGTTATTACAGGCGTTCAGCCCCCTTTTGCTCTCTGTCTCTTGTGCTCAATTTCACCTTCTGCCCCTCTGCATGTGATAGTGCAGCAAGAAGGCCCTTACCAGATGCCAGTGAAGTGAGCACCTTCCCATGAGCCCAAAACTTCTATTTTTGTAAATTACCCAGTTTTCAGTATTCTGTCATAGCAGAAAGACACAAACTAAGACAGTGGGCATAGGCAGGAGTGATGGCAGCTTCTCTGGACATTGTTGGTTTGGACTCTATGATGGTTAATTTTATGTGTCAACTTGACTGAGTCATGGGCTGCCTAGATAGCTGGCTAAATATGATTTCTGAGTGTGTCTGTGAGGGTGTGTCCAGGAGAGAGTAGCGTTTGAATTGGTGGACTGAGGAAAGCAGATGGTCCTCCTCAATGTGGATAGACATCATCCCATCCACTGAGGGCCTGAGTAGGACAGAAAGCTGGAGGAAGGTTGAGTGAACTCTGCCTGACTGCTTGAGCTGGGACACTGATCTTCTCCTGCCCTTGTACTCTCAATTCTCAGGCCAGCAAGCTGCACCTTTGGCTTTCATGGATCTCCAGCTTATAGACAGCAGATCATGAGATTTTTTTAGACCTCATGATTACATGAGCCAATATCTTATAATAAATCTCTAATAGATAGATATATTCACAAATATGTATTTCTAGGTTGGTTCTGTTTCTCTGGAGAGCCCTGAATAACACAGATTTCATCTAGATTCATTGACAAAAATGGCCACTGTTGGTGTAGAGAGTTGTAGGAGCTGGCCCACCACAGGAGGCACTGTGGAACACATGTGAGATACTCCTGCGGAGATATAGGAGAATTAGGAAAGAATTCAAGGAAATGTGGAGTTCCTATAGAATTGGGGTGGAGCCAGTGTTGTAGTTTTCTGCCTTTAATTGTGACTCTCTTTTTATCCCAGGTGAGAATAATCTGAAAATGAGATTTGGCCAGTTTGGGCCAGATATTCAGCTTAAATTTTGATGTTTTGAGGTTTTAGGTATTTGGAAGGAATCAATGAATAATTGAGAAAGACTTGTAAAGCATTCCTTTCCTTTCTGTTCTTTTGATCTTTCTTCTATTCACCTTAAAAATGTTCAAAATCTCCCTAATTTTGAGATTTTCAACTTAATTTTAAAGAGGCTTTTATAAAAGTAAATATTTCATTGACATTCTTTCTACAAATATAAAAAGAGCATAAATGAGGATGACTTTTATTGAGGCCCTACAAGCCAGAGTCAACTATTATAGATAGGTCCTTAAAAAATACATGATGGCTGTTAGTCTGGAAATTGGGCATCATTACTTTCCATTCCGTAATTACTCCTCAGTGGCTCAGCTCCATGTTGATGGTTAGAATCAAATATCACCTCTGAGTCTGGCAAACAGCTGCCCAATTTGGTTTAGGGCTAAAGCCTATTCTGGCAAAGACGACGGATCTGCTCATTCCAGAAGAGATGGGTTGAGTCAGTGTGCACGTCTGCCAGGGCAGCAGGGCTCAGAGTGCACCTGGCTTGTGAGGTGGCCCGGGGGCTGCAGGCAAGATCTAAAGACTTGGGAGCCTGGGTGCCAAAGGCTCAAATGTTGGGACCTCAAGAGAGCAAAACCCAATCATGCAACAATTGTATAGCCTTTAATATTTTGCATCATATCCTCTGGAAATATTTACACACGGCAAAGGTCAGGTATAGCCTGATTCCTCATAAAACGCCCTTGTCCACACATTATACTTAATGGCAATGGTAATAATGATAGTAATTTATTATTACTGCTAGAAATATTTTGAATAGTATTGAATTAAACCAGTCATGACATAGCCATTGTGAATCCATCAGCTTTTTGCTTATTTGATTGTCTAATAAACTCCTATATGTCTAGCATTGAATAACGGCAGATAAAAATGGAACAAGAAATGACATTCCCTGACTTTGAGAAGAAAAGATATGCTTTATAAAGTAACTAGAAGGTAATTCAAGGGTACATTGAGTGTTAAAGGTTCCAAAAGTTAAAGATAATTATGAAAAAAAAGTTGTAGAGGTGGGGAAAAGTCAGGGAAGGGAACCCGATTGCTCTGCACATCATGAGGAAAGTGTTCACTCAGTGGGCAGAGAAGAGAGGACTTGGTTTTGCAGGCTGGCAAACATTAGCACAGCTCTGTATGTAGAAAAGCATCTTGTGTGGACTGACAGTGAAGGAAGAGACAGTGGGAGCTCAGGCAATGGTTGGAGTGGTAGGAAGAAGGCTAAGTCCTGAGAAGACCAGCTTGTTACAGTTATTGGCAGGAAACATTGGATAGGTTGGGTGGATCCATTTGATCAAGGCTCTTAAATGTCTGGCCAGGGCCTTTAGGCTATTATTCATCATTCCTTTGTCCATTTAATTACCAAATGTGAATGTGTTAGTCACTAGACTAGACATTGAAGATGAACAAGACCATTCCTTGCCCTAAGGAATTCCCATCAGGGAAGAGAGGCACAAAACAGTCTATTACAATGTAATAATGGCTCTAAAAGAGGTCTCTAGAAAGTAGCCTGGTAACAAAGATTCATCTGATTTAAGCAGAAGGATTCATTTTGCCTGGAATGGGGGCAGGGCTGAAAAATCTTAGAGAAAATACATGTTCTTAAGCACATGGAACTGATGAGACAGGCTTGTAAAAGCTATTGTGGAAAAACCCAGACACCATGAGAACAGAGTAAACGCTGTAATGTAAGCTGCAGTAGGTGCCAGTGAACATGAGGACAGCAGAAATACTTTAAGATGCAACCAGGCTTAGGTGTGCGGTGGACCTAGGTCTGGTCTGCTGGAAAAAGGCAGTGACTGTAGAACAGCTTGGCACTTACAATTAGAAACTGCTGACATTGTAAGTAGAGATGAGTCCCTGGCATCATTGCAAATAGCAACATGCTTCGTGGGAAAGGACTGTTGGACTCTCACCCACGTTCCCAGCCACAGAGACAGCATTCTTGCTCATTTTCCTTGTGAGTTCTCTCTTATCTCCAGAATTTTTTGTGCCTGTGAATCTCTGAGTATCTTGTCCTGCTTCCCCTCCACCCCCTGAATGCCCTTGTTCTCCTGGAGAAAACTTCCTTCAAGTGTCACCTTTCTCATACCCCAAGGAAGTTCTCACTCCTTTAGTATTTCTACTAAAAGTATTTCCAAAGTATTTCTACTTTGTGGATAGCTTGACTTTACCACTTATATCTTGTTATATTTAGTCATTTATATGTGGATCTTTCACCCAAGATTATTCATTTTTCAAGAACAGGGACTCTGTCTTACTAACAGCCAGTGCAGGGATTGAGCTTAGCCTTGGCTCTGAATCCCCAGTCTGCCACTTCCTTGCTCTGTGACCTTAAGCATCATGGTTGGTCTCTCTTTACTCATGTTCTTCATTTATAAAATAGGGCAAATAATATTACCTAATAAGGTTACTAATTAAAAACTAATTAAAGTAATGTATGTAAAGCACCTGTCATAGCAAGTGGTTCATAGAAACTCAATAAACATTATTTTTTTCTTCCTTTCTTGCTTTTTGTATTTGCACTCAATGCTCAGCACAGTGCCTGATGTATAGCAGAAACTCAGTAAACTTTGGTTCAACTTACAAATGTTCTAAGCTGTATAGATGTATAGTAACTCACTTAATACTCTTCATAACACCACGAGGAAAATACCATTAATACCTTCATTTGATTTATGAGGAAACCAAGACACAAAGAAGGTAAGTTCTTCCTCAGAGAAGACCAGCAAATAAATGGCAGAGGCAAGGTTTGAATCCAGGTAGATGTGACTCTGAAGTCCATGTTCTTATATTAACCACTATTTTATAGATTGATCCTACATAGTTTACATGTGATTTTGAATCTTCTACAAATTTCTTGCTGGTGATGCTCTGGCCCATTCAGAGAGTTCCATGAGTAGGATTGGCATGTGGCTTGAACAAATCCATTCGTAATATGCTACTCCAAGGACTTCTAACTTGCCCTTAAATTCTGGTGAGTAATTATTTGTCATAAGAAAAAAGAGCCAATTTTGTCATGGGAACTCCTCCATTAGTACGGACATCCATTTAAATTAGTCTATGAATTGATTAAAGAACATATTCATCTGAGTCCTGCCCAGAATCTGCTTATTTGCTTACCTGTTGGTACTCTTTGGAGGAATAAGACATGGCAGTTGCCCTCAGTGCAGAACCACCGCCACCACCGCCAGCACTGCCACCACCACCACCACCACTGCCACCACCGCCACCACTGCCACCAACCGCCTTGTACTGAGTTCCTATCTGGCAACCCTATGGAGCAAGTTGTGCTATAGCTCCATTTTGCAGCTGAGAAAACGGCAACTCATAGAGGTAACTAATGTGCACGAGGTCACACAGCCAGAGAACATTTATGCTCACGGCTGTCTGATTCAGGTCCGTCTTGGAGAAATAAGAGCAACATCATTAGAGAATCTGATGAGGCTTCCATGGTGGCTTGTCCTTGACTTGTCTCGAGGAAGAACAGGAGACGTGTTATCAGTACTCTGCAGGCTAGAGCCTCACTAACTATCTCTATGGTATCCTTGGATACCATATCTTGGGGAAGGAAACAGAAGAAAAACTTTCTCCTGATCTGAGAAATGAGTATTCTAGGAAAAAAAAAAAAAAAAAAAAGGAAAAGAAAAGAAAAAATGCACACTGTAGGCATTTTCTTTTAATTGTTCCTGATTTAAATGACAGTACTGACTTTTGGTTTGAGCAAAAAAATGATTTCATGGTTTAAAACAATAGTACTCCAAAGTCAGATTATTTTCTTTAAGAAAAGTAGACAAAGCTTCAAAATCACTTCATCTTCTATCCAAAGGGAAGAATATTTTTCTATAATAAATTTCACCTTAAAATTAAGCAATGGGACCACAAGAGTTTTTTCTTTTCCCCTAACTCACTACGTAATTTTTCAGTTTGTGGGGAAACCAGAAGATGAATTTCTTCATAGGAAATGGAAGGTTATATAAATATTTTCTCAGAAGGGGCATGCACAGACAATATTAATTAAAAGTGATGAAATGGTATAACCTATGACATCTACTTTTGCTTGTGTTTTAGTGCATTGATTGATGGAATCCAATTTCCTTTTTCCTTTATTTAAACCCATTTTTATGGTTCCTGAGCAAAAAGCTTATTATTGAGCAAACTTGATAAGTAAGACTAATGTGCACAAAACACGCATTCCTTTCCAAACTGGAAAGGGCAGGCATTTTTTTCCCCTCTACTTGGCCAGCTAAGCACACACTGTTTTTTCGAATAAGTCAAGAATAAAATCATGAATTTTGAGTATGCAATGCTGAAAATTAATTGACATATTTGAGTTTTCCCTTAGAAAAGATTCCATGGGCAGGCAGCACTGATGCCCAGTGCAGACATGGCTCTGCCTGTCTTCTGTGGTTGGGGTCTCCTTCCCGCACTCCCTTTCCTGCTAGATGGGGAACCCTCAGGCCCATGTCATTGGAGATGGGTCCCAGGGAAGGACATGCCCAAAGCTTTCTAATGTCACTATTTCCACAAAGTGTCTGGGTCTCTTTGTTCCTCAGGCATTAGTTCTCAATAAAATCGATCCAACTTTCTGTTTCTCAGTCTCTTCCCTTTAATGCGAAGGCAGCCCAGATACAAGGGGTTGAGGGAACATCTGCCTGTTCCCGTCTGGGTCACAGTGGTGCTTAGGGGATGGCATTTGCATAACAGGCAGGCTCTCAGGGTTCTCTGCAAGATGGAGACTGTGCGCAGATGCCAGCCCTTCTGGCCCTGTGAGGCTGGACCCTGTACCTCCAGGTCCCCTCTCGCCAGCATCTCTGCATCCCTGCCGTGGCCAACGGGACTGAATGGGCTTTCTACTCCTGGTGTTCCCTCATGCTCACGTTCAGCCAAGAACATCCCACAACAAAACTCCTTGAGCCCCAAGCCTTGGTGACACATCTGTCGGTGTCACAGCTCTTGGTGACACGTCCTGTCCATTCCTATGTGTAGCCATTTTCCTTTTGGCACATGTACTGCAGCAGAGTGGCTGCGGCAATGAGGTGTCAGCATCAGCTGTGCGCTTGCCCCAGGACTGGCTATTTCCTGCACTACTGAGGTCCTGCTGTTGTGTCTGCATCGTCCCTCAGATTCTCCTGCGCCACCGTTGTTGTGAATGTCCCCATTGTCCTTTTCTGTTTTGGGGTCTCACATAGGGTTATGCTAGTTCACCAGGCATACTTTGATATCTTTGGCCCTTCAACAGAAAGGGTCAGCCTCCTAATCCTTTTCCTTCTAGGTCCTCTGCCTCTTTGTAAATTCATGTTTGCAAAATGACACATGGGAGAAGGGCAGCACCCAGAAATTTCGATGGCCGAAATGGTGAGTGACATCTACCTCCTCCACCAATGGCGTCCAGGACTCAAACTCTTGCCTTGCCCTGCATTATGAAAGGATGACGAAGGGATTTGGGTTAATTCTATCCGTTGATGATTGAATGCCATTTATTTTTCTTTATGCCTTGAAAACTTTTGAGAATAAAATTCAGATCCTCAGGTCTTAAAAGCATTTTCTTCAATGTTTCTGTCCTGTGCTTCTGAGCAGAACTCCTTCTGGTTCTGAGCCGTCGTAGGGAACCACCCCCTGCGTGCTCAGGGAGTGTCTGACAGTGCCTGCTCCTCGGCATTGGAGATGAGCGGCTGGAAAAATACCATCCCGGGGCCAGAGAGGAGCTTACCCAGAAAGTTGTCAGGCAGCTTTAGGAAGGAAAACAGTATTTAGCCAGGATAAAATAGTATTAGCCCATCAGCACCTTTGACAGTACAGCATAAGCTTCCTAAAGCTTTAGGTGCTGCTTGGTAGGGTTTATGTTAGCTACTTAAGGAAGAGCATTTCAGGCTGAATGGAGCCTACTTGGTTATGGACGCAGAGACAAGGGGCATTGGTAATAGAAATACATCACCCAGTGCCGTGTGGAGTCTCGAAACACACCGTAACAGAGCGCTCACCTTGGCCTCTCCTGATACACAGAAACCACTGGAGTGAAACCCTATGCTGAAATCTTTTGCTTTGCTTTTGCAAATAAAATCATATTTAAAATGTTCTAGAGTTATAAAGAGATTCTATGGGGAATCCTTTCATAATAAAAAAGAATATTAATCAAATCCACTCCTAATTTATTAACTGATACTTTATAATCAATTACATTGAGGTGTAATTTACACACAGTAAAAGGCACCCATTTCAACAATGGAATTCAATTTATTTAAAGTGTAAGACTGAGTTTTGACAGTTGTATATACCAGTGGAATCACTGTCGCAAGTGAGATACAGAATATTTGCATTACCCCTGAAAGTTTCCTTTTGTCCCTTTGAAGTTCTTCTCTGCCTCTGTCCCTGGCCTCAGGCAAACACTGATCTGCCTTTCATCACTGTGGGCTTAGTTTGTATTTTCTAGAGTTTTATACAAACAGTATCATGCAGTAGAGACTCTTTTGTGTCTGGCTTCTTTCATTCAACATGATGATTTTAAGATTTACCCATGTGGTTGCATGTATCAGTGGTCCACATTGCCCCAGGCCCACCCTGTACCGCCTTTTGTTTGCTTTTTCTTTTGCTAAGTAGTGTTCTATCATGAAGATATGCCACGGTGTGTTTATCAATACCTGCTGGTGAATATTTGAAGTGTTTGCAGGTTTTAGTTATTATAAATAATGCCACTGTTAACATTCACATACAAGTCTTTGTGTGAACTTAGATTTTCATTTCTTTTGGGTGAATTCCTAAGAGTGGACTAACTGGATCCTATGGAAGGTATATATTTACCTTTCTAAGACACTGACACCTAGTTTTTTCTAAGTAGTTGTGCCATTTAGCATCCCTACCAGCAGTGTATGAGAGTTCCAGTTGCTCCACATTCTCCCCAACATTTGTCATTGTCAGTATCTATCACATTTTCCTAAAGTGTAAATTCTTGTAAATTAACGTTTTGCAAATGTATGTAACTGAGTAAAATACATAAAAATTCCTGGAGAATTTTTTTTTAGTGACTGAAGAAGTGTTCGAATCTTTTCCTTCTTTTTCTTCTCATGTCCTATTAAATTGGACACTTAGGAAAGAAAGTTCGTATTCTTCAAGTCACTAGGGGACCCTTGAACCCATGGTAGCTATGGTTAACAAAAGACACCGTTTTTAGTACCTGACAGAGAAAATTTTATTTCTTAAATATCAAAATTACAACTGGAGAGGAAGAAAGAAGAAATAAAGTGATTAAAAATTGTATGAGGTGGGGGCTGGGTTGGAATATGGTGATTTCCACAATAATTATGTATGGCTGCATCGCTCTCCTCAAACACCAGCTCCGCTTACAGACTTCACAGGCTGGCAGCCGAGCTGAGCCTCACCACCCTGGCTAGCCTCTAGGATGCTTTCTCCAGTTTTCCGTTCTCCACTGTTACTCCAGCCATTTTAACAGGGTCTTCCAGGTGACCAGGGGTCCTGAGAAGTAGGTGGCAGCTGTGACCAACTCTCTAGTTTGCCTTGAGCCTCTGTTTTGATGCCCACTACTGCCTGCACTATGCGTTATCAGCAAGGAAGGCCTCTGGTGTAGGGTGAGGGGAAGTCCCGGGAGCGCAGGTGCGGTGGTCGCTGAGGTATGTCGGGCCATAGTGAATGCGCCAGCAGGTCTTGAGTTCCATGTGAGCTGGAGTTTAAGGAGGCGTGGGGCTCCCTTGTAAGGCCAATGTGCAAAAGTGGAGAGAGAAGAAGAGAGGAAGAGAGAGAGGAAAACAAAACAGAAGGAAAACTTTTATGACCAAAGAAAAGATCTTTTTGAAAATATAAAAATGATACACAACAGTTTCCCATTTTTATATTAAAAATAAACATACTGGGCCTGGCACGGTGGCTCACGCCTGTAATCCTAGCACTCTGGAAGGCCGAGGCAGGCGGATCGTTTGAGCTCGGGAGTTCGAGACCAGCCTGAGCAAGAGCAAGACCCCATTTCTACTAAAAATAGAAAGAAATTAGCCAAACAACTAAAAATAGAAAAAATTAGCCGGGCATGGTGGTGTATGCCTATAGTCCCAGCTACCCGGGAGGCTGAGGCAAGAGGATCGCTCGAGCCCAGGAGTTTGAGGTTGCTGTGAGCTAGGCTGACGCCACGGCACTCTAGCCCAGGCAAGAGAGTGAGACTCTGTCTCAAAAAACAAACAAAAAAATAAATAAATAAAACATATTATTAATAATAACTCATTGCACACTATTGCAATGACATTTTTGTGGGCGTGGGAGTGGGGCAATGCCAGGACCATAGGACCTACGGCAAGTGTGGGGTGTGGCTGGGTGATGGGGCCAATGCGCCCACGAGCCTGGCTCTGCTGCCTGCCGATCCCAACTCCTCTGGGCCTCAGTTTCCTTCTCTGTAACATAGCAGGGACAACGCCCTCATCAAAGGGCTACTGTGAAGATCAGGACGAGACAATGTGAGAGCAGGGGCTCGATAAAGTCTTGTGCTCACAACATTTCACATTTTTCAGCTTTGAAACACTATCCACGAGAGTCAAGTTTGAACAATCTCTTCAAGGGCATGATGGGAACACAGGATTTAAAAAAATTCTTCTGTGCGCCTTTTACTTCAATATTTTGATTATTAGCAACCCTGATGCTTGTAGACAGGCAGCACTTGAAGGAGAAAGATCACGGCTCACGAAAGTTTAATGCTTTCAGTTTCCTGACAACAGCTTGGCATATTTTGGTGATCCTCGTTTTAGATGTAGTACTACCTGGCCTCATAGAATGGCACCAAACCTGTCCTTTCCCCGTCGCACGGTTTTTCTCCAGCAAACCCTGTTCCGAGTTTCGTTACCAGGATGCCTGGTGTTTCCATGCCTACAAGCCTGTTTTCCAAACTGGCTGTTCTCGGCGCTGGCAGGAGTGAGCTGACTTCATTCCAGAAACATTTTAAACTTCCTGAAAGATTAAATGGCCCTGAGTGTTCCCACACATCCTCTGCAGTGTTCTTTGTTAAGGTCAAGGTTCATGCTTTCTTTACAAATCTGACGATTTTTCAGTAATTGTCGATCTGAAAGGTAACATCCATCCCAAGCTACTCTGCACTGCCAACAAAAAGGCCTGTTTTCCTACTGTTCCTTCTGATGCTTTGCTCTCCAGCTACTTCCTCAGTGATGCTGGTTTCCAGAACTTTCACCTGCTCTAGATGAACGTGCATTCTTTGCTCTGCCTTGGCGTCGCTACCCATGGCGTTTGACGCTGAGGACTAAAAATAGCAAGATGAGGCCCGAAGCCTTCTCCAAGGAAATAAAATCGAGTCACGTAATTGGAGTATTCTTGGTTATCTCGCAGATATCCGTGTGACTGGACGTCTGCAAATGGTGGTGAGATCATTTCTACTTGCCTTTTCATCTGTTGGCAGCTGCCTTCTGGAAGCTTCTTCAGCGTTTTTTCTTTTTTCCCAAGCCAAGGGTAGCCAGCAGTTTTGAAACTTTGCATATTGGATTGTCATTTTGACTTTCACAAGTAACTTTGAGAGGTTCATTTTTCTTTCTTTCTTCATTTCAGGCTTCTTTTTGGAGGGGGGCGGGGGAGGGTGTGTGGCTTTACTTTTTCACAGTGGTTGCTAAGAATCTTCTCTGTTTATAGGCTCCTAACAAATAGTGACAGCTGAAAGACAAATATGGTGCTGTGTTTGCAGGAGGCTGGAAGGAGGCCAGCGCTCAGCAGCCTCCAGGCACAGACGCTCACAATGAGGCCTTTGAGAGCGCGGGCTGGCATCATCGTGCTGCTACAGATTGCTTGAAATCATCCAAAAAGGTGGTTGCCTCATGCTTTCAATGACAAATTTATTTCCAGAAATCAGCTGGGGTTGTATAATTTGATAGGATTGTAAAGTGACATAGGCTTTTTTTGGATTACAAAGCTCTCAGTGGGGGCCAAAACGTAGTGTGGTTTGTGTCCATTTTCATAACAGGATGACTTTTGGGTCAGAGGCTGGAATGTTGCAAACCAAGAAGGGGAAGCCAGCGGTAGGTTCATTCGTGCTCACCTTTCTTGCCCCTTGGTTTGGGAGGATTTACACCGTCCTGGTGGTGTTGCCCTGGGGCAGGATGAGGGCGATCCCGCTGGAGTTAAGAAAAGCCTTACGCAAAGGAAAGAGAAAATACTGGGTATTTGGGTTCTTCATTTCGTAATTTCAGTCTAAAAGAAATGGTTACCTGGGATAAAATAGAAGGCCCAGAAATGATGCTTATTGAAAAGGAGGCCTAGTGGCGATGAGCACCTTGCCTTCAGTCAAGGGTAACAGCACGAGATCAGAACAGCAGTGGTGGCGCCGTGATGGTGACTGTGGGTGACATGCAGACAACTGACTGGCTCCAGGCTCACTTCTACATGCCCTTTCCACATGTATCAAGTCATCCAGTACTCAGCACAGCACCAGCAGGCAGAGGCAACAGAGGCCATCAATGACTTGCCCCGAGTACACAGGAAGAGGCAGGGCTGCGGGCTGGCCCCAGGCGGTGTGGGTCGGAACTGCACTCCAAGCCCAGCACCATGCCGCCTCTCTTGGGATCCCGGTGGTTCTCAAAGCCTGAGACTGTGTTCTCCATTTCTTATCAACAGCATTTCTGGTTCTAGGGGACTGCCTGTCCTGGAAAGGTTTTTCCCTGACTTAGTAGGGGAAGATACCTTGCTTGCCTCCCTCTTTTTTTTTTCCTCTAAGTCTTCTCTGAGAAATGTCATCTTTGCATGTAGAATCCTGGAATGACTTTGGAGGAAACACACGAAACTTTGATGTGAAAAGAAGATTGAAAGAGTTAATGTCAGTTTTTTTCAAGATAGCACACAGTACAAAATCTGAACTTCCCAATTCAGTACCACCACTCCAGATTTCCTTTTTGAACCCTGAAGTGCCTGGATTGGTTATTTAGTCTGGGCTCTATGTCAGAAACTATCCATAGGCAAAGGACGGCAGGCAGGGCGTCCACTAGTCATCAGAGCAGAAATATTTGAGTTCCTATTGGACAGGTTTCAGTTCCGTTCGAGAGCTGAGATACACACATGTCAGGAGAAAGCTGATGAAGCCGGGGTTGTCACTGCCTTCAAAATGAAATTCATACTCCTGCTTGGCCGGGCTCCTACTTGCCTTTTTAGCCTCTGACAGGTGATTTTGCAAATGTAATTCTCTCTGTTGGTAATTCCTTCTTGCCCTTCTTCCCCTAGAAACTTCCAGTATAAATTTTCTCTTTTACTAACTCAGAATTTCACGTAATACTTTACACACTTATTCAAAAAACACACCAGAAGAGCAACATAATGGAAAACACATACATTGTCATGAATAGGAGACTACTCATCCCTGTTTGGGGCCGAGTGGAGACATACTTTTCATTCTATATTCACTTGTGCCATATGATTATTTTATAAAATGCACATAGTATTATTTTAAAACAGAAATCTAGTTAATTAGAATTATAAAACTTTAATTTTAATATTTATCAAGCATATCATATGTGGCCAGGATCTGAGGGCAGCCTCAGGAAGTTGCTTACCTGGGCAGTGAGGGAGAGGTGGGCTCGTATGGGCTCGTAATGTATGTGAGATGACACACATACAGGTGTGCAAATGCTCCATTTAGCTGCAAGATTATCTTCTTATGAGAACACAGAAGAAGAGTGGGGGGTTAGGGTAGGCACATAAGAATAATATTTTAGCTGAATTTTGAAGGATTCATTCACTCATTCCAAAAATAGTGTTGGATGCATGTTATAAGCTAATGACTGGTGCAGGGTGCACAGTGAAGGGAAGAAGACCCAGGCCACCTCCAGAGTAGACATGGAGGTGCAGAGAGGACCAGGAGCTGGCAGGCTTGAGGGGCAGGAGGAGACTCTCCAGGACAGTGATCTTGATGGCTGGAGATAAACAGCAGGAGACGCATCATCTGCTAAGAGTCCAGTTGGGACCTGCCATCCCTGAGGGGCACTGACCCAGAGACCATAGTGTTCAGGCCACCAGTCTGCAGGGGACAGCTGAAAAGACAGCCCCCCCCCCCCCACTGCCAGGAGGACTCCTCAGATTTCCCTTGGAGCCAGATCAACTTGGGAAGGAAGAAGGGCAGGGAGAAACCATCTGTTACTGAGTGTACTTGAAGCTTATTGACTGTTTGCCAAAATTAAATTGTCTTAAACTAGAAAGGTCTGAGATAATAATGTTTGCTAAATTTGAGCTCAAGTAAATTTTTACTGCTACCCAACTGGGTGAGAGTTCGTAGGGCAATTTAGTGGATTACATAGAGCATGATTTCATTCATATGAAATATCTAAAGTAGGCAAATCCACAGAGACAGGAAGTAGATTAGTGGCTGCCGGGGCTAGGAGGAAGGGGTGGGGGGACCAAGTGACTGCCAATGGGTACACGGTTTCTTTTTGGAGTGATAAAAATGTTCTAGAATTATCTAATGGTGATGGCTGTGCAGCTTTGTGAATATACCAAAAACCACTCAATTGTACACTTTAAAGGGATATGATCTATGAATTATATCTCAATAAAAAATATAAAAAAGATTAGATTGGTTGAAGAAAATATGGAAGCTATTGTTAGAGTAGAAAGGCTGGTAGGTGCTCTCATAGTGAGGATGGAGAAAGATTTCTCACACAGAAATTAAGATATAAAAGTAAAAAAAGTTTATTTTATCTTCTCAGGGCGGGGGGGGGGGGGGGGGGAAGGAGGGGAAAGAGAGCAGAGACACAGGAGGCATCCCAAAGAAAGAGAAGGGAGATGCCAGCAGCCTGGCCAGTGGCTCACTGATTTTAAGGGGGAGGAAGAGAAAGAAAAAATAGCGATGGCTGTCAGTTGATAACAAAAGCCACAGCAGGTAGATAACAAAAACTGCAAGGATGTCAAAGTCCAAGAGCTGGTTTCCTGCCTTTCCTTGGAGAAGGGATTATCACAGGAGATAATCTGTCCTGGAGATATGGTTGAGGCTGTAGCTCATTCTCCTGCTGTTTACTCAGGCACTCTGTAAAAGCAGATTCTCAAAAAAACAGTTTTTAAGAGATATGGTCTTGCTCCATTGCCCAGGCTGGAGCGTAGTGGTGCAATCAGAGCTCACTGCAGCCTCAAATTTCTGGGCTCAAGCGATCTTCTTGCCTCAACCTCCCCAAATGCTAGGATTGTAGGCATGAGCCACAGTGCCTGCTGGTATCTTGATCATTGATCTTTGTCTTTCATAAGTTCCATGCCTGTGACAGAAAAAGCTTGTGTGCATAATTGCCTCTCTCTGAAGCAACTTGAGTACTTCGAGAAATGTCAAATAAAAATTCACAAGTTGTTTTAATTTTTACCTCTTGAATTTTCTTGATATTTGGCACTGGTTTCTCTGAATTCCCTTCATTAGTTTTTAGCATCCTCTAAGTCTCAGTTCACAGCCGCCTTCTCCCTCTCCTGGCATCTCCCTGTTTTAGTTATACCTAAACTATACTTGTACCCCTTTTTCATAAATAACTTTGTAATGGAGATAAAGTTTGAATTTTTTTTTTCTTTTTTCAGTCAAAAACCTTAGTACCTTATGCCCTTGGCATTTATCTGGGTATAGTTTTTATAAGAGAAATTCCAAGGAGAATACCAAGGTATTATTCAATATTAATATTCTGTGATTGGAAAAAAAAAAGAATGATGTAAGCTATTGTCTTGAGAAAGGATTCCTCTATCCCCGTATGGTAACTGAGCTTCAAGGGCTCTGCTCAGAGAGTTTTCTTGGTAATGTTGAGAAAAGCCACTGCACCGCCTGGCTAGAGGAGGGAGGAGAAGGAGGTTAGGGCAGAGTGGAAGCAAAGGAAAAGCCTGGTCCGGGGTTGGCAGAAAGAAGGAGAGAGAGAGAGAGAGAGAGAGAGAGGATGTAGAGAGTCAGGCGTCTTTGGACTTCCCCTCTGGTGGCGTGTGCTCTAAGTGAATTACATTAAGGGCAATCTGCACTTTCAGGCTCAACACGAGCTGGGCAGAGAGTATGGTCGGGTGGAAGTGGGGACCTGAGGCTCAGCTTCCCAGGGTGCCCTCATTCTTTATAGGGTAGGGGTGCAGAATTGAGAAGGGAAGGAGCTGCAGCGTGCACAGGGTGGGCAGGAGGTGACCGCACAGCAGAGCCTGGGTGGGCTGCTGGGCCAGAGGCTAAGGAAGGGCATGGCAGGTGCTCAGGAGTCTGCAGCCTGCGGGAGCTAACATGAGGCTGAGTCAGCAGGAAGTGATAATCCTGACCAAACCAAAAGAGATCAGATTATCGGTTACACCATCTTCAGATTTCAGCCTTGAAGGCCAGCAGACACCCAGGGGACAAGAGACAGAGCCCTGGAGAGCAGAAGAAGTAGAGGACATTGTACCCAAGAGCCCAGCTCATTCCCTGGAGAATGTCTTGGGAAGGAAGGAAGGAGGGGAGGCTATTGTGAAAGATCAAGCATTTTTATCCTGATGAGCGATTATTTCATAATATAAGTACTTAAGTCTTTGGAATGGATTACACTGAGCAACATTAGACATTTGGATAATTTTATCTGTATATATAAATTTTGTTAAATATAGTGTATGTGTTTGTATATACATATATTTCTCATATATAAGAAATTACATATTTTAGGCTTCTTTGTGTGTAAATTAAATATTGGAGCTCACTTCAACTTTTTTCTTATACTAAAAGAAATACATCTAAATTGTAAAAAGTTTGAAAATTAAAAGTATCCATAATCACTGAGGATGTGACTATCATTTTTGTCAATTTTTTAAAAATCTTATTTCAATGTACATGTTTTTATTTATTAGGTTGGACCATATGAAATTATTGGCATTTTACTGTTTTTGACTTGTGAAGTTAGAGATTTTATAGGGTCAACCTAATACATTTGATGTAGGTGCACACGCACACATGGAAACATGTACACATACACATACCTATGTTCTAGGTGCAGATGCATATATGTAAAAATACACATTCTTCCTTACAAATATGAGATTGCATTGTTTTGTAATATTTTTTTCATTTAACAATGTTGTTAACATCTTTATACATCATTTAATATTTTTCTGTGAGGCCATTTTTAAACAATTACATGTTATTTCACAGTAAAAACTGCTACAATTTATTAGATAAATAACATCAAAATATCTACTAGATAAATATCTAAATATTTATTGTTACATATTTAGGGTTTTAAAAATAATTACTTAATATCAGAAATAACATGGTAATACTATGTATAGCTAAACATTCAGAATGATTTCCTTGGAATAAATATATGGAGATGACATTACTGGATCAATGGATATACAGTATTTAAAGTTTTTGTTACAAATTGTCAAATCATTATCTCCCAAATTTATCAATTTACATTCCCAAGAACAGGATACGGAGACGAATCTTTGCATAGTTGCCAATTTACTGGGAGAGAAAGTGCAACATTTTTGGTTCTGGGGATTGGATAATTATTTGTATACTTAGTAGTTCTATGTTTCCTTTGTCTTTATCTTTTTTAAGGAATTGTCTCTTCATACGCTTTGCTGTGCAGTCTCTTGGCTGAACCATGTGGAAGGCTGAGCTCACAGTCTGGGCTCTTCTTGCTAATCCTAATGCAGCCTTCTACCCTCACAGCCAGTTTGTACGAATTTCTGTTTCTCTGAGATCCATTCCAATTTGCCACTCTGGTATTTTTCCCAATATATTTTCCGTGAAAATTTCACAGACAGTTTAAAAATGGAAGGAGTTTGATGGTTTAGTTGGTTTTCTTCATTTTACCAAGGAGGATATTGATCCCTGCCCATGCTGGTTAGTTTCTTATTGTCGCAGACCACCGGAAAGCCCAGGCCCTCTGGGTCTCTGGGGGAACCACTCACACAGATACTGGCTGGTAGTGCTTTACTCAATTTTTCTTCTCTGTTCCTTTTCTGTTTCTGTCTGACTTCTTGCTCTATTATTATATCACTTCATTCTCAAGAACTGATTAGCACACTGTGAAAAATTCTGATACCTGTTGTATACAATATCTGCCTTAAAAATCCTTATTGATTTAAAATGTATTTTTATTTATTTACATATTAATTTTATTTGTGCAAATTTATGGGGTACGTGAGAAATTTTGTCATATATACATAATGCATAGTGATCACATCAAGGTATGTAGGGTGTCCGTCACCATAGTACAATACATTTTTGTTAAGTACAGTCATCCTACTCTGCTATCAAATACTGAATTTATTGCTTCTATCTGACTGTGTTTGTGCCCTTTAACCTACTTCTCTTCATCCTCTCTCCCCCTAACTCACCCTTCCCGGTCTCTGTTATTTACTTTTCCACTCTCTGTGTGTTCAAACTTTTTAGCTACGCAGTAAATGCCATATTCTGATTGTCTTCTTCAAACATCTAGACTGATAAAACTTGGCGGTGTGGCCAAGAAGATCTAACAACTGTATTCAAATGTTTGATGCTAATTAGAATCAGCTTAATGGTAACTTCAAAAGGAAAAGAAGGGCAGGGAACTACGCTTTCAGTGCCAACTATGTGTTTGATTGTATATTTTATCTTATTTACTCCTCAGATAAACATTATGCGATATTCTCTTATTATACCCTTTTTACAAGCTAACTGAAGTTGTCACCAGTTCAGGGCCACTTCTTTAGAAATCCAAGTGAGTCTGAATTTGAAAAATATGCTTCTCATATTGTTTACAGGAGTTGTATTGGCAAAGCAAGTCGTTCACTCTCTTACACTTTTTCTTTTTTTGTAAGCTCTGAATTCCAGAACAATCCTCAAATAATATGTCATTATCAGCACCCACATGTAGTCAAAAAGGAGGCTTAGATGCTTGTGGATTTGAAGTTTAGACAGTGGTCCTTGTTATTGCTTTAAATTTTTTCTTGCTGGGAGAAAACGGCTCCTAAAGTGGGAAGATTATTTGTGATTCCATTTAGAAAATTGGCCATCTCGTCTATGCATCATCAGCACTGAGAAGTATGCTGTGGTTTTCAATACAGTTGTTTAGCAATTTATCTTTGATGGTGAAAGAAATACCATACCCTGGAATCCATGAGCAGATGTCTGCTAAGCTTTTTGTCATGTCATCGGACAGCTGACCAAAGGCATAAGTGTGTGTGTGTTGAGGGATGTTGGGGTGGGTGGGAGGTCTAGATAGCACCAAGCTCAGATTTCATAAACATTTTGAGATTTCTTCATTAGCAGGGAGATGAGAGACAGAGAGTGAGGGAGAGAGAGGGAAGATGATATTTTAGAGCCCTCATTATATATATATATACTTTGGACAAATAGTACTGGTGTTTTTTTCCCTAGGGAACAGGTCAAAGACAAGCTTGCTAGTTTCAGCTCATTTCTGTTTGCCATGAAGGAGCTTTCTTTGCTAAAGGGTTGGGGGGAAATGCCAGTATTTCTAGGGAGAAGCTTGTGCTATCAGCGGCTCTGATAAGCTGTCCAACAACAGTTTAGTTTGTACAGGAGCAGCCTTTGAAGTGGGCATTTTTTTTTAAAAAGTAAGCAGATCTCATGCTCCAAGGCTGGTCTGTGGTGACATATCAGGTTCTGAATAGCTTGATGTTCGTGTGTGTGTTTTGTTTTGTTTTGAATTAAACACATTCTGATATTGAGTCATCAAGATGAGCTCAGTGAAATTATCAAAGAGTCATGTCTTGCTACATCAACAGCTCTGAGTCTTGGCCTCCGGTGGCACTTAGTTGAGATGTTGGTGGCATTCAGTCAGAAATTGTCAAGCCTGAATGCCTTGAATGCCAAGCTTGAGTGGAATTTTGGTCTTGATATTTTATTCCTTGTATCAAAATTCATCTGTAAAAAAATAGTGGCAGTGGTTCAAGTATGGGCTAATGTCTGAGTAATGACAGTATGAAAGTGCTACTGGCCAGTATTGCGTTATAGACCCAAGAAAATGAATATTTATGCCAATCTATTATTGAGATCAATTTTACTTCATATCATTAAAGAGTAGTCAGTGAGTCATCAGAAAAGTTACACCAATTCCTTGCCATTTTGTTCAATGGAATTTTTCTGGGATGAATATTATCTACAAATTCTTATGCGTATACTTCACTGTGGCCTCATCTATACTTGCACCTGGCAAAGAATATTGACATCTCATCATTATCCAGCTAACAACTTCTGATATTACTAACTCATTTTCTTTTAATATTTTAACACTTCTCATAAAATACATATGAATATTCATATACTCTGAGGCAAACATAGTTGATTGAATGTTTCAGTGCCATCCTCTGTCCCCTGTGGAAGGGAAACTAGCAGACTGTTGACACTTCCTTTGAAGGCTCTTCTAAGTGTGCATTTGAGATTGCTTCTTTAAGCAAATAACTGAGAACCTGCAGTGAAACAAAGCAGATGGAATAGTCTGGTCCCGGAACTAGGTGCCAACTGGAGACTCCAAAGAGTCTGGTTACCTGAGGCATCATCTGAGAGCTCCAGGTATCCATCCCCTATTTCTTTTTTGCCTCCTCAGATTAACCTTTCTAAGTTGTGCAGTTCTAATTTGAAAATGTGCTGTGCTTCTCATGGAGGCTGCTGCTGTCTAACTTGGATGCCCAAGTGCAGCCTGGCGAGGTGGCGTCCTCGAGGTCTCACTCAGAGCCCAGGTTGGCCCCCTCCTGGGGCCCTAGAGTCTGCACATCTTCTGGAAGGAAGTGGAATCTTCCTATCCCATCTGTGCAACCTGCGACTGGCTCACTGATATCTGAGCTCATCTTACTTCACACACCTGTGTTGAGACGTACGACATCGTCTCTGAGATCCCTGTGGGAGGGAACGGCCTCTCTGCCCAGGGCCGGCTTGAGCACCAGCTGAGATGCTTTTACAGTGGCCATTTTGCCCAGACACATTTCCTGAGATTATCGTTTATCTATAAGCTTGCATCTCATCATGCCACGCTGATTACCTGACTCCTTCCGAGGAGTCAGATTCTGGCCTTAGCTCCAGAATTTGGGAGGAGGAACTACTTTCTACCAGAGAGTCTTGATGGGCTAGTCCTAGGGCAGATGAGGAGACCATTAGGGCTACAGCTCTCAGCTCTTTAATTCTAGATTTAAAAAAAAAAATCTTTCCTAAAATGATTTACACTCTCATTCTCCTAAGTAGCATGAGTTAGCCCAGGGCAAGGCTTCTGAGCCTCAACACGATAGACGAGTCGGCTGGATAATCCTTGGCTGTCCTGTGTGCTGTGGGACGTCAGCAGCACCCCTGGCTCTACGCGCTGGACGCCAATAGCACCTCCCAGCTGTGACAACCACAGATGTCTCCACACATTGACAAATGTCCCCTGGGGGAGTGATAAGCCCCCCTTCGGCCCAGGGTGAGAAGCACTGTGCTAGTACATTATAAAAAATATTTTAGATCTAACTTTTCTGGAATAGATCTAATTTCAAAATAAATTATTATCTGTTTTGTCAGTCTGATTCAAAACTTGTGCACTTTGCTAACCCCGGGATGGTTTGGATGTGACATCCAACTGCTCCGCAGTCACACATTTCTCAATTTCATCTCTCTTCCTTAGCCACCTCTTAGCTGCAAAGATGCCTAATGCACGTGATGGCGTATGGTAGGAAGGTGATAAATATTCTTTTCTTTTTTCTCTCCATCTTTCCTTTCCTTCCTCTACCAATTCCTCAGATAACGTTAGATTATCTAAATTGGGTGGTAATTCTGTAATTCTTGCCTCAGGGTTTTGAATTAATTGTATTTTCATGAATCTTGGGGATTGACTTTGACTTTTCCTCACTCTTTTCGTAGACCTTTTTGTAGACCAATTTGCTAATGTCAAATAGACTTAAAAACATGATCGATTTACTTTATTTCAGAGTCCTGCTCAGGAGTAAGTACAGGTAATAAAACACTGTGTTCACTATAATCCCATGCTTACATAGATACCAAACTCACATGCAAACACACTAATACACCTGTGCAGAAAAATACCCAGGAGGGGCATGTTCCAAAGTGCAATCCTTACCCTGAATGGGACTCTGAGTAAATCTGTTTCTTCTTTTTGCTCATATGTAGTTTTCTAATTTTTCCTACAATAAGCATCTATCAGTTGTGGGAATAAAAGAGAAAAAAAAAACACTTAAAAAAGTGATTCTCAAGTTTTTTTGCAGTATCAGTGCAAGATTTGGCAACCGTCCACTGGTGCTGTTAATGGTAACAAGAGTTGTATTTGAAATGGCACTTATTTTTGGAAGACCCAGGGACAACTGAGTCATTCATCATATTTTAGGGAAAAGAATGAAACAAGAAACCCCAAATGAACAGGTGAAGATTTGCTAGGCAGATTTCTGTCTTGTACTGAAAGTTTTTTGGGTCAGGATACATGCATGTGTATGAGCTCAGATGGAACTTTCCTGAGCTGCAGAAGGGCCGAATTTAGCAGTGAGCTAAGGCTCTGGGTCACTTAGTGAGTCATCCAGCAGAGAAGGGTTGGTGTATCCTGGGGCTTTGTATATTTAAAAGATGGCCAGTAAGCACACAGTGTTCCTAGAGCACGCTGGGCATCCTACCTCCCTGACGCTCAACAAGGCCAAGCACCTCCCCAGAGCACCACCAGCTGCCGCGCTGGCTCACTGGCAACAGCCTCTAGTGTCTTGGTGAATCACAGCTCTTGGATAGGCTTGTGCTCAGTTAAAGCATATCAATAATCGAATTGTATTCTCACTGGTCGCTGTGCACTTTTAGGAACCAGAATTAGCTTTCCCCAGGGAAACACTATTGTGCTGAACGGGGCATATACCTCTTTCTTGTCATCCTGAGTGCAGTAAGATGCTGTAATGAGGGGTGGTTGTGTTTGTGAGAATGGTGGAGAGGGAAAGAGGTGGCTGGATGCAGCTGTTTAACTCTGAGTGCACAGTTTAATCAACAGTGTGTTTAGCACCAAGCTTGGGTGGTCTAAAAGAAAGATTACAGGCTTGGAAGATAGAAAAACCAGATTCTAAATCCTATTTCCATCACGCATTATGTATAATCCCTTATACATATGGATAAATTATTTAATCTTTCAGAGCCTCATCTTCCTCATCTATAAAATGGGCACAAAGCAGATTTCCTCTTAGATTTGCTGTGAGGATAAAGACATATGTAAGTAATAATCTGGTATATACAGATGTTCACTGTTCTTGTCCCTCTGGTCAGTTTCCAGGTTTGTTGCTGATAATTAGCATAGCCCAAGTGTTCACAAACTTTTTCTGTAAAGGGCCAGATAGTAAATATTTTAGGTTTTGAGGGCCAGGAGGCACAATTAAGGCTACTATGTATATATTTACATAACAAAGAGAAAACACATTTCCACCAATTTGTATGGATTAAATTAAGGCTATCATCATAATAACATAGTTTTTTTCTGATGTAGATCTACTAATGAAAAGAAAGAAATTCTTTTTCTGGGGAGATAATATTTCACTTAATTGGGGTTCAAAGTTAGTGTTCCTTATCATCAAACTGATTGCCAACGTTCATCTGTACAAACCACCCTTAACTTGCAGGTCCATAGTGTGCCAGTCCCCGCTGTGGTCTGCGTATTAATAATGCCAATTATTAATGCCAATCTCTGCCTGTGCTCTCACTCTCATCATTGATAATGAGTAAATAATTTTAAATCCTAACCGACACAGAAACAACCGTTGGAGGGCTGCAGTCTGGAGAGCAGGACGAAATAAGTGAATCTTTAAATACACAGGCACTTGGAACCTGACAGTGTGCTTAGTCTTATTTGATCAGACAATTCTTTAAAGACTATCTCCATTGGTGGCTGAAATCTGGAAAACAGTAGGAAGAAATTATTAGGCTACATAAACTGACCACCTACGAAGGGAGATCAAGCAGTGAATGATTATGAAAACAGTTACTCAAATAAGTTCTTTCTGCTTTTGATCAAGTAAGAAATGGACATGCTTGTTTGTAGTGATGGTGTAGCTTAGGGGTCTCCAACCTATGGTGAGTTGTATAATTATTTCATTATGTATTACAATGTAATAATAATAGACATAAAGTGTAATAAATGTAATAACATGTAATGAGTTCGAATCATCCTGAAACCAACCCCCCCCACCCCTACTCCCCAGTCCGTGGAAAAATTGTCTTCCATGAAAATGGTCCCTGGTGCCAAAGAGGTTGGGGACTGCTGGTGTGGCTTGAAATTTGGGATTGAAAATTGGCACCTTAGTATCAAAGGATTCCTTCCTTTTGCTCTTCCACCCCTGGATGGCCAGATTCACATTCATCTAGTTGTATTAGCCTTAAGTGCTTGGATGAAAACAGGACCAAAAGAATATTATGGGGTATATTCTTCATACAAAGGGAGCACATTTTAGTGGAACACTCATGGGGTGGAAATTATCCACTGGAACAGAGGGAACCAGAGAGGATTTGAGAGAGAGACGTAGAAACGGGTTGAAACGCAGCGCTAGAAGGGACTAAGGGACACGAGAAAGGATCCAAGTAGGCACGCTTGCTCTTTCCATTGCGGGACAGAAAGGGGGCCCCACTGTAACCCGTTATCTGAAATTGCCTGAGGTCTGAACTTTCCCGAAAGCTCGTGGGCATTCATGGAGGCTGCCATGCCAATGGTGCTACAGCTGCCGAGGGCAGGGACTTTAAAATTTAAGATAGCTGAATTGGGGAAGTGCTTAAGCCTTCTTGTAATTGACTCCTCCTTGGAAAAATAGATGTTTTTGAGTCAGAAATATTTTAAATGTATTATTTTAGCTGAGGAGTAATTTTTAGCCAGAGAGTGTTTAGCAAATAAGCTTTGGTGGTGAGTTTAAAAATATTTCTCCTCTGAAGTTGATGCTGATACATTTTTTCTCCATCTGTGTGTTAACAGAATACAGAGCAAATGCATTTTCTCTTAGTTTAACTAACAAATTGGAATGGAATACACAACTTGTGTACGGATAAATGTCAAGAAGAAAAACTGAAGTATACTTCCAAGCAAAATTTATTAGATGTCTATTCAAGAAAAACACAATGACCTTTGCTTGTAAGAATTCAAAGTCAATTACCTGAAAGCCAGGTATGAATATTTTTCCTTTTAAAATCAGATACAGAGAGTAGAAACAGTAATTTTTCTTAAATATGACAGGCAACAGATATTGAAGTCTTTTCTCATAAATGGCATCAGAGAGAATTATTCATATATCGGCAAAGCTGCATGCAGTTGACTTAGTTTCAAACCCAAAGCCTTTAAAATATAAAGCTGGTTGTGAAGTTGACAGTGATCAAGGCAGGCTACTCAAAGATGTTTCTTTACCTTCTTCCTAATGAAATTCCTCTGTAATCAGTATTTATGTACATTTCAGTTTGGCTTCTAAGATCTCTTAAATTCATAAACTTTTGCATAAATGCTATCTGACAGAATCACACCATCAAGGGATGCTTATGATCTGTGAGACATGTGAAGGATAATTTGCTGACAGTGTTTTTAAGCTTAGTTTAAGCGCAGGATAAAGACCAAATTAGGAAACTCCCCTGTTTTCTCAACAACTAAATAGTCTGTACAAAAAAAGAGCAAACATATGTACAAAATTCTAAAGTCTACGTACATTGTGAAAAGATCAATCACTGTCCACGGAAGAAATGTCATAAAAAGTTTTGTCTATAAGGTGCTCAAGATTCAAAGATGAATAGTTCTTATGCAAAGTCATAAGAAATACAAAGCTAGTTCTCGGAGTATGTGTAATTCAGGCACTGTTAACCATATTAAATCTTTCAGATCCCAATATCATTTTGTAAATTTCTGCCTCAGGGCAGAAAATATGACCTGAATGATTTAACATTGTCTCTAAAAAAGTGCCTAATTTCTTCCTAGGAAATATTTTACACACACCAGGAAAATCAGGCTCAACATATTCCTGCCTTCAAATGTAGCCAGGATTCTGAGTTCCATAGAAGAAAAATAATTATCATAGTAAAAATAATTGTATTGATCATAATCCTTGCTAAAGCCAACCTTAATACTTGTGATGTTTCTGTACTCTATTTCTATAAAATAATGTGCAGGACTCTTTTACATTTCCATAAAATGTACAACATATCATATGGATTATATGTTTTCATACAATCTCAAATGTGTATGTGTACACACAGTGAAATCTTACCTACTAGTATTGCTTACGGATACTTTCAAGTGTCTATGTTAGAATAATTCTTTGCACCTCTCACTAACACTGCTTTTACTTAAATTTTATCAGATAAATAAAACACTAAGAATTCATTGTTCATGATGCTAATTATTACATTTTAATATAAAATAGCAATGCAACTTTACAACACAATAGCTTTTTTCCCCCGTAGGCTAGCTAAACTTCTTGTATTCTCATGATTATTATCAAAGGCTTTTATTCACTGACTGTTTGCAGTTCTAAAAAGTACAAAAAAAAAAAAAAAGGCAGGAAAAGACTCTTATTTGAAAACTCACATTCAATCAACAAAATCGCACTCATCCAAATTAACTTTCCTACTCTTGCTTTAGAGGTTGTACTCACTGTGCATATTACAACATATAAGTGCAGGCAAACAATAGCTGAAGTACGGTTGTCATATCGTGTAAACCAGGACACTAGGCAAACTCGTGAAAGGAAAATACACTGCCAAGCTAAGAATGTGAAAACGCAAACCACAGCATTTCCTAAAACACAATCTTCCGGTTGCCTGAGGGGAGAACATCTTCCAGAGATGTTGAAATATGACCATGAAATTGGAGAGTCTCTTGGAGACTCTTTTTTTTTTTTTTCATTTTGCTTTAAATCCTTAAATATTTTAATCTTTTTAAGTATAATGACTTTATTTTTTTCTGCTCCCACATTTTGACGTTTCAAAGTTTAGAGGGGAGAGCAGCCCCACGCGCTTTCACGTGGAGGCCAACGTGTGCGTCTCCCCCAGGCCCGCGGTGGCAGATACTCTGCTGGTGGTTTGGTGGCAGGTGCCGATGGTGACGGCGTGTTGGAAACCATAAGGCATGACAGCGGGAGGCCTGCGGCGTGGGTCAGGCGAACGTATGAAGATGCGTTGCTGAAATGCAGCATAAATGAGGAGGGAGAGTGATTCACAGCCTCTTGACATAGTTTCCAGGGAAAGTACCAAAGAATTTGGTTCTTCTTGAGGTTCCTGAAAATAGAAGCAATAAATGAAACGGGGGTAACAAGGATAAAGGATCAGTTCATGTATGTGGGCTTGAGCACTTCCCATTTACAAGGCTTCATTAAGAGAGCAACCCCTGAGGGTTTGGGAGCAGAAGGAAGACAAGCTGTGTCAGGAAGACAGGGAGACAGAAGAAGCAGTGTTTGCCGCCTGCCCCGTAGGCCCAAGTGATGTGCTCCCCTCACATCAGGCTAAGCACACGCAGCCTCAGCCTGGCACTCTAAAGGGAAGGAGGGTCCTCCGGAGCGGGTGGGTGGTAGAACTCAGCCTGCAGCTGCCAAAGAGGAGTGAGAATGAGGAACAAGGTGGGAGGCTGGCAGGGTGATAGGAGGAGTGGAAAATCCTAAGGCAAGGGCTGCCCAGGAGTCAGAGGCTCCCTTGACACGGGCATGACATTAAGGCATTATCAGGGACACTGTCACTGTCAAAACAGTTTTATTATCTCATTGACGATCACGCTCAATGCTACATCACTCATTTAAAAATAGCACTGGGCTTTTCTAATTCTGTAAGTGGGAAAAAAAAATAGCACTATTTTATAAGGCCAGAACCCCTCTTAAAATTGAGAAATTTTGAACAATTCACAAAGTCACTAACGAAAAAAAGAAGCTTAAATACTATTGGTGGGTGGGGTGCTCTCACTGGGGCGGGATTTCTAATGTGGAGTGTTAAACCCAATGCACAAATGACCATCTTTATAATTCTCTTTCGTTGCAAATAACATCATCTCTTGGAAACTTTTTGTAAAAGTTGGTGCACTAAATTCTTCTTTAGGATTTCCAGCACAAGTAAAGTGAAGAGGGTCTCTAAAGTTTCCTCTCTCCTTTATATTCTGAAACTTACTGTTTTGGTTTGATGACTGTTCCCCTTGCTCCCTGGGTGGGTAAGCCAGTTTACTTTGCTGCTAGACGGGAATTCATGGAAGTAGAACCAGGGGCTCGTGTCTGCAACGTGGCCTCGGTTCTTTCATTATTTCACCACTAATGGATGTGTCCAGAGAAAGACCACATTTCCTCATCTCTTGCTCTCCTGCATCCTCCTGTGCCTGTATTTTTTTTCTTTTACCTCTTTCCTCTGTGTCCCAGTGTGTGATAACTTTTGTCTACAAACGTTTTTTCAGAAAACCTCTTGTCTTCTTTTAAGATGGTAAGAATGAGATTTCCTTGTAAGTGGGAAGAATGAAACGTCTTTCCACGTCTATCACAAGTTAAAGCTAAGGTAAGCCGTTGGACTTTTAGGGCACCTACATCAGACCTAGTAAATGAGTTTTTCACGTAATCTTGCTCCCTCTCAAATTAGATCCTCACTACTGATAGCTAACATTTTCCATGGAACAGAGCATCGATATTTCTCATCTGGGGACAATTTTCTTGTTGCTGTTCTTAGATCTCAGTCTTTTCTGGTTGGTGCTATTTAAAGAAATGTTCTTCTCTCTGTTGATTTGGAAATAAAACTAGCAGAAAATCACATATACCCAAAGACGTAAATACTAAACTATATTAAAAATGCAGTAATTACATGGTGCATATGGATGTATGAAAGATCAAAGGCCTTAGGAATTCAAAAGAAAGCTTGACTATCACAGCAAACCATGCAAGTGAACAAACTCGGCAAATTATGAAATAGCCAAACGTGTCTGCAAAGATGTGCACATACCCACAAACCACCCATCGTCGCACTTTTCCATCACGTCAATGACGTCGCTTTCTCGGAGCTCCAGCTCATCTTCGTTCCTAGGAGTATAGTTATACAGAGCCTGAAACCTTAAACGGGACAAACGAGCGTGTTTTAAAACAATCTTTACATCTTTGTGAAACTATAGAAGAAAGCAAAATATTCATTTCACCCTTAACTTTTCTATTTTTATCAGCATACGATATTGGGTAGTGAAAGTCTGGTAAGCATGTAAAATAAATAACCAATATTTAGACTTTCATAGGAATCAGACTACTCTAATAACATTTTGAAACTCACAATGAGGAATATTCATGAAAACTTGTAACATTCATGAATCAGATGAAAATATTTTAGCATTTCTAAGTCAGACCTGCATTTTAATTGTCCAATATAATGTCCATCATCCAGACATTAAATGATGGTCCAGAGATATAAAATAAGTGATATTTGCATTATTCAGCTATATAAACACAAGAAGAAATCAGTTTTAGCTAGCCATCAGAGGAAGCAAATAATTCAGGCTTGAAAATTGAAATTTCAAATGGTTCTAAATTGAGACATACAACCTGTCTCAGACACATGCGTTCCACAGCACTATATGGGAATTACAATAAAAGGGATGATCATTTTTTCACCAAGATGAATTCTTTAAATCCATTTGAATCAGTGTTTCCTGGGGATTTAGAATTTGAAAATTGGATGCAGTTCACCTATGAAGTTGAGTGGATGAACTCTACACACAGTTATCAACACACATTGAGTCAATCTCAAATGTAGATTATGGACATAAGTTCTTTTATAAAATGGGTCCTGTGGAAATTGTGTTTGCTTTTAAAATTCCCTCTTGAAATGATTTTATATAAAGAAGAATTAATTACTGATAGACTGCTACCACTTTACTCTCCCTGCCCAAATTCTCTGAGACCATATATTATGGTGACACTGATCAGTAATGAATTCAGACATTGGATCTGTGGTAATAAAATAGCACATACTTTAATGAATAGACTGGCATTTAGGAAACTGAAGACAGAAATTACACCAGCTGAGAAGGTCAGGAAGAATTTGACATGCAGTTAACATGAAAACTTCTTCATAATATGACTGAAACAATACCAGTACTGTGAGAGAGGATTTAAAAAAAAAATGGGTGAATTTTTTTCTGTTGCTTTTCATAACAGTTATGTGATTCTATTAATGTAAGAAAATAAGAACCACATTCTAGGGAGCTTTATATTTTTTTATGTCAACTTTAAAAATTTGATAATATTAAACACTGCTCTGAAACAAGAATGATTTATTTCTAATTACTTCATTGAGTCAGAATATCATATTTTGGTAGAACAAAACTCTTCTATCACTTGTACTCAAACATCATGTCATAAATAAGAAACACTGATCAATTGGCTTCCCTCTCTGTGAACTTTTTCAGATTAATGGACTTGGATAAAGTTGACTTTGGGGGCGTCTGGAACAATGTTAATAAGATGGGGTGCCTAACATCCTTTCTTTGAAAACATTGTCTTCCCTGGCCTGTGCCCCAGCCTGAAATTCCCACAGTAGAGATTCTTCCCCTGTTAATACTTCATCCTTCTAGTAAGGCTCTTTAGCCACTTATCTTCTTTTGAGAATGGGCTTTCTGAGGGCTTCTGTAGAGAGAGGATTCTCATCGCGGGGACGGGTGGAGAAGGGTGCCGGAGTCCCAAAGCAGCGGTGACAGAGACAGGCAGGTGTTGCACACAAACATCACCCGATTGGGATGTTCGTATGGGATCAGCCTTAACAGGAGTAGGCAAATTCTCCTGTGGTTTGTGTTAAGGACTTCATTGTGGAGCTGTCTGGGTGAAGGGATGATACTTTTTGTATATCCCGGAGGCAAATTGGGATACAACTTTCTACATGGTCCTTTTTCCAATTTCAAGCTGGTCATTCCCAGGGTTCTTTTTCGATGGATACACACAGCACCTCTCACTGTGGGACAACTGATTCTCTCATTGAGTTTCTCAGGCTTCAGCCATCACCCTTCACCCGGGCACCTCTCCAGCCACTTGTGGGGACCGGGCCTCCTTAAGACCACAAACCCCAGCTGCTTGAAGAATCTAAAGGTCCCAGGAGTTGAGAAACCAAAATTGGCACGGACTGACACTTCACTTTTGTATGACGAAAGCCAGCATGTTTGTCAAAATTTACTTACCATTCTGATTTAATTAGACCACAAAAAAAAAAAAGAAATCCCTAATAAAAAACAAAAAGGAGTTTTATGGAAACATAAACCCTCTGGAAATCCTCCTACCTCTGCTGGCTTTCCAAATCAGTGCTGCATGACAGGAAATGTAGTCGAATTGCAATTAAAAATGCTGTTTTGAAAGATGTGGTGGTGAGATGAATGATGGTGGTGGGGTCAGGATGCCTCAAAAACAAACCTGTCTTTCAAGTAGGAAATGCTAAGCCAAACTGGAAACCCTCTCTATAACTTGCACCTTTTTCCAGAACTGATTTCACCAAAACTCTAGTTGTAGTGACAGAACATTATGTTCCTACTTTTGCTCAAAACCTATTATATTTTTTAAATCAAAAAGATTAAGCGACACCCTGTGATCCCACTAATTCAGGCTGTAATCAAATAGAAACTTAACCAAGAATGTTTTGAAATGTCCAAAGTAGGACTTTGAAAATGTATCTTCCTCCCACCTGTGGCCTCTGTGGTTTCTTAACAACCAAATGACCACGGCTGGATGTATCAACTCCATGTCACACAAAACGCTGTAAATAATACACGTTTTCATTCAGAAACTCCTTCAGAGCTGTTTAATATAAGGTGTTGGTAATGCAACAAACCTAAATAGCCCTGGAATTTATTTTTGTGATATGATTCCATCATCATTTGTATTCATAAGAGAACAAAGACTTTAGAATTACAAGTCGTATTTAAAGTTTTCCAATTAAGTGACATTTTAAATCATTATTACTTCTAACCTGTTCTTTCTACTACAGAGACTTTCCCTCGATAAGAACACCTTTCTTCTGGCTGAACTCTGCTCAGCGAGAGTCACTAAGTTTCAGGCCTGTGAGGACTGAGGAGGGACCCAGCCACTCGCCAGGACCTGCCACTAGGAAGAGTCCAGGTGAGCAGAGTGTGGCAGGAGGCTGGGCCTCCCTGTGTGTGCTCGGTACGCCTGGCATGGATTAGGTCCATGATTGCAGCTTGCCAGGGGTCTAGCTCCTGCCTCATAGGACAGGCAGTAGCCAGAAGAAGTGCACAACCCCTGAACATCTTTCATGGGCAAAACAGGGCCAAAGAAGACACACACAAAAAGAGAATCTTAAAGACCATGTGTGACTCCTTCAGGGTGATTTAACTTATCCATCAGAAAAGAGAGAGAATTTGAAAAGAAAGTTTGAAAAGGCGTTGTCCTGGTGCTGTGGAAGGAATTGCATGTAACTGTGTGACAGGGAGTGTTTTAATACTGTCATTTTCCAAAGGTCCTTCTAAGCATGTCACTTTGGAATTACGTTATTAACATCACTTTAGGCCTATTTTTACATTTAGGCCTACCTTTACAGTCTCCAAATAAGTATAAAAACAACGTTAGAATATTTCTGTGTGTCTTTAAAGCTATAGTTACTAGTCACATGGCCGGCAGAGCAGAGGAGTCAGGAGTAAATCGTAGGGATCACTGCAGCATTGGAAGGTTTTCCTAGTGCATAAATTAAAACTGTCTTATAAAACCATGGGTTTCTTCTTAAAATTAGTTTCTGAATCTGTCATAAAAGATGGGGACTATTGCAATTTCTCTTAATTTAGGCGGACTCATGTTAGTGACTTCCATCTCTTTCACTTGCCAGGTTGTACAAGTGACTGTACAACTTGATTTTAGTATATCAATTTTCCATTTTGTGGGTCAAGGTTAGTCTTGAATTTAGAAGATAAGAGGAATACTTACGGTTCCCCCCCACCTTGAATGTTTTCATGAGTAAACACAGGACGCTGTGGCTGAAATGAAATGATTTTCAATGTAATCAATGTTTAAACTGGTACTAATTAAAAGATAATTTGGATAATGGCATGGTACTTTTCTTGACATTTAATATTTCCTGTTGTAAAAAACCAAGAGGAAGGAAAAAACCAAATAAAGGGTTTTCTGCAGGATTCATAATTAAAATATTTTGAAGGGTGCTTTAAAGTAAATCAAAATAACCAAGGTCCAAATGTTTTGAACACATCTACAATCTAGTCTGCCCAAGCTTTAAAGAAAAGTTGGAGCTTTGTCCCATTGATTTTTCAAAGGCCAGGAATACGGCAAGAACATGGACAGCAAACCACTGGAATAGGGAGTATAGACACCTTCATACAACCGTATTCTCCAGCGTTTTCTCAAACAAGCAGAAAATAAATCACATTTAGTTTAACAGCAAAGTACCCACATTCATTCTTTAAACTTTTCCTTCACAGACGACATTTTCACATACGGTACACATGGAAATATCAATAGGCAGACATCCCATGCTACATTTGAATTAACATTCTCTGTTCTCAATGTGGGGAAAACACATGCATTTTTAAAAAGAGAAAACAGAGAACTTTTAGAATACAACAAACAATATGCAGGTAACATGTAACATTTTACCTTAGAAGAGAAATATTGGTAGAAATTCCCAGTGCACTGAACTCTCAAAAGAGTTTCCTTTCTTTTTAAACTAAGCATCAAGACCAGTATCTGTAATAGATACTTATAATATTGGAAATGACAAGCCTTAGCAACCCACATATCCACATTAAAATTTCAATGAACGAAAGTTAACATGTTTGTTGAATACATACACTCAGTGTAATTTATACTGACTACCTATATGGTATTTTTTAGAGAAAAATTCATACAATTCATTCACAATACATTTTAAAAGCGTTCTCTCTTCTAAATGATAGCCACATGGTTAAATAATAAAATCAGAATTTGCATGGCAATTATATAAGTGACTTTTTGGAGACAACTGAATTAGTTATTAGATCCAAGTCCTTAGACATCAGGACCAGTTCTTGGATTTGCATAGTTATGTGTGGATTACTGACAGGTCAGAATTTTTTTTTTCCTGCAGATTGTCCATAGAAACCACACTGGTCTCAGCTTAGATGGGGACTTCGGGGTTCTTTTGAGTCTATGAGTCTATGATCTGCTCTCTTCCTAAATTCTTTACCCACCCCGTTTCTATCCATGCTGTCTATCTAGCATAAGACTAGGCACTCACATTATGAAAACTTTAAGCTTTGAATCTGTTAATTGGAGGTATTTACTAACAGTATTCTTAGAAATTTCATTCAACAGTCTGTGCATGGAATGCTTAGAACTAAAAAGTGGGTAAGAATTACTGGACATGTGTGACTTAAAATAGTTTACTTCTATAAATCAATATAAAACTACTAACAGTGTATCTATTATTAAAATAATAATATATGTTAAATATATATTTAAATATAAAATATATATTATTTTAAGAACGATTAAGACTAAATCATTTCTCAATCATTTTAAAGGTCATTTAATTGAAGATATTATTAAATCAATTTAAATATATAAAAATGTAAGTTATTCATAAGCCTATATCCTATTACATTTCTTCAAGTTCTCCTCCAATCCAACAAAAATTTATATGTGTATAAAACTTTTTGCAGAAGTAAGATTTGTGTCTATTAATTGCCATTAGTACTATTTTGTAATAATTTTCCAGTCTTTTCTCAGTCTTATTTTTCATTTTAAATTACTGAAGAATAATGTTCCCTCACGTATGTGTCCATATGTCATAGTTTTCTTAACAAGTTCTCTCTTATTTTTTGAAGTTAAGATTTGTCTAGTTTTTTTTTACTATCATAAAGAACAATGATATAAACATTTTTATACAAAGAGCTATTTTCTTCTTTTAAACTATTCCGTAGAATACATTCCCAGGAGTAGAATTTCTGGCCCAAGAGTATGCTTTAATAGCCACATGATTTTGAAAATGTTCATGTTAGCCATTAAAAAATACTGTGTATACAAAAGTAACTCAAAAAATGTCTAATATGCCATATTTCCTATAACATACCAAAATAGCTACTGTTCTCTCACAAAAATAATCACAGCACCATTTGCAATGTATAACAGTTATAAATAAGAAAATATGATTTGTTCTTGTCTTAAGAGAAAATCTTTCATAAAATACATTTTATTATGCTCTAAAAATGGTGTGCCTGTTCCTGCACATTTAAATCATTCTAATATTTTTAATTTGAGTAAAAGTTTTAACTTCTACATCCCAGCATTCGGTGCTTGGTAAAACCGGTTGGTCTCATTTCATTGCTCCCTTATGTTAATATGTGAATCTTACTTTAAAAATCAAATTGTTCGGCTGGGCGCGGTGGCTCACTCCTGTAATCCTAGCACTCTGGGAGGCCGAGGCGGGTGGATCGCTCAAGGTCAGGAGTTCGAGACCAGCCTGAGCAAGAGCAAGACCCCGTCTCTACTAAAAATAGAAAGAAATTATATGGACAACTAAAATATATATATACAAAAAATTAGCCGGGTATGGTGGCGCGTGCCTGTAGTCCCAGCTACTCGGGAGGCTGAAGCAGTCGGATCGCTTGAACCCAGGAGTTTGAGGTTGCTGTGAGCTAGGCTGACGCCACGGCACTCACTCTAGCCCGGGCAACAAAGTGAGACTCTGTCTCAAAAAAAAAAAAAAAAAAAAAAAAAAATCAAATTGTTCATTAATATAAAACAATCTACATTCAAAGTCTATATATCCTCTTTCAGTTATCATCATTATAATTCTACAGGTTTAATTCCTTCAATTCAACCTACCTCATAAATCATGCAAATGAACTGTCCCCTTGACAATTATGCAAATTGGGCTATTGCTACAAGTGTGTGGCTCCCTGAACTGCACAGGTCTTGTGTTCCGGGGTGTGGCAGCTAGCAATGTCCTTGCTTGTACTTCTTGTTCCAAATGTCTTTTTCCTTCCCTCATATCCTTTGAACCCTACCCCTCTCTCCCCCCCAATCATCCATTTTCTATACTGTTCACATCCTCAGGCCAGAATTGATCACAGCTTTTATTAGCAGAGAAGTTGTGTATCTCTCATAATGGTGAGTCTTAGAACCCTTCGAAGCTTACCTTCAACAAGAATCACTTCCTTGTTAATGTGAATAACTAGGAGCCAGTTTTAAGGAAAGTTGACCAATTACTGTATTTGAATTAATCTATTTTTAAAAGTATTTGACCAATAGAGAAATAAATAGCATTAATAGTTATTTATGAGGGCATATTTGTGTCTTTCTGGTTTTGGCATTGATTACTATACAACCTTGGGGCTGCACTTTAGCTTCCCTATCTCCAAAATCAATGAGTTGGACAAGATGACAATCTGACCCCCTCAGGGTTCCCAGGAAGGAATCCACATGTCCACAGATGTTTCCTCTGACATGCAAAAGGTGCCCATTACCAGCCTTATACATGCAGTTGTCAGGGAGCTGTGACAACTGACATTGGTCAATTAATTCTCATGTGTCTCAGTCATGTAAAAACCATAATGGAATAATTCAACTTCATTTTGCAAATTGCTAAGCCAAAATCAAAGATATTGGATAATTTCTTAATATGACAAATAGGAAAAAAAGAAACAGAATAATAATTTTGACTCACACTTTTTATTGCATGAGAGATTACTGTGGTGAATATATGGCCTAACTGGTTCAAATCAGCATCCCATTTTGTCCCTCAGGTAGTGGGTATGTTCTGTATGGGTATTCAAGCAACTTATCTCAGAAGACTAGCTTTTACCGTCCCTGCTGGTGCTGGCGCCCAGTGTGCGCACACCTGAAGCAGATTTGTAGTGTCTCTGCACTCTGTTGCCACCTAATGGTAAACTGTGGCAGCAACAAGCTAACAGTTTTTGCTTGCAGTTAGCTCTAAGTTCCTTTCAGCCTGGATTGATTTTGGAAGCATATTTCAAAGACCACAGAGTGATGTGGAATAGATATTCACCCGTTTTTCTGACCACATTATTCCCTTCTTACGTTTTATATTCTTGAGACAGAATCACTTGTAAGCCACCAGTATTTGTTGATCTGTGTTCATTTCTATTTTAACTATCTGCTCAGGCATTTCTATTACTCATAACTTCTTAGCAGTTTTAAGATAAATATAGAACAAAATACATTTGTGACATTCAGAGGCTTACATGAACTGTGATCTTAGGAATATGGTTTTCAAGCTAACACATTACAACCACCGTGCTGGAAATTTTGAGCAAGAATTATATTATGCTTATATTTCCTTGATGAGTCTTAAGAGTACAATAAAAATGAGAAAATCCGATGAGATATCCTGCTGTTTTCATGCTATTCTAAATATCTAACGTTTTTCTTGGCAATGTGACTATCGTTTCTTTCTGCTTTAGTGCAGTTATTTTTTAATATTGTCAAAAATTGACCGAAAAGAGACAGGTTTTAAACACATGCTAATTTCAAAAGCCAGAACCAATCACAAGCCACGGTTCTTAAATAACCTGGTTTGAAATATTCTAGAATCTCTGACGTAAGTGAAATATATACTTTGCCATCTCAGATAGTGAGATACAGTCTGTCTGAAAGCCACCTATTTATCTATGTGTCTGCAGAGGTATCTCTGGAGGATTAGCTAGATCCAGTATTAGATAATTCTCAAATAAGGATTGACTGTTACTTTAAATAGTAATGAGGAAAAATCTTTGAAAGCATTATAAGCAGTTCTAAAATCTTTTTTTTTCATAAAATACTAGTTTTAGTACTTTTCATCCAGAACTAGATGGAATTCTCCTAATAACAATACCATGTTTATGTTATAGGATTATTTTTTCTTCTTAAACCATAAAGGTATAATACGATTTTGCATAAATTTAAAGAAAATAGAATATTTATAGTCCACACAAACACATGTAGTCTAAGACACAAATACACAATGTAAAATCTTGCCAAGAAAAAACTTACGGTGCCCCGAAGCATACTGACTTATGGGAAATTTATGGATGGGCCCTATTCATTGCAGAAAGAGCTTTCTTTCTGTTTTGACTCTGGAAGGCAGTTCAGTGGAGTCTAAGAATCTCTGCAAACTGATGTTCCTCTCTCCCTATGGCAACACAAATCTCTGCCTCAGCAACAAAATGAGGTCTTACTATACAAAGCAAAAAGCACAAAAACGGCATAAACACAGAACAGTACTACATTTTAAAAAATGGAAAAGCAAAGTGTCTTTTAAATCAAGCCCTGGAGAACTTTGCAATGAAGAACCATAGCTGTGCGATAAATCAGCTGAGGTTAAACCAGGGTCCATTAAAACAGAAAGGGTGACAGGAATCCCGACTTATATGCACAGAGGAAAACTTCCAAACTCCTTGGCCTCATTCATCAGAATCAATAGTACCATTTAGAGTCCATTTGTTTTAAAGTGCTGTGGACGTTATGGAATTGAGTAGTTCAAGGGAAAGTAATTTGACCTTTAAATTTAATCAAAGCCGTCAAGAAATTGGGAGTATGTAGAGTCCAGAAAGCAGTATTGGGGAGAAAAGGGATATCGAGTGAATATAGCACATATCACCAGAGTAGCAAAAGACTTTTAAACAAGGATCATGAATTAAAAATAATCCAAATAGGCCCAGCGCAGTGGCCCATTCCTGTAATCTCAGAACTTTGGGAGGCCGAGACGGTAGGATTGCTTGAGGCCAGGAGTTTAAAACCAGCCTGGGCAACATGGTGAGACCCCATCTCTAAAAAAAATTAGCCGGGTATTATGGCACATGCCTATAGTCCTAACTGCTAGGGAGGCTGATGCAGGAGGATGGCTTGAGACCAGGAGTTTGAGCTCCAGTGAGCTATGATCATGCCACTGCACTCCAGCCTGGGCGACAGAGCAAGAACCTGCCTCAAAAAAAAAAAAAAAAAGGAAAAAAAAAGAAAAGTCCAAATAAACCGAACGACACAGAATCAAACATTACTGGAAGTATGCGAGCGAGTTCAGCACTGCATATGATTGGCAATGGTTTTGCTCTCTGCACTAAAAACAGCGACTAGAAAGCAATGATTTAGCATAGAAACATGAGACAGATGAAGAAAACAACACACGCTACCCCCTTATTTGTATAGTGGAGAATTTGATCATGTCTTCTTGGATTTTGGAAACCTCACACACACATAAAAGGGAAGCACATTACCCAAAGACTTAGGATACGAGTTTCGTGTTGATCTGATTTCATAGCTCATCACGAAATGATGGTCACTTCACCTCAAGAGTGTCTCCAGCCATACTTTATGGCCAGTTCACAGCAAAGACAACTAAGAAAGAGCTGGTCCACCGAACAGGGGGTGGGAGGGTTGGCCAGGATGTGCGCCACAAGGCGGGGGCGTGCTGACCCTACCCTGTGGGAACCGCTGAGCCCTCTGACAGGTGAGCCGCAGGGTCTCCTAGACATCACTGGGCTACGAGGAGGCTTACCCAGGACAAATATCTCGCTTTTTAAGTCAGCCTGGAAAAGGCATAAGAAGTTAATTAGTTCTCATCTTCATTACACAGCGTTCAGGAGGAGTTTTCCTGTTTTGACTTTTCCATGCACACGCAGCATGCCAAACTCCGAATCACAGCAGGGCGGGAAGGGTTACAGTCTGCACACAGCTCCTCTGGCTGCTCACACAGTTTGCACACAGCAGGCATCAGTCGGACGTTCATATGGGACTCACAGGCATAGCAGAGAAAGAGTTGTAAAGGGAAGTTAGCGTGGAGAAGATGCTTGAATGCAATAGAGATGGCTAAGAACACACCTAAGAACACACCCTTATCGTAGAATGCTTAACAATTGGGTTCCAGGTACCTTTAGACCTGACCTGTTTCTTTGTGCTTATTGAAGAGATGCAAGGTGCAGGAGAGGGAAATTTGGCTTAATATCTATCAGGTTTCATAGAAAGTGTCAAACATTTGTTGGAAGCAAAATTTTCTAACAAAACACATAAGAAGAAAATAAGGCTTTTGAGGGGAAAGGGGTGAAGCATAATTAAATACCGAATATTGCCGTAACTACAGGCTTGATTGTTTTGTATTCTTTCAAAGCAAGATCTTTAACATGACGGTGAATAAGCTCACCTTCTTGTGTGTGAACATGTTTTATTTTCTTTCCAATAGTGGCCAAGATCTGGCAATATACTGTCTGGTATCTGATGTGGCTTAAGAGAATTTCAGTAGGACTAAAGGATGACAGGCATAGAGCCGAAATGCCTTTGAATGGGATTAAATTGAAGGAAAATTCGTTATTGAAATAATTGACTTAGAGACATGTTAGCCTGATTGCAGTGAATGATCTCTGTTATTAAATCATGTGTTTGTTTTACATAAATGCAGGCTTGGCTGGGTTATTTTGAAATTGAGGAACCATGGGGGAAATGACTTGTTGAGTAGCATAATGTGAACCATTCACTTATTTCATAATTTCAATATTTGCCAGTTCTTATATTTGAGAGTTTTTTTTTTTTTTTTTTTTGAAGAGAGAAGTTTACAAGAAAAAGTTTCAGGGTATTTTCTCCCTTTGTTGATTAAAACCATTGTTCAAGGTTCTTTGTGAGATGAAGGTGCAAGACCGTGTTCTTAAGCAGTTACCAACTAGAAGATAACGATCTCTTCAAAAATGTCACAAGGGGACTGCCGTGCTATTTTTCTTTTTTGTTTTCTTTCTTCATTAGTAATATTATTTTGCAAAGTGCCATTGCATCAAAGGTATGGTGTATAGTTTTCTCATCCTCGAATTGGACTAATCTCTGTGCATGAATTTCATCGTTTCCACAGTGGAGATATTAATATCACACACCTCACTGGGTTTGGAAAATTAAAGATGTAGAGTTCTTAGAATAGTGTCTGACACTCAGTAAGAGCTCGGCTATAGCTATCATTATTAACATATTAAAATTAGAAAGAATATATAAATTATAAAGACTTAAAATATGAATTTAGATATTTCATATAAAATAATGGGATAATGGAATTATATCATATATTTACAACATTTAATTGAAATATAATGTGTTTTCATATACCCTTCCATCCCTGGTTTATACAATGCTTGGTTTTTTTGGTAAGAAAACCTGTTAGGGCAGCGTCAAAGTAGATGCTTATTAATATGATTAATTGTACTAGCTGATCATCATAAGACTGGTTAGTTCTTCAGTAATTAGGCAAAGTTAAAATACCTCATTACTGGTTTTTGCTGCATTGCTGTCCTCCTTAGGGACTCTAGGATGTGTGGGGGTGACTACTGGATATTTTAAGCAGTCAGGTTTCTCCTCCTCTTCTTCCTCTTCGATGTGCAGGCTTGGTGTCACCTCTGTACCATCGTGGCCACACCACAAGGTATCTGGTTCTTGAGGTTCTAGCCGCCCTCTCGGGAGGCCTGACATAACTCCCTCACAGATTTCCTCCTCTTCCTCTCCAATGGCAGGGAGGGGTATGGGCAGAGAACCCACACCGGTGCATGTGGAGGCCACAAACTTATCACCTAGGACTTCAGGCACCTTTTTGGGGTCTGAAAAGCTCCTCTGCATTTGTTTCATATCTGCACATTTGTTTTGTGTTGTCTTTCTGGGGTCCTGAAGTGGCTTTGCAGCGTCAGGCCGGGCTGCAGCCCAGCGGGGGACAGGTAACAGAGATTGAGGCGATTCGGCAGGTACAGATGCTGGCGGCAGCGGGAGGAGGGCAGAGGGCTCCTCCTTAATTTCGAGGACAGTCTCCTCTAGGATATTTGGTTTGGCTTCATCAGCCAACAAAGTTAAAGCACTAAACTTCTCCAATTCATCCAAGAAGTTGTCCAGAAAAAGAGATGGTGTTGGGGCCAAAGGGTTTGCTGGTGGGTGTGCAGCTGTCGGGCACAGCCAGCCCTGAGCAATTCCCTGGAGAGCTCCTGCCCCTAAGCCAGGTGACACTTGGTGCATGGGAGGAGGGGCCGGTTCACTGGAAGCCAACTTAGAGATGAGCAGTGATTATGAAGTTAAAAACAAAAACAAAAACAAAAACCAAGAAAAATAATAACGCAGTGAAGCACAGAGATGGCGAAATGCAGGAAAGATGTGGTAGTGAATATAAAAGTAATTTTATGTTATAACCCACACAGATCTGAAGATATTTTCAAGACCTCTAGATTTGAAGATATTTTGCTGAAATTTAATCACATGAAATCATTTATGTTAAGTAGAACAGTTATTTCAAAAATAAAACTATAATACTAGTTTGGAAGGGGTCTTAAATGTCAAACAAGACAAAGCTGTCATAGAGATTATGAGAATGGACACCTTAAGAGATTTGATTTAGTAGTCTACATTTGAAACTATGTTTAAATGTAGTTTTCCAGATATTGATTTAGTGATATAAATCACTCTGAAGAAATGTTAATGTAGAATGAAAACCAGCAGTTAAGCCTTTTTTATTTCTTGTTCCTGCAGTAGTGCCCAAACATTTCAGCTTTCACGATTTTCTCACTTACGTTTGCAAGGTGACTAGAATATAGGATATGAAATATTTTAGGCCATTATACATTAACACATTTCTAGGTGAATACGTTCTGAAAAATATTTTTCCAGAACAGAATGCCATGATCAGAATGGAAACTGAACTTACATAACTACTGTTTCAAAGTTTAAATAAAATCCAACGTCAATGTTTACAAAGAAAAGGCACATATGATGCTGATGGAAGAGTAAACTTCTGCTATGACTCCCGTTCTCTCTCGAAGCTTGACATTTACATAAACCTGGGGAAGTCTAATTTGTGAAGCTTAATCTCCTAAAGTAAAAGTATACTTCTGTGTATCTTAATATTACCAATATATTTTGGATATATTAAATAAAACAGTAAATCTAAATTTTTATACAATTCATTACAAGTAGTTCTAGAAGTGCTACCTACTAACATTCTAATACATTTATCTATCTTTGCTGTACTAGAAAAAAACGCTACATGCTATAGGTATAAAGGCCTTGAGAGAGGTTGATGGACAACATTTCACTTTAATTCTTTCCAGGTAGATAGATGACTTTGGTTTGGAAAGAAAAAATCTTCAAAAAGCTTCTGGAGATGCACTTTCTAGCTGACTGTTTAGGACAATGCTTTACTCATGGAGCCAGCACTCTGGGTTCTGGGGCCCACATGTGTATAAGGACATGCTGTTTTCCCCACTTAACTTTTGACTTCTGTGTCCAATAATAGAAATAGGGCATTAGTTTAATTTATTTAGCCTTTTTTTTTAAAAAAGTCATTTCACATGGGGTGACATAAATGTGTCAGAAAACTCATGCGAACATCTTAATAGAAGATTCAGGACTCAAGGGTGCTTAGCTCCTGATGTAAAGCGAGACTGAATATGTGGTTTGTGGCTGGGTGGATAGCCACTCCCATTAAGTTCTGTAGATGTTGAGTTTTTAATAAGATGTGAACTACCTAATTCTCATTTGAGAGTCTACAGAAATTCCTTTATTGTCTAGAGTTCTATTTTATGCCCTTTGCTATACAGCACAAAAGTTTTTAATAGATTTTGAATGTCTGTGAACTATCTAATAAATCAAAATCATTACTTTTCACTTTCACTTTGTCTCATGGGAAGGAATATTATGTGGATTAGAAGGAAAGAGCTTTAAATTCTATTATCATTATTACTACCACTATCACTGTTGCTATCTGCTGTTAAAACTCTAGTGCCATTACCACCATAGTCACCAATATACATGTCAGCAGATTGAAAGTGCTTAGCTTTACAATGGACTTACACTTATTTTGACTTATACTGAAAGTCAAATTAAGTATCCTGGTATCCATATATCACAAAAATACACCTATAATGCAAAAATCATACAATCATCTTGTCTTCCAAAAGCATTAGAATTAGATTCTACTGTACTAAATGCAGAAATATCAGAAACAATATCAACTTACATTTCAGTCTCCCCTAAAATAGAAATAATCTGTCAAGAAATGTAATTTGAATGTGTCAAAGAGTGATTCCTAAGTCATTAATGAGTTCTTTCCTCTATTTGTAAAATCAGAAAACAGAATATGTAATACTTAGTATATTTTAGATTATCATCATTTAGAATTACGTAATAGTTCTCTTTCTGAAAATGATTTAATGCAATGCTACTGAGGAGTTTCCTTCATTAAGCCAATGCCATCATAACATGGATTATGAATTGGGATAAAACCATTAAGTATTTCTTTCAAGTTATGAGCATAAGCTTTTCAATATATATATTTTTTCCCAGTAGTGAGAACAAAACACTAATTAGTTATTGGTGAAATGTGTACATTCCTCTATTTAAAATCTGGTATTATAAGAAAAAGCTGAAGATACATTTAATTACATTTAAATTGCGTACACGCTGAAGATGAAAACATTGTGCTCTAAAATATTACATTGTCATCGATAATTAGGGCATATGGAAGAATTTCTTAAATGTGTTTATATAAGCCTTTGCACATACATGCTTTTCTTCCTTATAACATTTTATTTGAAGGTACAGTTGCTTTGAAATTTCTCTGGGAGTTCTTTTAAGATGACTGAATGGTGAGTAAGACAAATATATGGATGAAGATTCTTATCTTTTTATAAGTAGAAACTACTGGAGGGAAGATATTGATCTCTAAATGCTAAGCTCTGGTGGTGAAGTGAATATCCTTAAGAAGATTCTGGAAAACTTTATAATCAATCAAACAAAATTGGATAGTACTACACTGTTCCATTTATCCAATGATACAGGATGGAGGGTACTTAACTCACAGCTGAAACCTGGTCTTTAAAGAGGATTAAAATAAATAAAATACCTCGCCTTATCCCTTTTAAAAGGAAACGCCCCTCTTAAGATAGCGGATTCTTAGGTCATTTACTTATGTAAAATCCTTCTAAGACTCATTTTGAAGGAGTAGTTTAGGTCCCTGGAGACTCTGTCTTGAGACGGTCTTGTCTTGCACTGGAACATGACCTGACTTCATACTTTAGTAATGTCTGAAATATTGATTTTATTTTACTAGCTCCAGATGGTTTATTTTTCCATGTCCCAGCCTTGATTTCAATTAAAATAATTAATAAATTGTGCAACTTAATACTTTTTTTAAATGTTGGGAAGTACTTACAATATTTTGGAAGTAATTCCTTGGCAACTTAAAGTTACATACTTTGAAGTTAATGGGAAGAAGGAAAAAACCCCTAAATACCATCAGTGAAATGAATATAAGTCAACAGAAAAATGAGAAGAAAATTCACACTGTGAGTACAGAAAGTGAATAGCCTTTCCTAATTAACCAATCCAGGAAGCAAAGTCACTGTCAAATTACATATTAAAAAAGATAATCATCTTTAGCTACTAGTTCAAATGAAACAATAAAACTGTCCTAAAACTAATGAAATAAACTTGAAGACTTCTGATAACCTACAACATTTTCATTCAAACTAATAAACAACTGACTTATAGACCTTAATCAAAAAATTTCAGTCTAGCTCTTTCCATATTTAAAGAACCCCTGAGGCTTTTATAGAATTTTGTCAATCTAATAACCATGTATTCCTGAGAGGTATCATTTTGGGATGCATATAGTATTTTATGTTGCATATATTTATATATATTTGTACATATAAATTATAATTTTATATGCACATATTTATGTATAATTCTATTTATTTATATATAATCATATTATTTGAATAAAATTTACATATATATAAAATCAAGCTTCAGAAAATACTTAGATACACAGAAATACAGATATATATCATGTAAAGTTTTATGATACTAATGTTTTCTCTTTCTTTTTCAATATTTTAACTTGAAAATGAAATTGGCAAAATCAAGCATTAAATTTTTATGCAAGCACCTGTTTGAGAAAAATTAAATTATACTTACTGACATGGCACTCACACATGTAGAAAGATAATATGTAAATCCCTTTCTTTGCAATAGATGTAATGTTCTAATCTAATCTCTCTAATATTCTAAAATCACATACTGATTATCTTACACTCAGCTCCCCATATTACATTAACATGATAGAATATCTTCTTACCTTGTTTGAACTTAGGCTGTAAATTCTGTCACTAGAATAGCTGTGTGGTATGGGAGGGTCAGGGTAGTCCTCAGCACCTTTTGTGTTCTTCTTGACGACCTCTACATAGGAAACTGGGAAGATGCCTTGTCTGTTGGTTCCTGGGATTTTACCTTCATACCAATTTTGATCAACTCTTTTAAGAAGAATAACTCTATCTCCCTGTAATGAATATTAGAAAAAGGCATTAAACATAGAGACACAATAACATGAAACAATATAACTGTCAGTGTTTTCTAATAAACAATAGTTTTCCATCTGGGAATATTTTATATCTCCAGGTTTTGTTTAATCAGGGGAATGCAAGTAAGGTCCTAGTGTTTACTAGAAAAATACAGAGTATCAATATATGTGCAATTAAATTATCCATTCATAGCATCAGAGTCTTCCCCAAGGATGCTTGGTTAATGTGAATGGGCTTATACATGTTCATACTGGTTCTCTGTGAAATGGTTTGTGTAAATTATTTCAAAAAGCAGCTTAGTATAACAGGTAACATCTCAGTGACAGTGGTATCGTCCTATCTGCAAGAGACTCAAAGCTTTGGCCCTCTGTAGGAAGAGCTACTGAAAGTGCACCATAGCTTGCCGTGAGGATATGTCTGAAAGGGGCTGCAGAATCCTGCTAGAAGGGATAATGTTGAACGGCACACTGTCTTTCTTCTTTAATCTGCATGTGCTAAGTCGTGACAAAGAGTGAACTAAAGGGGTGGGCACAAAGACAGCATCCTAGAGTATCCATAGCGGTGGCCCAGGTTGACATCCACCTGGTGAGCATTGGAACAGGGTAACACCAGCATCCATCTTGATTAGGTGAGGGCCATGCCATACCCCTCACTAAATACTCAATAGAATTCTTGGCTTTTGTAATAGAACTTTCTACAGTCACTATTCCTGCTATGTACAGTGACCAAGCCAATGCCACAGAATCCAGTTTAAATTTTAACTCAAAACCACACATAGCCCAGAAATAAGTAGGTAAGTTACTGCTAAACAGCAGAAGCTGCAGCTGCGCTTAGCAGGTGACACAGAAATTTGGGCAACTGCACTCGATAGTGTGATGGAGGCACCACACAGGCAATCGCTTCAGTCCAATAGGGAGCCTTTCTTCAGGTGCTACTAAAGGTGAAAGTTTTCTTTTTTGTCAAAACGCTAGATGGGCTAGATGGTTTATTTAGAGTGTTTCATTACCTCTGAGCAGAACATACCAAAGAAAACTGAATCTTCCCAAATCGTAAAATTGCACTGATTTTCTAATTCACCAAGAACAGGCTGTGGCTTGAGCTATGAAATGCACTGGAGAAGCCTTTCTTTAAAGCACAAAACAGAAGATGACAGAGTTCATGCAATGCTGAGTGTGGTTCTCCATGCCCAGTGGCACAGCCTGGAAAGTGGAAGAAACTCGGCTGACGCAGAATTGGGACTGAAAGGAGGGAATGCGATGCCGTCCTGCTAGGACCAGAACTGTGGTATTTTCCTTCATTGCACCTGGGGAAGGATTTCACCAGTAGGCAGGGGAGGTCCCAGGACCACCCTAAATATTATTAGCTAGTCAGTGTTAGGTGCAAACAGCTCCCTCAAACAAATATGTCATTGTTTAGCAAGCAATAAAAATAGTTCATTTGTCGTCCTCAGCTATGCAAAGTAGCAAGTTACAAGAGTCATTTTTGATATTGTTAAGAAGAGATGCTAGAATTGGATAGGTTGCTAGAGAAATTTGGGGTCAGTCAAGAGGTCCAAGGAAACGCTGGGCACAGATGCTCACAGAACGGCCCCCAGGCAGGGAGGAGCTTCATGGCTACGGGACCATCCCTTGATTCCAAGATAGAGAAACCAAGTATTGGAACATCTCATTGTTAAAAGACCTAAGAATAAAGCGACAGAACTACAATATTTTGAAGTGCATCAAAGTGCGTTTTCATTTTGATGTTCCCACGTGTATGTCTCCTGGGTATTCAGCCTGAGGCACCCAGTGGAGGGGACCTGGGGCCCTGCGTCCAGGGGCTGGGCCACAGAAGGAGTGTCTCAGAGAAGCTGGGCACCCCCCAGGGAGCCTCATCTGAAAGGACATGGGGGCAGCAGGGAGCAGTGACTCTGGGCGGCCTTAAGGAGTGCTTTGTAGAAACTGCGGAAAACACATAAACGTCTGAGGAAGAAGATAACCTATTTTAGTTTAGAAAATATACAGTCTTTTCAAATGCAACGATGGAGAAAACAGCCTGGTTACCTTTCTCAGCGACAGCTCCACGTTTGTGTCTGCATTGAAGTTATATTTGGCTATAGCTTCTCCGATCTCTCCAGGCTGGGCTGGGGGAGGTGGTCTCGCAGGCTGGGCTTTTTCAGGAGGCGTGAGTTTCTATGAAGGAAAACAGATACTTATTCTTGATGCTGTGGTGACTTTTGAAACAACCACAACATAAGAGGGAAGGGGGAAGGACTCACCTCTACATACGAGATTGGAAAAATGCCCACTCTTCCGTGGTGCTCTCCCTCGTACCAATTTTGATCAATTTTCCTGAGGATGTAGACAGTATCTCCTTTCTTAAATGACAACTCCCTGGAAGAGACATGTTTAAATAGTCTTTTTCTTTCTGTATAGCAATTATTCTTAAGATCGACATGCTCACTGGATTTGTATTTGTCTGGGAAATATATTTCCAATATTAAAAAATCTGTTGAGCCCAGTTAGATAAGAATTTTCCTTGCAAATTCTCAGAATTCACTTATAACATTATAGTTTTGGAAATGATTTAGAAAAGAACAAGTATAAACATTATATCAAATATAAATCAAAGATAATTTAAAGAAGGGGACGGACCATTGCTATCTAATCATTAATTTATAATAGAGGCTCTCTGGAGCTTGGCAAAATGATGGATTAGCTTTGCACTGAATTTTTTGTTCTGAAGCTAGTTAGCTAGTTAGTGAGCATCCCCCAATCCCCTATGATGTGTTAAAGCTTACAAGAAACATACTGTAGCCTCTGAACAGAAGTGCCAATGCTGGAAACATTTGTGGATCTTTGAAGTTGGTTGACAGGTATTTAAATAGACTATATTGATAAAGAATTTATTTCTGTTATACTTTTATTTTTCAATGGGGCACAAAGATAAATATATTTTAAGTGCAAAGACATACACCAAGGTTTATTGTCTTCTTTATATCTTTAGTTTTTTAAAAAAATATCTTTAAGACAGTAACTATTTTTCGATTTTGGCTGTTTCTAAGAAGACAGTAGATACATTTCAGTATTTATAACTTTAAGTTATGAAGACATTATTCATTTTGAATAATTCATGCCTATATTTATCACTCTCACTACATCAGTTTTTCCTGGCTTTATCACCCAGGTAATTATGTTGTTTCATTATTTTGCCTCCATAATTATACTTTGATGGAGGGTAATTAATTGGTATCTCTTCCCAAGAGCCCCACTTTCCCACACATCTGCCGTCCCACTCCTGAATCATCTATCTGCATTGTTTAGTTCAGAATTTTAAGTTGGATCATTTATTAGTACAGACTATATGACAGAGAGAGGTTTAATCAGATGTAGAATATTTCTCATTGATTAAAAGAATTAATTTTTTAAAAGTTTCCTATTAAGAGAATTATTACACATTTAAAAGTGCTAAACTCTTCACAATTGAAAGTATATTAAATTTTCATTAACCCTAAAAACAAAGAAGATTCAGAGCTTTACATTCAGATACAGTGCTTCCCTCTTGCAAATGCCTGATGTAAAGAACACAAAACGAAACAAAACAAGATATTGAATGTTTATAACCCAACAGTTTTATCTGTCTCAGTGATGTTTTGTTTCTGGAAATGAGACTAGCTTCTTTTTTTTTAAAATATACATGTGAATTAGAGACAACAAATTTTTTCTTTTAAATATGAAAAGAACTCTTTTGTATTTGTATAGTCATTTAAAATTTTTGAAGTCATCTAGAAAAAAGAACATTGTCTTACTCTCCAGTTTTCAAAATTGTGTCCCTCTCATCTTAGACCTAGAATTTTTAAGAGTCCCACTTTCATAAGTTCGCTTCCCACCCCCCCCACTTTTGAATAGTGGCCATTGACAACTTTGGAAAGGGTATGTTGTCTCTTTTTCCTATTTAAAAATTGAAACATTACACTTGGTGCGTGAGTTAGCTGTATTTTAAAACTTATTTTTTATTAGACTTTCTTGAATGAGGTTAAGAAAAATAGCTTTTAAACAGAGGTTTATTTAAAACAGACATATCTGTCTCGTGTTCATGGTAGGCACAAAAAGCACTCACATCTAACTATTAATTGAAATGACTTAAAAATGTGGCCAGTCCTTCCATAACTTTCAGTGTTGTCCGAGTGTGTGAGCCTTTTAAAGCTCCACACAGAGCCCATCATTTTGATTTTTGTCAACTATGTAAACTACACTGGTTATGACGAACGACTGGTCTCCACATTTCCTGAGAACAGAACAAGAGGAATGTGATTAAGCTGCAGTAAGACCAATTTATTTATGATATGATAGACATGTTTTTCTTTACTGAAATTATGAAATGGCTTCCATGGGTGGTTATTTAGTCTGCTTCTCTGGAGGCTTATATAATTCCATTTTGTTGGTTTAGAAAGACCTAGTTATGACCTCGGTGAAAGGTGGAGGTGGAACAGACAACCCTTGGCAAAGGCAGCGCTTGGGAGAGTGAGTTTCCCTGAAAGCCTTGAAGAGAACGTAAGGACGTGGCCCATGCAGGAGGTGAGGGGCTTGGTCCAGTGACATAGTCCACAACCCAGTACCTGTCTTCCGTGGGGCATGTTAATCTTCCTGCCACAGCTTGTTTTTTAAGACTTCTCAAAGCACCCGTGAGCTCTGGGTGGATTTTGTATCCCCTTGCTATTTTATATCCCCTGCCATTCCACAGGGTTTTATATATTTAAGAAAGCCTTGATTGACTGTCACAAAGAAGAAATGAAATGTATGTGCTCTGTATCATCATTTTATAAAACTGACATGCACTGTGCAAATTGTCACACTGTATCCAAAGAACAGAAATTAGGATCAGAGTGCAAGAGAAACAAAGCAAATGTTACTTATCTAATCTAAAAAAAGATGTAAGCTTTTCTTTAGGATTTTATTTTTTACATAGGATTTAAACCATAGGATTTAATTTCTAAATAGCATGTTTCTTATTTAGTTCATCCCCTATCTCAGTGGCATTGCCAAATTCTGACTGCTTTTATTTTTTATATGTTTTCTTGGCAGACACAGTTTCTGGAACGATTAATTCATATTACATGCATTTTTATGAATAAAATATTTTGATTATTATATATATTCAGTTTAAACAACACAGTATAATTTAATGGCTATTTATAATGAATTCAACATCTGTCTTGAATTCTCCTGGAGAACAAAGCTTCTTAAATAAGGTGTGTGGACATGGGCTACAAAAGATCTGAACAGATTCCTCCTATTTAAGTCTACTCATGTGCTTAGTACTAGCTTCCTCAACCACATGCCTATATGATGAACAAGTTCCTAAGGAAAAAAGGCAAAAGAAATATTGCAACACAGGAGCAGGAAAACGCCAACACCAAAAGAGCACGGGAGAGGACTTGGCTCAGAATCTCTAAACTTTGAAGGTCGAGAGATGAAGGTTTTACTATATGAATCTTTGTACTCAGTTCTAGCCATCAGTCCCACAAACTATCCTTGATATAGCTGGATAAATAAATGTTATCAAATTCCTCCAGCTAGGGTTAATTACCCCAAACACTTTATTTTAAATTCATTCTAGAAACAAAGATTCTTAATTTCTTTTTTTAATCTATCCTTTTGAATGCATTGTGCTCTATCTAATATGTTTAATGTAATTTAAAACTCAGTGTTTCTTAGCTAAACTCAGAATGAAAATAAAATTACCCTATTCCAGTTAATTCTGAAGGAACCATTTAATTAGAGTAGATTGCCGCATTGGGAATTAGGCCTTATTTGTAAGACATCCCATTGCAATAGTGATCTCTTAAACCATTACTAACATATTGAAAGTAAACTTGAATCATATGATGAATACTTAGCTTACTTACTTAGATGTCTGAGCCTTAAAATCATAAACAGCTTTTGCAGGCAATTTCTGAAAAGGAAGGCAAATAATTAGCACTAACTTAAAATTTGTTTTTCCTTCAAGAAAGCAGTTTCACAAGCATGCAAGAAACCTCAAGGAATGACTAAATATATATACTGTAAATCCTATATTGAATTTATAGATAAATCAATTAATTCTGCATTTAGACATTTAAGCTATAGCAGGAATATAAAGGGCCTATTCACTGTTACATTTCACCTTTTAGGAACTCAGGTGGATTAATGCCATAATGGGAGAATAAAATGCCTGCAGAGGATTCTGTCCTGGGTGTCATTTTGACTGTTACAAAAGCTTTTCCTAGACTAATTGTGGAGGGTCAATTGCTGTACATTCTACAGATGGACACAACTCTTCCTGAATCATAATAAAAGGACCAGAAGCCATAAAGGAAGTCATCATCCCATTCACTAAACACATCAGCATATTAACAAAGAAATATTAGTTCAGTAATCACCAGGAGGCTGGTTAGTGGCCAAAAGTATAGGCATGATCGTTTTGCATTCCCTTAAGGGTTGTGAAATCCTCTAGCACCTTGTCAACCAGCTGCTCTCTTTTCATTATGACATGATACA